>NC_045638.1:119269969-119569969 GCF_009829145.1 Chiroxiphia lanceolata
TAGGTTTGATTTCAAAGACACAGTGAAAGTTAGTAGAATTTTCCCCTTAAGTCAACAGGGAGCAGCAACAGGCCTTTGCATTCTCAGAAGTTTCCCAGAGAGCCTTGGTTTTCCTTCAGCATGCTCATCATTATAATTTAGAGTCCCTAAGAATGCCATTGATGTGAATGTGATCCAAATTTTCACGTGGAATTCTGAAAGCCGGCACTTCTTAATTATGCTCTTCATGGAATAAAAACCTAAGGGTTAGAGGGAAAGCTTCAGAAAAAGAAACACCATTTCTAAAATCTGAAAAAAAACCCACCCCAAACCTTTGCAGCTCCCAGCATATTTTGTATCTTGATTTTTGTGGTGTCCTTGCTCCTTATGTCATGGTTCTTTTCTTTAACCTGACTTTTTGAAAAGGGAAGAAGCCAGCAGTTCTCTCACATCCACTCTTTTACTCTTTGAGGGCACTTTAGAAGAAAAATAGTTCAGCTGTTCCTTTTCCTCTAAATCTAAAGGAAAGTTTCTGAGTTAAGGAATTCCTTTGTAACCCCAGGAAGGCAGCAGTATATTTCTGTTTAGCTTTGCTGGGCCTTTGCATGAGTTTCATCTTCCATTGATTTATGGTGAGTAGGGATAATTCTATTGGATACAAGGTATTGTATCTTAATTTGTGTGCTGGAACCTCACTGTAAATTTGTTGTCCAAGATGTTTCCCTTTCATAATTAAATTTCAGTACCTAGTTTTATTGCTGTTCTCAGGGATAAATCTTTGATCTGAGAGCTTTCATACTCTCTATCTTTATTGCTCTCATTTTTATTACAGGTAAGGGATTATTTTTTACTATCTTCCCAATGATCTTGACAGAAACCTAACATATGTTGGTCTGTACTTTCTAATTTATTCATTGACTGGAGAAACCTTGTATTAATAAGCTTTTTACATATTGCCCTGTGCTGTTATGTTCTCTTCAGCTTATATGCAGGTGCCTTCTGATTTCCTACAGAATTTTTAACCTTGTTGGTCTCTGTTCTTTAGGGCACCCATCATGCTGTCCTCAGGCAGCATGCACAATTGTTAGTACTATTAAAGGAATTTATGTGAAGTCTTACATGGTAACAAAACCAAAAGCTCTGGAAAGTAGAACATCAAGTTTCAGCTACAGCAGCAAACCCTAAACCCCCATCGTGGAATTGTTGCCTGGTGCACATGGAGTTTTCTTGGAAGGCAGAGAGACCAATAAACTCACAGTTGCTACTTGGTACAGAACTTTTCTAGAGAATAGCTCAAATGGCTGAAACATTTGTGAAAATGCCATTGGTAGCCTTGTCTTTAAAAATAAAATGAAGCTCCAGGCATGAGAATTAGAACAGAGAAGGAAAGCAATACACAGGAATTAAAACAGCGTAAAATGTAATTGCAGCATTTAACATTTATGCTGTAATGTCATAAATGTCAGCCAGTAGAGCCTTCAGCAGAGATTAAATTGCTCTGCTTCACCAGTGGGATGGGCATGCATAGTAATCATTCCAGGTGTTTCTTGTGCACATCTGTCCCAAGATCTCTCTCGGCAAAGAGTCCGTCCTTCGCTACCTTTGAAAGTCTCTTCTTTTGGGATTTGTCAGAATGTTACCCAGGATTTATGTTAATTGGGGAGCCAAGATGTTGCCATGGCAATCTCGGCTGTTTATAGCTTTTTGATATAATAAGCAACATTCACTGTAGCACTGCTTCTAAAAAATTCAAGAGGTGTGTTAGTAACAGATAAACACGTGATGCAACGAGCCATCTTTCTGCTTTTACAGGAAAGCAAAAAAGAAATGAAACCTGATTTCCCACACACAGGTTGTGGATACAAAGGTCAGAGTGAAGCCTGGACTGCCCTTTGAACGCTGCAACTTTCTGCATTAAGTTCAAGTGCATTTGTCTTGGTCAGTCTCAGTTGGGCTGGATCACACTTACGGAGCTGGAGACGCTCCCTCTGGTGGCTCATCTATCACTTGGCATCTTCTACATTTTTTTTAAAGCTGGTTTCTGCACAGTCTGGTGGATAAAACAACCACAAAAGCATTGGTTCAAATGGTGGTGGAAATTTGGCAGTGGATTTCGATTTGCATTCAGCAAACAGTGATTAGTGGGTACTGTTGGGGTGGTTTGTCGAGCATGCACAGACTATTATAAATTCACCTGCACGCTTCAAACACGACCTTTGACCCCTGAAAAATTAATTTGGCCATCCCTTGACAGAGGTTGCTAACATTGCTGAAGTTCAGAAAAATACTGTCTTGCTTATCCTAAAGATGTTTTATTTATTATTTATGTTTTGCCATCTTTAAGGAAAAAGAAAGCGCTGTGTTTATTTAACATTGTGAAAGAAAGGCAGAAGAGGCCACATACCTTTTTAATTAGAATATATCTTATTACATCATGTGATGGGGAAAAATATTATTTCTAGAAGAAGAAAAAAAAAAAACAACCCAAAACCAAATCACCTGGATTTCAGCAAAAAGGGGTCTTGACATTACCTCTGGAGAAGAGAGCTTTGGAGCCAGGTGTTCTGGCCAGGCAAAGCATTTTTGCTGGTTGCCTACAGCAGTGACTGGGCATTTAGCAATATTTAGGACTTGCAAGGAGATTTTTTTTCAGCATTTTGAAATGGCAGTAGCATTTTCCTTTAGCCATTCCAAGCGGTTGGATTCAAGGTAATTAATATATTGTCCCTATGAGGTGTAATTTTAAAAGGAAAGGTAACACCTTATAGAACTCATAGGAAGGATATTTTCAAGGTTTTTCGAGTTACTTCGGAAGAAAACTCAATTTCATATGGAAATGCAGGTGTTTTGGGAGCAGTTTCGAGGATCAGTTTTCTCTAATAGGTGATATAAACACATATATATGATATTATGATATAATGCTACCCAGCTTTTGGGGCTGATAGCCTTTGCAATCAGTTCAGTCCACCACTCGTGATTTGACTGTGATGATGTTAAAACCTCGTCGGTGTCAACTTGTACTCGCTCTTTCTTTGTGGAAGCATTTACAAAACCCGGTGTTTAAAAAAGCCCCAAACCTGAAAAGTGTTCTTTTCAGCTTTGATGGCAATAAGTTTTGTGTTTTGCATGTTTTCCAAAAGTCTCAGCTACTGGAATCAATGAATCGCTCTGAAAACGTTGGCTTTCATTAAAGTTAAATGAAAGGTAAGTAAGAAGGTCTGCCTTTGCAGAGGAACTCTTTAATAAAATGTTGAACTCATTATAGGCTGTTGATCCAAATGTGAAAAGTAAAAGCTAAATAATCGCAAATTTCATGACACTGAACCTTGTCTAAAAGCTTTAGAAGTCAGGTTGCTGTTTCTCCTTTAATTTCAAAATAGTGAGGTTCAGCATGACTAAACGTCATCTGCTGAAGATAAAAGTGTGTTGTGTTTTTAGTGACCAAAACTGCTCCAGAAACTGCTCCAGCTAGTTCAGAAACACTTGTTGACCAAAGAATTAATTTCTTTCCTGTTTTCCATGCAATTTCATGCCTTTACTTTCAGTCTTAATGAATGTGTATTTTTTTTGTTGTCTGTCAAGCAGTTGACAGTATTCCAAATTCAGGCTTTTTCTGCTCCAAACTGCTAACTGCAACCATTCAAAAATTACATCTTGATCCTGCCCTCTTTCCTGAGCAAAACTGGTCCCTTAGTCATACTATCATGATTTGGGAAACGAAAGAATTCTATTGCTCCTTAAAAATCAGTTTATTTTCTCTCCATTTCTCAGCGGTGGAAACTTCCTTTTCCTGCAGCAGGAAACCCGTGGTGCTGAAGGTGGCTTCTGATTCAAACAGTTAAGTTTCAAGAAGTAATTCTTATTTTGTCAGATTTATTTTAAAAGTCATGCCAGCTAGCAGTGATGTGCAGTTTCAGTCCTGTAGTCCAGTTTTCTGGACTACAACAGAGTAATCTTGCACAAATTTTTTAGCCCATAACACTGGGAACCTGATGCAATCCCAACGTTTATATGCACCATCATGTCTGAGGCTTCCACATCGTGTTTTCGTTCTGCTGGCTGATGTTAACACATCATGACAAAAGCTCAGATGCCTCAGTTTCACTGTCAGAAAATTCCAGTTTCAAGCTTAGCTCAGCCTCGAGGAAATGGTGGGATGTTCCCGGAGAGCACGTTGTTGGGGAGATTGGCAGGGAGGAGGACAGAGAATTTGGGATTACCTTGTTCATTAGCAGCCACAGATCTTTAGAGAGTCAGGCCTCTTTGGTTCTGATTTATGCAAAAATTTACTTGTTTCTCAGAGCTTTGTGCACTGTAGTAGGAGCAAAGATGAAGAGAAGGCTGGGGAAGCACCACCAAGAGAAAATTTCCCCCTAGTGGACTATAGTAAAGAGATTAAATTTTATTGTTCTTTTTCCTGTTATCTTCACATTCTCACGTGGGACCAGCTCAGGGAGGCTCCTGTAGCAAAAGAGTAAATTGCCTATTATGTTTCAAGAAGGAAGGACAGTATGGAGGAGGGATGAGGACAGGAATGCTGTAAAAAAACTTATGCTTCAGGCTCGTCTGAACTTTCCTGCAAACACTCTGTGGGTAGCATAGAAGAGAAACATTTCCCTGTTGCTCAGTATTTAACTACGGGTGTAAAAGCAGCTTAATTTAAATAAACAGGTTAACAAATTAATTCAGACTAACATTGGTGATTTAAAGCTTTAGCTTGCTTTTCCAGAAGACTCTTGGAGCACTAGTGGAAATGGAGCAGTCTCTGTAGTCTTAGAGATTGTAGAGACACTTCAGGTTCAATTCTGATTTAATAAGTCTTCCAGCAAAATGTTATCAGTAGAGCAGCAGAAGAATTGCCTTACAAGATGCCCTTCACTGACAACAAAGAATAAGTAGTCCTGATTTGCCTTATATAAGGATGTTTCCAGTTAATTTTCCTTGTCCTGTAAGGAGATCCAGGTCTTCAGCCTCCATAGAAATGAATGTGTACTTCCACTGACTAATTCCGTGAAGGGAGACTCAGGGGGTAAAAAAATGTTGCCTATTATACAGGTGTTCCTTGTGTTTAGGCACTTGGAATCCACCTTGGAGCATTTCCAGATGCTTCTCCTGATAAAAACAAGTCCAAATTGATCCGCTGTGGAAACTTCCACACCAGAAGAACGTGTCTCTTCAGGGGCAGGTTGGCTTTTTTTTTAAATAGTGCTTTATGTTCCTTCAAAAGTTTTTCACTTAAAAAGGAAAAAAAAAAAAATCCTAGTAATTGAAGTGTTAACATTCAGGTAGGCCACTGAAGAAATCCTGCTGAGTCATTGGTAACAGTGATATTTTGAATTTCATGGGTTTATGCTTGCTGTGGGAAATTTATATGTATTCTCATGAAGGTCCCCGAGCCAATATCTACTAGACCTGCCCACGATGCTTTTGTTTTGTTTTATTTTAACTACATCTGAGCCTACTGAGATCAGGCACCTAATGGTACAGGGCATCTCCTGCCGAGACCAGGATTGTTTCTGTTCTGGGGATTTGTTGTAGTAGAAGATGAGGTTGATAAATTCAGCTTAGCAAGCAGACTTCTTTGCTTGTGCCCTGCTGATAAGTATCCACTCTTAACTGCTCCATTGAAGACAAATATTTCTGTACATTTGGACATTGATTGCTGTTAACAAGTGCCACATACAGCTCCTTCTGTTTCTTGTAACCTCTGTCAGAATCACCTGTACTCTCTTGTTCCCACGGTGCTAAATTGTGTTTCAAAACTTTCCTAGGGAATTTATTGTGGTCATGGATGTTTGTGTATAACTTTTAAGTCTATTCGTGGCTATGTGATGATCTTAAAGTATTTGGAATTAATATCTGCTCTTTCTTCGATAGTGACTTAACTCCACAAACATTTTTAGTGTTGCACATTTAAGTGTTGCAAAGAAAATGAGAAAAAAGAAAAATGAGAAAATGAGAAAAAGTTTACACGTGCTGTCTAAAAGACAAATAAAAAGAGAGAATTTCAAATATGCTTTTCTACCACTGCAGATGAGTTACACATGTTCTGCCCCAGCACTTCAGAAAAATAAGAGATCCCTGTCTTCTAAGAGGCACATGATTTGATTTAACAAATAAGCAGAATACCCAGCACAAATCACTGGAAATCTGAGTGGGAGGGAACATGCAAGGAGGTGAAATAACCTCTGTGTAAGACTTGGACATTTAGTAACAACGAGATGCTGAATCAAGTAATTTATTAAGGCTCTTCTTCCATATCTCATGTCTTTGTGTCTTTGTTTAAAACTGTGCATGTGCAAAGTTGCATATGCACAGAGATCTAGATATATGCTTATGTGTTCTACTAGTTTTGAATTTTGGCTTGTGAAGGTTCAGAAGTGGCTGATTTTGTCTTTAATAAGCTGTATGAGGAGAGAGAGAGAATGAAGACTAAAAGAATAAGAACATGACAAATGTATCAAGAAGCTAAATAATTGTTCTTAATAATGATGAGTATGTGCCTAAGCCACTCTTTCACTGCCTCTAAGGCTTATCCATTACTACTGAAGGGATATTTTTATTGGGTATCTCTTACAGTAAAATGTTTCTTTTCATTTGACTTTGGATAACCTTGTTGTCTGAAAGGACAGGCTGTGCTCAAGTCCTGTTAGGAGGTAGGATTGCTTTGCCAGAGCTTAAGAAACTGGGGTCTCTTGCCTTCCCAGCTTACTCTGAGCTGCTCTCAGCAGGGCCTAGAAAACAAAGACTGTCACCATCATGGATTTTGCTTAGAGAAGTGTGCAGACAAGGCAGGGTGTTCTCCCTTAAAATGGGAGGTACCTGAAGGATGCCTACAGCTCTAAATAAAAAATTAGAGTTATGATGTTCCACTGAACCTAAAACTTAATCAAATAAAAAAGAAAGCATAAAGAGTAAAAGGGAAGCAAATATAATAATGACAGTAACTGGGTCATTCTTTTGATTTCATCTGTTATCCAGAGGCTGATTTAAAAATTTAATTCTTCTAAAGCAATTTGTCCAAAATCAACATTAGAAATTGCCCTCCCCTTTTTTTTTCTTTTAATCAAAACTACCTTTTGCATCTGATTTTTTGTTCTTGTGCTTGTTCCCAGTACAAAAGCTGCCGGAGAGAGTCCTGTAAAAGGCCACAAAAAGGATTAAGGGGCTGGAGCACCTCTCCTATGAGGAAAGGCTGAGACAGCTGGGGCTGTTCAGCCTGGAAAAGAGAAGGTGTGGGCAGCATCTCATGTTTCATGAACTGAGGGCATGTAAAGGAGGTGGAGCCAAGCTCTTTTCAGCGGTGCCCAGTGACGGGACTGGATGCAACAGGCACAAACTGCAACACAGGAGATCCCTTCTGAACAACAGAAGACATTTGTTCACTGTGATGGTGACTAAGCAGTGTCTCAGTTTTCCCAGAGAGGTTGTGGAGTATCCATTCTTGGAGGCATTAAAAAGCTGTCTGGATCCTGGGCAACTGGGTGGCCCTGCTTGGGCAGGAGGTTTGGACCAGATGAACTCCAGATGTTCCTTCTGAACTCAACCTTCTGTACCTGCATTTTCATGCCCTAGTTATGCTTTGAACTAAAAGCAAATCCTGCTCAAATTGGCATTCAATCACTGCCAATTATGCAGTTCCCTTGACTTCTTGCACAGTGACAAACATGTTGACAGCAAAAGCTTGCTTCTCTTTGGGGCATCTCTTAGACTTATGCAGCATCCTCTTGAAGGTACTAATAAGCTAGATAATAGTTTTTGGGTCAGATCTCTGAAACTAGGTCACCAGATTTAAGTATTCTGTTGCAAAAGCAATGAGTAATAGGTAAATTTCTTATTCTAAAATGTGCTTCAAAATAGTTGCTGAGTAGAGCAAGACAATCTCTGCTGTTACTCGTGTGTGTAAAACCGTATATCATAAGTATCCATGATGAAAGTCAGACCTTTTAAAAAATACTGTGATTTGGAAGGCTATTACAAGAGAAATGAGAGGTCCTTAATGCAAAGTCTTATATGGAGAAGAGGGAAGTATAATTCACTGTGTCAAAAATTCTAATTTGCAGGTTCCTGTTCTATTATAATGAAGGGATAGAAGTAATAAATGGAAGGATAGCTTTCCATGAAGCAAATAAGATGGGAGAATGAATATTTCACTTTTACTTCTTCTATAACTTCTCCTGGATTTATTTCTCTCTCATCTTTTTTTGAGTGATTGTTAGTGTTGATCACCCTCTAGCCCAGAGCTGATAAAATAATAAAGATAATACTGTTCCCATAGGTGCTATTACTATTTCCATATCACAGACATCACCTGGAGAATTCCACCCCTTTTTTCATAAATCATGGTTAAGACACAGGGATTTTGTAGTGGAGGGAGAAAAGAGATAGGGAGGAGGTTGGCCAATGTTACTTTTTTTTAGAAGCAGTTTGTATACATCCAGTTTACCCAGAGATAATTGAGAGGAAAAGATGTGAGGGAATGCCAGAGGGACAGAAACTAAAGACTGATGAAATTTTCAGATGGGATGTGTGTGTTATGACTGAGGAGGCAGGGCAGGTGTGATCTTAGACTCTCTAAGATTTTCGATGAACGAAGACATATAAGGCAGATATTGAGTTGCATAAACATGCTGTGCACACAAGGACTTCACTATATAATACAGAAACGATCTCTAGACAGACATAAAAGGGGAAAAATTTTAGGAACCTGTTTGTGTTCAGTCTCTTCAGTCCGGTGACATCATTCACGAAATCCAAGCTATCCATTTAATAGTAACAACTCAGCACACTGTAAAGTCACATCATTATTTCCAGCTTCTGGCTTAGGTCTGACAACTGCTTCAAACTCTTCAGGTATTGCACACACTGAAAACAATGGGATTTATTGGTAGTTATTCTCCACCAGATGAATATATGGTATGTTGATAACTACCTACTCCTCTGAAGGGAAAAGAGTTATACTCAAAATATATTTCTCGCCCTTCTCTGCTGCCAAAATGTTTACCTGGTTACTCAGCATAGCAACCTGTCAACCATATGGATGCCATTCAGCCACTTTTGCTTCTCAGAATGCTGCTGAACAGGGCCCACACAACCAAATGTCCAAATCCTGCAATTCAGTGTGACTCAATAGAGTTGGGAGAAAGACTACAATTTTCTCAAGTGGCAGCAGGCACCTGTGTCTCTGCTTTACTCATCTTCCTGTCAATAAAACCCCCGAAGAACCCTCAGGTCCCTCAATGTAAGTTCTGTCTGCTGGGCTGCAGAGTTGCACAGCTATCTGCTTTGCTGATGTGGCTTTGCAGCTGTAACAGGAGTAATTTTAGGTTAAACGGATTTAAAAAAGAAAAAAAAATACAGCAGTTTGCAATAACCTTGGTCAGGTTGAAAGGGGGAAAAAAAACATGTGAAAGTTATCAGCTGGTGTGGAGATACTCATTAAAATAGTAGTAGTATAGAAAAATCATGGCTGAGACCAGCTGCTAAGGTATTTTCAAGCTCCTATTAAAACTTTCACTTGTATTGCACTGTTAGTTTACCATTACTAGCAGTAATAGCTGCTAACCAGCAAAATCTTCACAGGAACATTTTCCCAAATGTGTCCTATCATTGGCTCAGTTATGCAGAAATGCCCAAGGAGCCCAGAGGCTGCCAGTGATGCCTTACTACTGCCCCACGTTTAAAAATGGGGCAAATGGACCTGCATGGTGTCCCTTTTACATTGATTGGGTGTTCCTGGGTGCCTAGAACTTTGGGGGGGGGGGGGTGGAATAAAGGCAAAGGAGTCATGTCTAAAAATTAAACCTGATTTTTGAATTTTCTCATTAGGTTGACAAGGTCCAACGCAAACAGAAATACCAACCCCAGTTTGGTCTCTAATCCCGAATCACACAGTTGCTCTAAACCCTACTTGGCCGCCCGTTGGACACTCTGATGACAACAAGAGTATTTTAAACCATTCAGAACGATCACAGTTTTGCTGAGCTGCCCACACTTTGCCATGGTTACACGAAGAAGTAACTCGGTGACACACACGTTTGGCATTTCTTGCGTTTGTTTTGTTTGTTCAAGCGGCGGGAGGGCCGTGGGTGATAAACATCTGAGAGAGGAGGTTTGAGTTTACATCCCCCCGGCCCCCAAGCTGTTAATTTTAGCAGAGTTCCCACATTCAGTGTGCTTGGGGTGTGCCAGGGTGGGGGTGGCTCAAGGGGTGGGGGGTGCTACGAAACAGCAGGTGAAGGTGGTTTTCCCCTGTGCTCAGCACTGGTGAGGCCACCCCTGGAGTGCTGTGTCCAGCTCTGGGCCCTCAGCTCAGGAAGGACATTGAGGGGCTGGAGCAGGTGCAGAGGAGAGCAACGAGGGTGGGGAAGGGACTGGAGCACAAGTGCTGTGAGGAGAGGCTGAGGGAGCTGGGGCTGTTCAGCCTGGAGAAGAGGAGGCTCAGGGGAGACCTCCTCACTCTCTGCAACTCCCTGACAGGAGGGGGGAGCCAGGGGGGGGTTGGTCTCTTTTCCCAGGCAACCATCAGCAAGACAAGAGGGCTGGGTCTTCAGCTGTGCCAGGGGAGGCTTAGGTTAAATATTAGGAAGAATTTCTTTCCAGAGAGGGTAATGAGGCATTGGAATGGGCTGCCCAGGGAAGTGGTGGATTCTCCATCCCTGGAGGTGTTTAAGGACAGACTGGATGTGGCATCAGTGCCATGGGCTGGGAACCACGGCGGGGTTGGATCAAGGGTTGGACTTGATGATCTCAGAGGTCCCTTCCAACCCAGCTGATTCTATGATTCTGTGATTCTATGATTCTATGATTCTATGATTCATTGCCGTGGGAACCACGAGGGGAAGGGAGCAGATCTGGTGTGGTGGGGAGGGGGCACGAAGAGACGTTTTATTACATAGCTGGATTTATTTTTAAAATTGTTTGCAGCATGGAAATGTCACCGATGCAGACTTTGACTCAGAGAGGACTGGCGGCGGCCTTGGTTTAAAGCAGCTCTGCACCTGCCAGGATCATCCTCACAAAGTTCCCACCAAAATATTTTCCTCTGATACGTATTAAAATTGCTGACGTTGTGAATATACGTTTTTATATCTTGGTGGCAGTTTCATCCATTGGAGGTTTCATTGGTGGATCCTGCTTCAAAAAGTAAGCAGATGATTTCGGTTCTCATTAAAATTAAGATCAGATCAAAGGCTGAGCATCTTTGGCATCCCCAGACATTCCTTGTGTTGTCCCTGTAGCTCCCAACCCAAAATTCCCTTCTGTCCATCTTTAGTATGACCCTTTCAGCTTCTTGAATGTTGAGATTTGGTTCAGATAAATTGTAAATATCTGAAGTCCTTCCCAGTGCGATATCTCAGTGGTGACTCAAGCTACAATGCTTTCACAGCAATAAAAGCTGCAACTATTAAACTTAAGTGATGTTTTTATTCATGATTCTAATCCATCAGGAGGACTAAAATCAAATAATAGTTCTAAACTTGCCTTGCATTTGCACTGATTTAATTAGCTCTCTAAAGGGGAGTGAACTTCCTCTTTTTGGCAGCCATTAAAAATGTTGATTGCAAGTGACTACAAAGCTTGTATTTCCCAATGAAGACATTCTATGGGAAATATTATGAAGATTTATTTAAGAAATTATGAAATACTGTGGATGCCTTTTGCCTCATTTTATTAGACAACAGTGAATCACCATAGAGAATCACCAATAAGAGCATTTAACACCGAAAGAGTATTAACTTTACTTAGTTTCCACCCAGTTACTTCTTCCTACAAAAGAGGATTCAATTAAAATATAGAAGAAATAGTGAAAAAATAACACCAATTATCTAAAACTTTAAAAAGTGTCCTTGAATTGCAACTTGTTTGCTGTGCATCAACACCAGAGGAAACATTGTACATGATTAGTAAACACACATACTGTGGTTATTTATATTTGCCCATTTTTTGAATTGACAAGATTTTACCACAGTTTTTTAGAGTAAAAAAGAAAAGTAGTTCTGCTGAATCTATTTACCCATTAGTTCACAACATTGTATGACATAGGTTTTGAAATAGTTTCTTTGAATGAATATTCTTTACACCTGAAAGTGAAACTGCTGCTGCCAAAACCTGAAAAACTTCAATAAACTTGTAGCCTACTTAATGATTTTTCCCACTGATCTTGTGATTTGGCCTGCTTTAAAACTTCAGCACAAACATGAACTGGTTAAGACATTAAACCTAAATTACGTTTTGAGAATTTTATTAAATTGCGGTAAATTTAGAGCTTAATGTAGTTGTCCTGCTTTAAATTTAATTTTAAATAGGCTTGTTTTATAAGACATATAAAAGAACACAGCATTTTTTTAAAATGAATTTATACACCTTTTGGAATGCTGATTTATCTGGGTTTGCACTTCATTATGTCCACAAATTTCAAACAGCACTAGACTTGGCCCTCTCTAAAACAGACTTTTCAGTGACTATTATATTAATTATATCTATTTAAATATAAAGCAATTCCTTGTTAACTGGAGGAAATTATTTTCAAGTTTTAGTGGAGTTAATAAGATCACACCATTGCTTTCAAAGTTACGTGGAAGAACTTTTCAGCCAAGGACACAACTCAAAGCTAAGGACCTATGGCAAAATCATCTGATTTTAACTGGAATTAGTTTAACTGTTATGTGTATTACTGAAAGCCATTTACTCTGACAAGAAATGTTAAATAAACCAGTAATGAATCAAAACAGGAGACAGGATACAGTCCCCTTCCCTCTTTTGATAATTTGGCAAGGTAAGAAGTGATTTATTGACTACTGAAATTCAACGGATTGGTCACATATGGAAAAATATTTTTTAATTAGGACAATTCTGTAAATTTAAGCTTCTCAGTGTGTTATGAAAGTTGTTCTTAATTACATATTTAATGGTAACTAACTAGTAGTATTTACAGTCTGTTCCATTAACTGTTTCTTTTCAAATGAACATTTCCCCTCCCCTTCTCTGGTTCTATAATACAGTAAAACACGTGGCATGAGGACATGTAGGTCTGATACAAATGCCTTTTTAATGTTGTACACTTCCTTGCTATAGACAGACCTTAACAATTAAATTCTGGTCAGATAGTATACTTGCATTTATAAACCCTGACGTTTTTTGACAGCAGCACTGGATTGTGGCCACTTTAGATCAAGGAGAATTAGGGTTTGGTTTTTTTTTACTACTTAGTACATTTTTTAAAAAATTATTTATCACCTTTTGTTCCCCTGCTTTCCTTTAGAAAAATAAATCTGTTTTTCTTTTAAAGGACTAGAATAACTATTTCAAAGTCGACTTTGTTTCAGAAGAGATGGGCAGAGAAAGGTCAGTTTTGGACACACACCCCCTCCTCCAGCCCTGTTGTGAAAGAGCAAAGATTTTGTTACCAGCAGAGCATTTGGTGATCACTTCCTGAGTGACAAAGCTTGAAAGTCTTCTGTTGCTTTGCACTTAATTACACTCCCAGTTTTCATTGGAATGTAATGCACCAGATGAGAAAAACATGACGGGCTTTGATTGGCACTTTGTTTGCCACTGTAAATGGCTTTTAGTCCAGCTGAATACACCTAAAGAAGCTTTGATAAAGTTTTCTCCTTTAGATTAGCAGAGAGGTTAGACAATGATTTACAAAATTTCTAATTTTTTGGAAGTGTCAGTTCTTCTGTTCCTAAATTTAGCTGTAAAAATAATTCAGTAGGCTGAAATAATGTGAAAAAATTATTAGTCACGTGCTTTTTGCTGCCTTGGATTTTTATGAGTAATCCTTCCTTACCGAGATGGCTGTTGGATTCAGTACAGGAAAATTCACTGGTTTCACAGTATTTTTTTTTTCAGAAAGAGCAGCTTCCATATCAAATTAGAAAAGATGAAGGCGAATGTATGCCATGGTTTTCACAGCTGCTTAAAAATCAGCAGCATTTTTAATCTGCTGATGAGATCCTGAAATATTCAAAAACCACAGAGGAAGGATTAATGCTGGTGGAATAGTTCAAAAAGAGGTAAGAAGTTTTGTAATGTGAAAAGTCATCCCAACCTCTGAGCAGAGTGAAACGGCAGATTTATTTAAAGTGCAAGGCTGATTTATTTACAGTGCAAGGCTAAGGAGAATTCTTTAAAGTGTATTGATGATGTAAATCTGCAGGGGAATTTTGATTCATTTGCGTGTGCATTTTAATGGTGGTTGTTGGTTTTTTTGTGCCAGAAAAAGAGAAATGCACAATAGTGTAATATGGTGTTTGAATGTTGGAAGAAATGGAAAAATTAAGCTGCATTTAGCTGAATGCAGAATAATAGACTCTACAGATGTCAATTGACAGTATCATGTCAGTTTTTATAAGGCTGTTGGTTCCATTTTTTGGTCACATGCTCTTCACTAAGCAAATCATGCATTTTTACCTCAGCTATGTCACCTATTTTCATGTCAATTAATTCACGTAGTCATCTACATAATTTTTAAATCAAGTAATTTTGATTTAAAATTGCTGGTAAATAGTGGGGGAAAAAAAAAAAAAAACAAACAAAAAACAGGAAAATATTTTATTTCAAAACAGCCAGTCTTGTTAACATGTAGTTTTCATCATATATTTCCATTTGGGTTTAATTACTAAGTACATTTTCGTGAAAATTATGAACTTCAGTGGGTTAAGGGTTCCTCTGCTCCTGCTGTTTCTTTCTTTCATGCAGACATACTTCACTGTTTCTGGCAACCAGACTATCTTTCAAGCAGTACATGGTAACATTGCAAACTCTGACAAACTCTGAGCACTGACTTCAGTGGGAAACATGGAACAACACAAAACCTGCATCAAATCTTGAGGGGGTTTAAACTGATAAACTTCTGACTTGAGCCAGGCTTCCAGGCTTCTTCTGTCTGAGCACCTTATATGTGTATGTGCCCCCACGTAAATATCTTCAAAAACCTTTTGAGAGGTGAAAACTGAGATTACATAGTGGCAGAGCCTCTGTAAATAATAAAATTTCAAGCTTGCCATACAGCATTCCTTTGGCTTTTGTGGTTGACTTTGTACGTATAATATAAATATAATGAGCATATGAGATGGGTTTCAACGAGATCAATATCTGTATTGCATGAATTAACAGTAGTTTTATCAGGACTGGATGAAGTCTTGATCTAAATAGGAATGCTGCTCAGCTGCATAATTGTGCCCATGTCATATGTGAGGGGAAAGTACATTTTACTCAAGAGTGCTAGTAAGGCTGGAAGGGAGAACTAAAGAATCTTCATTCATCTGTAAGATCTATAAGTAATATTTTCTGCATCATTTTATTCGTGGTTTGTCTTCCATTTCAGACTTGTAAGATGGCAATGTTGAAGAACAAGCTTTCTCCCAAAACCAAAAAAAAATCCCACAGGGAAACATATTCTCCTCTAAATCTTTCTTTTGAATGCATTTCTTCCTTAAGAACTGTGCTAATATAGCCCTAATTTTTCGGTGCAAAAAGTTAGGTGGCATTAGGAGATGTTAGGCACAGACCTTGTCCCTGCCATCCCAGCTGTGCTGGCACAGCTGCTTGTGGGACAATCCTGTGAGCTAGACTGGTGTGCTGTCTGCATTAAAATAATGCAGAAGACATGATTTGAAACTGTCACCCCACCAAATACCACCCTGCCACAAACTGACCATGCTTCAATGGGTGTGGGAATCTCACTTAGCAGAATGGTGCTGCTGAAGGACAATTCAGGAGAGACCAGACACACATCAAGCTATTTTTATTCCTTATCAGCATCTAATTAATTTGTATTAAATGTTGGCTAGATAGCTGGGAGTGTCAGGAAGCCTATATGCTAATTGCCTTTAAAAATAAATGCATCAGAGCCACTGGGGTATTTCTGTTGTGTTCTTAGGTTATTCATAGAAATTATGAGGTTATCAAATGCAAATGTGATATTGGCAGGCATATGCTCAAATATCATCTTCCTAAGCTGTGCAATTACTCAGGGTGTCATCTCAGGCTTCAAGCAACCAGAAACTTCTGTTCCTACATAAAACATCATCGAGGTACTATAAGGCCTTTGGCAACAGAACACAATTAAAATACCTCGGGCAGTGAAAGCCATTAATATAAAAGAGGCTCAATTCAGGAGAAATAGTTGGGGCGTGCCTGTTTGACAGTGACAGGAGCACAGAGCCCTTGCAGATTAAATCACCCTGCTGAGACCCTGGCCCCTCTGCATGGTAATGTCACAGCAGAGTGCCTGAGCTGCCACGCTTAAAGATAATTTGGACATCTCTGTGCTCCCCCTCAGTGGCTTCGGGCAGCAGTGGTCCTTCTCTTTTTTTGTGAGTTCCAATCACATCAAGGCAGCAATAGTACAACACAGTCCAGATGTTCATGTTACCAGCTCCAGCTGCAGCTGTATTTAGGCTGAGTGTCCTGTTCTCCTGCTGACTCCCTCTGCTCCTGTGGTCGAGTCCTTACAACCACCTGCATGGGTGCAGCCACTCCAAGCAGCTTGGGTGCAGGCCACTTCTCTCTGGGAAGTCAGTGGAGCAGTGGTTATTATGGGGCCAAACCTGCTCTCACATGTTCTGTAGGACCAGCTCACAATTAAGAGTATCCTCTGAGATCAAGAATTCTCTGTCAACACACTGAGTTACAAAAATACAAATTATGCAGGCAGCTTCTCAGCGTTTATGCAGTGCTTTTGCAGTAAACCTATACTGTTTTCATCTTTTCAGCTTGAAAAAAATGAGGTGTACTGCACCGTGGTGAAACAGCTTTACTTGCAGACACTTTGCTAAGCTATCTTCAGAGATGATTTTTGGAAACAATGGTTAAATGTTCAGAACAGTATCCAGGCACTTAAAGTTCGCACACAAAAATTACGTGCTGGAAACTTTCACTTCACTGTTACTGCATTTACACTGTGTAGAGTTTACATTAGGCACATAAAGAAAACATTTGTGTTTTCTAATTATAGAAGTCTTAATAAACACCAGCTTTGAGCCATGACTTTTTCTGTATCTACAGAAGCATAGCACACACAACTGCAAGACATTTCCACGTGCTGCCTTTCTGATGTGTATGGGACCTGACCCCAAACAAATATCTCTATGCAGATAAAGGTGGGGTCTGGACACAGTTAATTTTTAAATTCGACTGAAATTGCCAGCTGTGAGGATTTCTGGAATGGCAACACCCCATCCTTGGAAAGGGAACAATTTATTTCATGTAAACATGTAAAGAGCTCACAGATGAAAATTGCTCTCAGCCATTCCTCACGTGGCCTGTCCTTGAAAGGATCATCCATTTTCATTTCTTTCCACATAATTACTGAATTACTCATCTCTTAATTAATGTACTGTGACCTTAAAAAAAAAAAAAAGTGAACCAGAACTTTCCCTGTCATCCCACCTGCACTTTTTAAGAGTGCAACATCTCTTCCCTTCTCAACAGTTATGATAGAGCAGAGCTATCAGTGGCACAGTCCAGATGCACGTTTTACAGGTTTTTCCAGGCAAACTAGAGCTATATATCCTTGTCTAGTGAAATTGTATCTTCTAACAGCATTTTGCCTTTCATTTTTTCTGCCAGAGAGCCTGTCTGCTGTGGACAATCTAGATATTATTGAAAATCATCAATCTAGCAATAATAATTGTACCCATAAACCTTCCCAGACTGTTAGCCTCTATCATGAACTGAAAAATGCATTTTTACATATAAAGGTATGAATCTATGTATCAGGTAGTTTAATGAAACCTATGTATAATATATGCCATACTTCCATTTCAGAAGTTTTTATGAGTTGTCCAAGTACCTAGCCAGGGTCTCTGGCTTGATTTATTAGCTGGTTAAAATTCATAAATGTTGTTTTCTTTAAGCATTTACGGATTTTCTCATTAGTACCTGTACAACCATCACTACAGATACATATACACACCAGATGACACTTGCCAAAATCATCCTGCCTCCTGCAATGCCCCCTGGCATCCTGCAGGCTCCACACTCACATGGAGCTCTGGGAGCTGGCTCTTCCTTGTGCCCCCAGCTGAGAGCTCATATCACCAGTCGTCCCCTGAAAACTGCTTTTTAGTGGTCACCGTACAGGTTTTGGCTCTCCTAAATTTGTCAGGTAATTCCTACCCCTCCATTTCCACTTGAGCTAAATAGAAGCACTTTATTTGCAAAGCATGAAGACTGACTTGCTAAATAAGCAGTGTAATAAATGAATGAAGTTATAAGACAATGATTTGAGTGGCTCAAAACCTCTCTCATGATTTGTATGAAATCCACGTGGGAAATGGTATTTATAGCTTCAGTGAAGGTTTCTCTTTGCTCAAAAGCTTTCACTATTTGTCCTTAAATAAACTCAGGGACAGAAATTCAGCTTCTAACGTGTTTCTGTACATCTTCATTTGTTATATGCCTGTGTCTTCTTTATTCTGCATCTTTTCTTTACAGAGCCCTTGTCTCACAGATCTCCCTTTGAAAGCTGGAGACCAGACTGCCTGCAGCAATGGAATTCCCTGCTTCCCAACCTGAGCAAGGGCAGAGGAAAGCAGAAGGGGAAAAAAAATCCTAGTAGGTAATCTCTGTAAATTATAAACTCTTTAGGTGAACATTCTGGGTTTGGATTGACCGAAATGTGTTGCTTTGGCTGGAATTTGTTTTAACTGTATAAATGACAATTATTATAATGCTTGGATTGGTGAAAGTGAATAGGAAACTGCTACACATGGTTTAAAGTGTGTCATTTTAATTTTATGCTTGGATAATTTCAGTGTGGTGGTAAGACTGATGCTTAGCAAGTAAAGCAGAGAGCAGAGGATATTGGACAGAGTGTGAAAGTTTTGTCATTATGTTCTGCATTCTACAGGGAGGGTGATCCCAAGCCCTGAATTGCAGTTAGTTGGATGATAACTGTCTGGAAATGTGCTGATGGCCGAACAGATAATGCATGGCAGGGCAGCATCAAACATCTTATCACTAGAGAGCATTAAGCACACAAATATATACAGGACCTGTGCTCTAGGAGGCCTCAGGCTGGTGAAACAGCCCCTTCCCAGCTGCTTTTCAGGTGCTGCTCAGGCAGGCAGGGAGCAAGCAAGTGGTAGAACTTCTGTGCATATGAACCAAATCCTTGCTTCACAAGCCAGGCATACTCCAGTAGACCCAGGGAAGTATTACATGTACTGAGTAAACCTACAGTAAATCAGGACTTGCTGTGTCTGAGTGGTAGACATGGACATACTTCATGAAAGAAGGTACTTAAGCCCCTAAATGACCTTGTGTTTGCAAAAGCCAGTCCATAGAGGGCTGTATGTGAGAGGTATTGGTTACTTTATACTTCTTCCCATATAAAAAGGCAGCTGTGTTGTTGTGTTCCCAAAGGACAGCCATGGATTGGAAAAATCAGCTGTGAAATGACTAAGAAAAATTTGGTTGCTCTTCCCAAAGCCAAAAATAGAAGCGTGCTTATATAGCAAAGATTGACTGAACCCAGCACTTGTTTCTGCTGTAATGGAGCAGCAGAGTTGCATTTTGATGAGGAATTCTGCTGCCTGACTTCGACATCCCATTGTGGGGAACCCTTCATTTCTTTAAAGGAATGTTTTCTTATGATTAGGTTATCATTGACGAGGTTATGATTAGCTGTATGTATTATGCTATAGGGCATAAGTGAAACAAGGTGGACTGCTGAGCTCTCTTCCTCACCAACAGGCAAATTATGTCACTGTCATGGGGTAAGTAAGATGCCCACACACCCCAGTGAGGCAAAATTCCTGAGTCAATCTTGATACTGCAATTGGTGTTCTGGTTGACTTTTTAGAAGCTTCTTCGTATCTCTTGGGTTCTCTGAAGCTGAGGGTGACAACGTGTGACAGACTTTGCTCTTGAGGATTTAAATGCTGTTTGTTCCCCCAAATCTCTTGATTTCTTCTTTGTTTTCATGCAGTAAAAATGTACCAGCTAATTTCTTTAAGGCTGCAGCCAGCTGACTGGTTGTATTCCCATCAATGTTAGTCACTTGTCTGACTTTTAACATGACTTATTACTCTTCTGACTGATCTCCTATTATGTGCCACTTTGCCTGAATTCCTTTTCTGAAATTGCCATTAGTGCTTAGGTAATAAAAGCCCAGCATCCTGTACATACTTCACATCACTCAAGAATCAACCTGTCAGGATTGCTGTTCTTCTTAGTGGCTTTTCTACAGATAAAATCAGCAACGTTGTAGAGGTTTTTATCAATTGTTAACTTATTGTAGAACATATTTCATACAGCAAGCATTGTACTGTGTGCCACTTTGGAGTGGCATTGTGGTTTCATAACATCCTATCAGCATGTAGACGCTGCAGTAAGAAGCACCTGATTCTGACTTTGCTCTGACTTTGTGCCAGCATAACTCTATGGCTCCAAGTGGACAGAAGTGAAATCAGAGTCAAGTCCAGTAGAGCTGTAGAGATGAGCTGGTGGTCTAAGCAGAAACTTCTGGTGTTTATTGTAAGTTATAAATCTGCGGGTAAACTTTCATTCATCCTCCGTAAATGCATCGCGGGTTTGGCGTTCGCAGGCCCCAAGTTTTTTGTCTGGCAGTTTTGTTTGGTTTCAAGTGTCCTCTTACTCAGCACCAGGAGAGTAATGAGCAGCACAGTGCCCAACATCACTCATGGCAGGGCTCTGCTGCTGTCATGATGTTGCTGCTGCTCACGTAGCTTCTCCCAAATTAGCTTTTGACGAGCTGCTTGCGTCCCTCTCAGAAAAAAACTGCAACTGCTCAGAATATAGTGCAGCTGCCAGAGAGGTTTGGTACCTCTCCAGCTGAGATCCAGGTCACTGTGGCTACACAACTGCTGCCACCTGACCTACTTAAAGTCAGTTTGAGAAGAGTTACTTAAGCTGAAGTCAACCCTTTCTATTCAGGGTAGGTGAAGTCTCAGGCCCAAGTGTCTACCAGTGCTGTGCTAACCACAGTATTATACATATGCTCATACATTTCTGTGTATTATTTGCATAATTTCCTGTCTGTAGTATCACTAGTGTAAGTCTTAGTAAATGAGATGATTATGTGTTGGCTGCTGTTCACAGGTATTATTTTTTAGAAATATAAAAGTTTGCTTCCTTAAACCCAGTTTTTTATTGTGCAAAGATTAGTGATGTCTGATATAATAAGTTTTTATGTATTTCTCCTCTTTTGTCTTGACCAAGACTATTTGTAGTATCCATTTTGGGTGCCCACTTTACACTTCATGGAGTCTTATACCCAACCAAAACAATATACAGATCATTCTCAGAACGTTAGAGTCAAAAGGATGCATCTGGAAATATTTCCCTGCATAGACAACTTTAGATCTCTTTTTCCTTTTGTCTACAGTCATAAATCTTTGCTGGCCTGTCTCATGGAACTGTGGTACTGTATTTGTGCTGGCCATTCCAACTGCTGTTTCTGCACCGAATGTCCTAAGAACACTTCCGTGATCATCCTCAGTTGGAAGCACTGCCAGTTTGATGAGCTTCCTTCTGCCTACGTTGGCCCACCCAGCTACCCTCCTCCTTGAAGCTCCAGTGCTCGTGGCTCTGACCTCATCAGAATGAACCAATAACACACCCATGAGGGTTTGGAAGTGTTGGAGAATCTTGTCTCTTCCCTGCCATCAGAAGCAGCAACAGAGCCTTGATGGAGCCAGCCCAGCAGTACCCGCAGCACGACGAGCATGGCTGAGAGCATTTGCTTGCTTCTGTGCTCTGTCTCTTGGATCACGTTCAGTTTAATCAGCATTCAAGGCAGACTAGAGAAAGTAGTAATGTCTTAGGTAGTCCTGTCCCCTTCTTGTAATTGGTGGGGTGATAAGAATTCCATAAACTGGCTCAGACTATCTATCCTTGTGTCTGCAGCAATTGGAGCTGCTGCCTGGGGAGAACACATAAGCCTGTTCACATCCTGATGCTCCTTCCTTCCTTCTGTCCCAGAATCAAAATTTGTGGATTAGGCATATCAAGGGAACATTCCTGTCCATTCCTCTTATTATCCATTTATGGACCTGTTGTCCACGAACGTGTGCAGCTGCTTTTTTAACCTATTGATATTCTTTGTTATCACAGACTCCCATGGCAAGTCCAGAATGTAAAAAAATTCAGCTTAAATACCATGGTTACACAAAGATGAGCAAGCTTTCCGAGTGTTTCATGAAAGGGAATTTCTACCATAAATATAATCTGTCAATACTTTGATTTTTTTGCTGTAGCAGATAGCTGCACAAACCATGAAATCAGCAAGGCAGAGTGATACTTCCATGTCATGAGACACTGAAACACGAGAAAGGCAGTGGTGGGTCATATAAAAGGTATGGGCAGTCATGAGTTTCACAAAGTCTCCCCTTTCCAACACTCACCTTGATGCTTAAGGTAGATCATAAGCAGAGGGAATACTTGCAGTATTATTTTCCCAGCACTTTTGCCATGCTTTCAGTGATTTGGAATTCAAGGGCAAAATTCTCTGAGGAACCTATTCTAGTGAAAGGCGTCTCTGCCCATGGCAGAGGGGGTTGGAATTAAGTGATCTTTTAGGTCCCTTTCAAGTGAAACGATTCTATGATTCTACGACATCCTGATCCCAAAGAGTTTGAGTTTAACAGAAATTTGCTGTGTTTTTCTTTTACAAAATTAACTAGTTGCTTTTTGAATCCCTGTGGTCTGAGCTTTCAAAACACTTTGTGACAGCCTGTTCCCTCCATAAGGATGCTGAAGTTCTGTTATTTGCATTGAGTTGCTGTGAGCACCTTATGTGTATGTGGAGAATTGCACAGAAAAACGCATCATTGTTTTGGACAACAGATTCAAAGTGTGCCTGTGAGCTGTGAACAGAAAAGAGGAATTGATTTTTTTGGGATTTATTTATTTGGGTTATTTAATGATATTAACATGACATGCATGACATGTCTGCCTGATCCCTGATTATAATAATGAAACACAAAGGGAGGAGTGTGGGGGGAATGGTTCCAAGCATATATGCTCGGTTATAGGCATACATAGTTATACCTATAACTGTGGAATCATAGGACCTTTTTGTAGCCATGGAAGCTTGTTTGGGTTGATCCAAAGGGACAGCAGTGGATTAAACTTCTGAAAACAACAGTCCTGATGCTGCCAGGCTCTTGAGAACGTGGTATGTTTTAAACAAGGCCTCCTTCCTGCTCCAGTCCATGGCATTGCTTATCTTCCAAAGCCAGGCCTAAGCCTCCAGCCCCAGGACTGAGCTGGAGCCTGCTGGAAAAGCTGGGATGGCAGAGGAGTGTGGGGAAGGTTTGTAAACAGCTGAAGTGGAGCCTTCTGGGTTTAATGTGTTCCATAACCAGTTCAAACAGGGCAGCGACTGAAAACCCCAGATGTCAGAGTTATACAACAGCTCCTTCAGGAAAGCAGCTTCAAGTTTTCAGTGGGCTTTATAATAAAGAGCACGCATGAAATGTTCACCCACAGATACTGAAGTGTTTGCTTTGCTAGCAGCACTCACCCACCATCAACTCTCAGCTCATCCTTTCATAGGGGGAGAGAGGGATCTTCATCCCTAATGCATGTTTTTACATTACCCTTATGTTATTGTGTGTGGGTTGTGTATAGCAGACTTAATGCAGCAATTTGCAGACCTGCATCAATTTAGTGCCTTTTTTTTGTTGTTGTTCTTAAAGAAATGCTACATTGAATGAAAATTTGAGGCTTTTTTTTCCATCTGGGCTAAGGTTGAGGGCTTTGAATGAAAGCGGGTTTATTTTGAAACTTACAGAAGTTTGACATTTTCTAGTCATACCTGTAGCTTCGTATCCCACTAGTGTTCAACTCCATCTAATCTGTTTTAGCCACCCACCATGGGATGTGACCAGCTACATCCTATAAGCAACCATTTCTCCCCTCTTCTGAAGGGAGTCGAGACTGTGAGGTTTTGTACTAAAACTGCTTAAAGAACCCCACATCAGCTATTCTGGCTTTAAATATTCAACATTTCTACCATTTTCCTATGAAATTCTTATGATTTAGTGTTTCTAGTGGACAGTCAGGATTCTTCCACGTGGTACTTTTTGTTTTGTCAGGGTGTTCTCTTTTACCCTGTCGTGGGGGTATAACAGCACTGCTACTTGTTTTACTGTCTTGCAATGACTGAATTTAAAACCTCCAGTCTTTTTAAACAGAAGGTTGTTTTCATCCTGAAGAATGACTTAAAAGGACCAACAGTGACCTGTGTATTGTTATTTGGTTAAGACTAGTACTTTGGTTTGGTTAAGAACATAAACCAGGGTGAACAGCCACTAACATGGGCTCAGTCTCTGCTCTCAGTTTAGGTAACTAATGCAGCCTTTACACACAAGACATGAAGAAGGCTGCAGCTCTGCCATTCCTTCAAATGCAAGCTGCTGTCTACTCAAATCTCACAGTGCTGGGCCCAATTAAAAGTGGAGTATTTCTGGTTCTGGATGTTGTAGGAAAAAGATCTTCACCTGCAACTCATTACAAGGCTCAATGTGCCTCTGCTGCACAATCATAAGTTCTCTTATCACCATAAGACCCTTTAACTTTGATGCTTCCTTAGACCACCTTTGAACTGCCTGTAAGGTTTTGGCACAGCCAGGACTTACATGAGCACTGTCTGATCTCTCTTTGCTTTGTAAGTCACACTGGCTTTTCCTTCCCTCTCTTTGACTCTATATGTCATTTGTCATCAGTATGCTGATCTGTACCCATCTCTGCTAAATGACTTTATCCCAGTGTTTTCATGTGGTTGCAGTAAAAGAGAAAAAAATTTAGTCAGGGTGATCCACCTTTCAGTCTCAAATCTCAATATTTACCTTGTCAGACCTCTGCCTCACTAAATAAATACTAATGCCAACCTCTAAACAACCTATCCACCAGTAAAAATTCCTGATGAGAACTGTCTGTGATTGCTGACTAGTCTCCATTGGAGTGCTGTAAGAGGATTTTAATAGGGTTTTTTTTTTTTGCTATCAAAGCTTGACACAATATTCTCATTAATGAGGTGTCTGACTGTTCCATAGACTCTTTGTTTTTCAGATTGTACTCAGTGAACAGTGTAATATTCTGAAAAATGAGAGAACACATCTGATGCTGATTTGAGTTTATTATAGATCAGCAACTAGTAGTCATATCATCTTGCCTTATTTTTCCAGAGAACATGAAATATATGACAGGAACACAAGTTCTGTTTCCACAAGTCTGAGGAAACACTTCATTAAAAGACAATTCCTTAGGTGACTTTTTCACTTCCCCTATTTGATCAGTTGTACAACTCACTGCTTTCTCTTAAATGGTCTGGATTCAGAGAATAAAGAGCAGAAGGATCTAACAGTTGCCCCCCCTAGCTAGCCACAAACCTTGATGTAACAGCATATGAGAAAAACCATTAGCTGGGCCCTGTCTCTGCAGTGTGGAAGCAGGTGATGTAGGTGCAATAAATCCTTTGGAGGCTTTCTGCTCACTTTGTTAAATGTGTTGGTGTGAGGCTTTCGTCCATGGTCCTTCCCAGATCACTGTGTCCTGCCCCAAGCCCACACATCAAAAGAAGCAACACACCAGGGTGAAACTCCCCCTGCAGATTTCGTGGCAAAAAGTCAGAAAGAGCCTCTGTAGCCCGTGGAAACTTCACATTTTTAATATATGAAAGGGTTTCCGTGTATTGCAGCGTCAAAAATCTTCTGCTGTGCCATCAACACAATCCTACCCATTGGACTGAACGTGTCACTCATCTGGGAACTGAATTTGAAATGAATCTGGAGTTATCTGGGGATGGTGCAGAGGCTGGGAACAGTTAGTTGCAGTTCCATGTGTCTATTGTTTCAATACATTGTGTACTTAGAACAAAATCAATACTTTGTACTTGCAGAGATGAAAAGGTATTGATCAGTATTTAGCACAGCCCAAAATTTGAGCTTGGGTGAGGGCTACCTGAGCTATCCTGACTGCTATGAGAAAAACCACAAACTCCTTATCTGTTTTCAATAAAATTTAGAGTTATTCCGTCATCTCTGCTTTCCACTTCAAATTGGAGCTGATACACCACAGGTACTAAAATTTAAAAGCAAGCTCATTTTTCTATAATAATACCAAATCATTTTTCTGTGCAGAGTTCTTTTCAGTGTCCTTGATGAGGGAGTATGAAATGTTTCTTTTGGACAGATGGGTTTAGCTCAGTGCTGTGGTAAACTGATGGATGGTGCTTTAGCCAGGTGGTCAGAACCCTCTTCTCTGGAGGAGACTTATGACAGTAGTACCTAAAAGGATTGAGAAACATGATGAATTGTCCATTCTGTTCCCTCCCATATTATGCCCTTTCCCCAGGACTCTTGGTGGGGGAAAGGTTGTAGTGTAGGAAGGAATAGGTTAATTTATTACATTTTATTCAACAGCCTCTGTTGGCAAGGTCCAAAGGGTCCCTACTTGAAAACTACCAAGATATCCTTGCTCTGAATTAAATGGGAGAATTTCTTTGCTGGAATAGAGATGCTTCTAGGGTCTAATTCCCTTTTGGTTTTGGACAGTGAGCGCCTCTTCATGCTGGGGCACTGTAAATGCTCATCCCTGTTTTAAGAGCACAGTCCTTACAGTGAGTAAGGATTCTTCCATCTCCCTTTCATATGGGAGGACCCTACACCAGGGCAGATAAACTGAGTTAGTTACTCTCACGTGGTTTTCTGGTGACTACATGATTTATCATGAGCTTTCCCTCATTGATTTTTCTCATATGGAGAGAGCTCCTTAATATGACTGAAGGAATTACTGGATTGTGGTAAAGAGCATGCAGAGCTTGCACCAAAGGATATTTTCAAAGAGCTGACTTTTTCAAGAGTTCCTAGAGGTAATGAGTTTGATTTTAAATAATGTAATTCTTGTCTTTCGTAACAATTTTCTAATAAGCTATAGTCTCATTCAATTAGCATGGTAAGTCCTATTTTGTGTAGTTTATTTTGTGCATTATTGAAGTTCAATTTTCATCTACATTATGGGAAATACATGAAAACAGCATCCTCTACTTACCAGCGTGTAGATTTTTTTTCTTTTTCATATTTCGCGTGAAATAAAAATAGAAGCAAGGTAAAAATGTGACAGAATTAATGTAGTGCATAACTCTGGGGGCATCACTATCTGGCAGAAAAATTCCTAATGAAATCATCATTCACAGGAAACCTTGCTTCAAGTTACAGAATGCACACTGAAAACTAGAGATTAATATGCTTAAAGGAAAAGCAGATAAATAGACAGAAGGCGTGATTGAACAAAATTCTCCCGACTTGGGTAGTTTGTATTTCATTTTGTACTTATAAATCCGTGTTACAGATGCCTGGAAGAGACTTGGTGTTTTCCCCAGGCTTTCCATCACTGAGCTATTACTGTGGATTTCTCTGCTGCACTCCTGACTGATATCATATCACTGACTGTCCTCTGGCAACTACTCCCCAGCAATTTGGCTCGTTCGTATTACTCACTTTTAATCAGATAAGATATATCCTTCAGCACCTGCTCTCAGCCTCTGTAGGCTTTCTCTAAACTTACTAAGAACTGACTGAAGCCTGGTGTGGTAATAAAGGTAGCCCCATTAAAAAAAGAAAAAAGAACAAAAAAAAAATTTCTTGCAATGTAGGATAAAACTTTTGGTTTCACTTCTTTAAAGGACTTTTTTAAGATCACGTTCGATGGGTTCTATCAGGAATTTAGACCTATTTCAACTGAAGTGGCTTTATCAACCTGTGTTCCAAGAAGGGGCAGACTCATTCTGGAATTCTACTTCCTCCTGCTATTCAAGCTGCAGGCTGAAATCAGACAATTTTCAGGTGTTTCCAGTAGTTGCTCAGAGAGGGATATTTTATTAGTTTCCCTTTCTATGCTGTTCATAGTTCCTGTGCCCCCAGTAAAACGCAGGTTTGACTTCAGAGGCTGCTGGTGTGGTGCCTGAGGAGTTGGTATCAACTGCTCCACAGCTCTGCTGAACTCTAAGAGTTAAGATCACCATCTGAATTTCTCCTCCCACGATGAGCAACTTCCTCTCACCAAGCATGGGAAGGCATCATTCAGTATGACTCTGGACCACATTCAGGAGCAGTATTTTATTTCCCTTGAGGAACAGTGGTCATATTACCCACTTAAAATAGCCCAGGTTTTGATTTTTCATTTGAGGAGCAAAATTATTCCTGGCTAGCCTGAGTTACGAAAGATTTACTTTGAAGAACAATAAAAAACTGCTGATGCAATTATAATGAAAATACTACTCTGAGGTAAAGCTATAGGAGGAACAAGGATATATAAAAGCAATTTAATTTCATGAGGTTTGGAAGCATTGCCCTTCATCTATTTAAGATCTATTTTTATTAAATTTTTTTAGCCTGGAGGCTAATTCATTTTTTAATGTATGTTTGTCTTTCAGCAGATTACTGATTTAAGCAGCAGGTTGCATGACAGTGGTCTAGAAATACTAATTTGCATGCGTGATTTTATATTTCCTCTGCAAGAAACACAAATGGCTCTTTCATAAAGCTTCTTTCACTCGGTTGCTTTTTTTGAAAACTGTGCTAAATGCAGATTGGTTCACTAATGAATGGTCACATGATCCTCAGGATAATGAAATTCGTTTATATTGGTTTTTGCTCTCTGTCCTTTACTTCTCCCACTAGGATCTTTCCTGGTCTCTCCCATGTAATACCCTCTGATCTCTCGCTCCACTGTGTTCTTACCTCCTTCTCCTATCCCAAAAAAACCCAACAGATCTCACCATGGGCCTTACCCTCTTCCTCCAGCCTGCTGGCTGGACCAGAGTCAGGCTGACCAGCTGGTGAGCACAGACTGCCTTGCTACAAACTCTTCGAGTAAGTGGTGCTCTGTAGTGTTAATTAACAGGGTATTCACTTCATTCATGCACAGCAGCAGCTCATGCTGGGAGCCAAATCTTTGACTGACAAAATCTCCAGCTAAACCAAGCACTTTGTTGATTTAAACCAGAACCTAATCCTTAAAGTGGGAGTAGTAACTAAGTGTAAGAAACTACTGGGTGATCTCATGAAGTGAATTTATCACGTCCCTGATCCTGCAGTTTTCTACATGTTATTGTACTAATTCATTCTTACTTCCAGCCTGGCCTGCATTTCCATGCCACTGTTGCAAAATGCTTTTTTTCAGAGGTTCAGTGCGTTCCAAGAGTTCTTGGAGAAATCTGTTGGTGAGTTTAGTTCTGCTTTTGAAGTCAGGTGGCATTCAGGTTCGGAAGAAGCCCGACTTACCTTGCACATTATTCAAAAGGGGCTTTTACAGCTCAACCCTTAGTTTAGAAATGTGTAGTTTCAAGCAGAGCTATGTGTTCACATATGTACCAAAGTGCCTGAATGTATAATGCCAAATATGAGCCTGAAAAAAAAAAAGAAAAGGAAACTTTCTTCTGTCAGTTTTACCGAAATGGTTTACTCTTGTTGCAAACCACACAGTATTTGCTGTGCTTACACAGCTATTCTTTGAGTAGTGCAATTATTATTTTTTAATACTCCTTACCTTTTATTTAAAACTAGAACAAAATTCTGTTCTCACAGTTACTGTGAAAATGCCAGAACTGTGTTTTCCAAATGATCCAACCCAAATAAAACCAAAGGCAGTGTAAAATCAGAATGAACCCAAAAGCTTCGGAGCCCCAATGTGTAATAAAAAACTCAGATGAGCCCATTCTTAAATTCAATTGTTTTAAAGTTGATTTGAAGTTGTGATTTTAGGAGGACACCAACTTGTGAGTTTTGATTTCAACAGACCAAAAATAGAGCTTCACTGTAATCAGGTTATTAAAATGGAGAAAATAACCAACAGATCTTACCTCACAGGCAACCTTCCAGAAACAGTCCAGTCAGTGCTTGTGTTTGCTAAGGCAGTGAAAATGGACATATCAGATCATCAGTGGAGACGATTATATCCAGCTCTCACTGCTCAAATGTCTGTTAAGAGTTAACCAGAAGGGAAGGAGCCCTGTATGGGGTTGTCCTTGTGCCCGGAGCCCTGCACGGACCCAAACCTTTCAGCTTCTTGTCAATGACGTCCATCTGCTGGACACAAATTGATATTACAGCAGCCAAAGCCAACAGCTTCTTAAAAGGTGTGTCAGCGCTGCCTGTGTGTGTCACTGGGATTTAATTTTCTTAACGGAGGTGGGTTTATTTGCAAATTCTTGACGCCTGAGGGAGAGTTTATTGGACCGACTGATTTCCTCAGTAAGCTTATCGCTCTTGACTGAGATGTATTCTCATTTTTTCCCCCTCCAGATTCTTACTTACATCCTGCTGAAGCTGCTGATGATGACATTTTCTTCAGGTTCAAAATCTGGACATTGCCTGATTCCCTGCTGATAAATTTACCACCAGAAAAAAAAAAAAGTGGACATTTCAGAAAAAAATTTTGGTCTCTCACTGTCTGAGAGACCTAAACAGTGTAAATGAGTTAAAAGCAGAGTTCTGCAATCCCTCTCCCTTTGTTTTAGCAGATATTATACAGGGAATACTCCTGAGAGACTTAAATGAATCCTCTTGTATGCACTAGGTCTTGCTGCCTAGGAGATGTACAGCTGGCATAGGTAACAGCACAGTGTACCTGAAAAAAACCCTGTGTTTAAAACAGAAAGGTAAAAGCTTGAATTAACCCGATTAACAAACAGCTTTATATCCATTTTATTTATGATCAATAATTCAGAGCATCCCAAGTCCCTCATGGGGAGTCCCAAGTCCATCATGTTGGTTACCATAACCCGTGGAATTAAACACGGGTCAGAGAACAAGAATGAAATTACAAAACCCTCTTGGAAATGTCATATGGTTTTGAGACCGTCTAATCAAAATTATTCAAAAGTAAAGTGTTTTTCAGTACCAACCAAAGGGTGGAACTGCCAGAAGTGGGAATCCTGCTGAATTTCACATCCTCCCACCATGTCAACGTGAAAAGGTAGCACTGTTGCTGCCTATGTGCTGCACTTGTCTGTTCTCCCCGGAGTGTCTCTTCACTGCCTGACTGAAGTGATTAACTGATGGATCCGTATTTCTGAATCCCAGCCAACACAGTCATCGTTTACTTCAGTTGTTGAACAGAAGGGCAGTAACCACGGTGTAACTGGAAAGTGGTTGTAAGTCTTTCTTTGATGGCCCCTGAGCACTGAGTGTCCTGCTGTGCATACTCTTTTTCTCCTTCAAGTACCTAATGAGTTACCCTGTGAGCTGTGCTGTCCCTAATGCTTTGCAGGCTGAGTAGAGCAGCATTCCCAACCATTAACTTATCTTAAAAATTGATGTTTGCCATTTGACAAGATATTTTCTGCTTGTGGTTTGTTCTGTGAGCTTGCTAGAGCGAGGAAGTTCCTCTGATATGGGATACCTCTAGCAAGAAGCTTCAGGGTTACCTGGCAATTCTGTATGAAAAACACTTACTGTTCTCAACAAGTTTTAATTCTAGCAACCTTTTAAGGCTGCTCTAAACAGAAAACCCTACTCAAGGTGTCATTTGGACAATTCTGAAGTATAATAAATAGTGAGACAATTGGTAAGTGATGTGTTGGTGTGTGTTGGTGCTTTGCTCCATGCAGTGGATTAACTTTCTGATTTGACTAATTTAAAATTCATTATGTACACAGCGGTTTTTTCTTTTTTGAGAGGGAAAGCCACGCACAAATGCAACAACTTCATTTTCTTTTGCACCTCAAAAATATTAGTTATTGCTGTTAGTACTGGCATTCATATTCTATTCCTTGTACACAGCAATATGAAAACAAACAATAATAGCTGAGCAACTTCCACCTGTGCATGGTGATGTTTATATTCTCTTTAAAGAGAAGGTGTGAAGGGAGAGAGTTGTCCAATTACTGAAAAAGCTGTATATGTCTCTCTGAATGTTTTAAAGAAGGTGAATTCTCACATCTGATTGGAAACAATATTGACATTTGCCAGGACTCTGGTCACCTTTTTATTTGCAGAAATTTCTGTCTTCTGTAAAGATTTGTGTCCCTTCATTCTAGATCTGTGGGAGCTCTACTCTCACTCTGGGGAGGTAGAAACCTCGTGCCAAATGGGCTTTGCTTCTAACCAGTTTTCAGGATGGAGCATTAAATGGTCTTTCCAATGTCCTGGAGTCATCTCCAGGCACTGACCATGATCAGTGAGATGTGAATGGAAGCTACTCCTGGACCTTAGGACTGATTTTCATATTATTCTGCTATATAGATGCCATTTAGAACAAAGGGAGTACCTCTTCCAAGGTTAAATATTCTGAGAAGGGAGAAATTACCTTTCTAAATACTGCAATATGCCTGAGGGACATTTTTTTTTTCTTACACAGCATTATTTTAAAAGTAATCAAACCTGCCAGGAGTGCAATGTCACGTGAAGCCATTTAAAGTGTCAGAAGATGCCCACGAAAGTTAAAGTTACTGTTTCATCTTTGCCATTGTTTCTGCTGTGCCCAGACTTTACAAAACCCAATGATGCCTGTAAGAGCCCCGGCAGGCTGACGTCTGTCCATCCCGAGGCACAATGGAAGGAATCAAGAATAGAGCAGCTGCCTGAATTCTGAATCGTCTTGTTTTCATGGGCTCTTACATAAGCCTTTTTCTTTTCTTCTCCTTCTGGCTCTGTATTTACCAAGTCGAGGGTCTGTCTCATTGTTCCATTAGTGCACTACCTGAATTCACAGCAAACCGATGAAACACGGCAATAAATCCTATTAGATGCCGCATGCGGAACACGGTTCCCAAATGCTCTCCCGAGCCATCCACATCCCTCTCGAGCAGATATCAAAGCCAGTGAGATCATATGCGGGAAAAGAGAAGGGCAAACTTTTTCAGAACGGTGAGGTATGAACCGCACAACACAAAAAATGCCGTTCTTCGGGAAAGCGAGATTTTTCCAATTGTCTGCGTATAGAACCGCCGATGGGATGAGTGGAGGGGACAAAGTGCTCCCACCTTCACCCCTCTCTCCCTCCACGTTCCTGGCAGGAGTCTGTACAGGCCAAGGCTACAGCTGCCCCCCTGCTATCAGACCCCACAGCTTCGTATGTCAGCCCGACTTCGGTCCAGCTCATTTAAAGGATTCATTTTGGTACAGTTTAGCCTGAAGAAAGGAGATGCAGTGTTTTAAAAGCATGTTTCTTGCCTTGCTATGGGTGAGGTACCTGGCTCATTTGTCCTTCATAACTTGCAGTTCTGAATGTTTCTGAGGTTGTTAGGGTTGCTTCTCTCCTACACTGCTTTCTGTCATGTAGCTGCTGGATCTGTGGCGTGTTGTTGAGCAGGCCTGTTCACTTGTCACGTTATAATTTCTAATTTATAATTAGGCTGATGTTATCTATAACCCGTTCAAGAGATACCAGTAGGCTTTCAGATGTTTCTGTCCACCAGGGGAACACTCACTGTGACTGAAACCTCTTGGGTTCCTCCTGGTTCTCAAGAGGTTCAGCACTGGGCCAGCAGGAGCTTCCTCGGCACTGTCAGGAATGAAGTGTTTTTTGGCACGTGCAGGAGCTGAATGCTAGGCACCTGGAGAACTTTAAAATTGAAATAGGTACCTACTTAGTTTTAAGAGCCTTCAGAGCTGGGCAGCAGCTGAGCAGAGGTTTTTAGTATCACTGTTTGTAATTGTCTGCCCAGCTGCCTGCTTGGATACCTAAATGCCTTTTTGGGATCTGGCCCTCAGCGTTTTTTTTTTTAAACTTTCTTATGCATTAAATAATAAAGACCAGGCAATTAAGAAGTCTTGCTTAACTGTGTTAGCCTCTTGAAGAGAGCTACAAATCAGCCTCATTTCCTCCTCCTGAGAATCATTAGATGGTTTGTTACAAGGGCGAAGGGAGCCTCTGCAGCATTTCATGGCAGAAGCTCATAGGGCTGCTCTGTGGAGTGCTCTGTTCAGTTGTTTACAAACCAAGTGTGATAGATTGAGCATCCCAGTTGGATGTTTAGTTTGAAAAGTGATATGTCAGTTGCTATTTAATTAGGACTCTGCAGCCCACCTTTCTCAGATGCTGCAGCTTATTAAAGCACTCCCTGATTGGGAATATGCAGATGCTGTTGGTGGAAGAAATAGCTGCCTTTAGTCAGAGTGAAAGGACTTTGCCACCTCTAACTTGGAGTTATGGCAGCAGGCTTGGACCCCAGGGCTTAGGTGTAAGGACAGAGCAGACAAACAGGCTTCTATTTTCCTTCCAAGGAAAATGCTGTCAGAGAGGGGTGTTGCTGTGCTCCCTGCTCCAGGAGAGGAAATGCTTCTCCACTGCTGCCCGTGTATCCTACTCACACAGCTCTTCCCTGCAAGGATTTCAAGAACAGGTGAGCAGCTTCTCTGCTGCTTCCTCGTTTGGGCTGGGATGTGAGAGCAACAGCAAGCAGCTTAATTTGGTGTTTAATACCTCTGTGAGAGGCCTGCAAAGAATAAGCTTCTTGCAGTAAAAGGACATCACAGTGTTTAAGGCCAGGTTTAAGAAGGCCTTGAGAAACCTGGTCTAGTGGAAGGTGTCTCTGCCCATGGCAGGGGGGTTGGGACTAGACGATCTTTAAGGCCTCTTCCAACCCAAGCCATTCTGTGATTCTCCAGTGGTGCAGTCTTCTCTTATTTGGAAGGCAATTAGTACTTCTTTATAAAATTAGAGGCTTTGAGTCTGCAAAGAGACTCCCCAAAACTGTAAAAATATCTCTAAAATAAAAAGGCAACCTCAAACTCACCCCCAGAACTGATGGTGCTCAGGGGAACTGATACACTTGGAGAATTATATATCTTATTGATACTAAGCTACAGCAGCTATGCCAGTGCCTTAAGCATCTCTGTTTGCTTCAAATGTACCTTTTGAGAGATGACAATTCTCTGTCTCACTTTGAACTATGAAAGATGACTTTAGAAGAAAGCATCTTATTTGTGTATATATATATATATACACATTTATATAATTTTTATAGAAAAGCAGACATCAATGAAGTAAAACATCGAGTGCTGTTGTGCTGGATCCCTCTCCTCCAAAAAACCTGTTGTTTGTACTATTTAGGCAGAAGCACAGGATTTCTTCTAGGTGTTAGAGATAATGTGTGTGTGTGTGTAGGGGCAAGGGCTGTTTAACAGGTGAGAAAATTCCACTATGGAAGAAAAAGATGGATCTTCAGCTCTCTCGTGCCTGACTTTGGGAGCATTGTCTTTACTCAGTAGTTTGCTTTGGCTTTTGTACAAGCAAAATTCTACTGTATTTCCCAACTCCTCTGGCTTTCAGGAAAGCAATATCTTCCTTTTTAAGTTTGTTCTTTTTTTCAGGCAGTTTCAGGATGCTGGTTTTGCTCACGTGAAGACCTCCTTTTCTGTTGAGGCAGTCACATCCCATAGCACAGGGACGCCCACAGAGGAGGAAATAATCATGTCAATGAATCTTGCTGCCTACAGGAGACTAAACAAGCTGCATGACTTAAGCCTGTGCTTGAATGACAAAGTTCTGGGCATGATCTTGAGCTGATTAAGCCCACAGCCTCTATATCTCCAACTCTAAAAGAAATAATGGTGATAGCTGATATGGTCATTGTGGGATTTAGTGTATTCATATACAAATATTTTACACATTTTGCTATGCAATATATTATTTCACTAGGAATTAATTACTTGTTTTCCCACTCATACAGAGTATTTTGGTTTTGTGATGGGAAAGGAACGATGCCATAGACAACTGAGAAGAGCTGGCTAAACATTATCAATAGCTGCATTTTATTTACCAGGAGACTGGCAATCCTCTAGAAGTATTTTTCTAGCCATTTCCTTCACCATACACAAGAATTCCTTAGATGAGCAAAGAAAAGCTAATAAAAAGCCCAAGATAATGAGATCACAAGAGCAATATGAAAAAGAAACTGGGAAATGCTGACAGTCTTGATTACTATAATAATCTAGTGTAAGAGAAATGTATGTTATTACTCTAATATACACTCTCGGCCAAAGGATTAAAAAAACCCACACCAACTCCCCCAAACAGTTGTTAAATTGTTAAAGCCATTTATGAAACTGCAGGAAAACAACTTTTTACTTCCATTTACATCTATATATATTTAGAGCTGGGAAATGGCATGTGGTACTAAAAACATGGCAGTGTTCCTTGCAGTAAATGCTTTCTGTCATGTAAACCAAAAAAAAAAAAAGGGTTTACATTGCCCCATTTTTGTGAACAAGAGTGTTCATCAAATGTTCCTATAGTCGCTATTCACAGCCAATAAAACATAAGGGGTGTTTCTAGCTGAAATATTATTGAAACCACTTATGTCAGGCAGAGGGAAAGGAGGGGGAAGTAAAAACTGGACACAGTAATGCAATTATTTCATTTCATGAAGTAGCCTACCTGGGAAAGATGAACCTGCAATGTTGGGTGACGAAACTGTTTGAGTGTGATATTTGTCTGAGGGTGAAGCAGGAACACAAAATCATTCCTGTTCTCCTGCAGGTTGCAATATCTGAATGCACGATGGGGAAGGATGTTAGCTGTGCCAGCAGGGATGGTTGTCGAACACCCAGGCATCACAGGGAAGTCAGGTTGTAAGACTGTGGGGTGGTTTTTTTCAAACTGAGAATTAATCCAAGATAAAACTGATCACTATTTCACTCAGTCCTAGCTTGGACTTGTGTCTCTGTCCTATTAACCCTACAGACACACATGTCTGTGCTCACATGAAGCAAGCCTTAGGGTTTGTTGGACTGGGTCAAACCCTTTGCAGTCAGCTGATGCAAACACGCTCTGCTACAGTCACTTCAGTGGTTCAGGTTTGTCCTAAATATGCTGGGCTAATGCTTTCCTGTGGGCTTCACTCTGGGCCAGGCATTGTCAGCTTGCCCCCAGCTCTGTATCTGCAGACACTCTGTATTTTATTCTGGCTAACTCATCAAAAACATGCCCACAGGAATGCCATTCCTCACTTACAGGTGGTGTGTCAGAGGCTGGGGCGCTGCTGTGACATTGTGTGAGCAAGGACCCATTTCAGGGCACAGTGTCAGTCAGTGATCACAAACTGGTCTCTGGTCCCCAGCCTGCAGAAAAACAAAAACATATCCTCCCAGGCTTTTCAGTTGCCAGGAACTGCTGGGCTTCATCCTCGATTGCTCCACACTCCCCACTTTTGCTGCAGCTTCACGGGGGAAGCGGGGAGGGAATCTGGGCTCAATCTGTGGCCAGTCAGGGACCAAAGAAACCCGCAGGGTAACTGGGAACAGCAGTGAAGCTGCCCTGCACTGGGCCAGCTGCTGCTACTGTACCAGCTGGAAGGCTGAGGGAGCACCCCAATGTGCTTTTTTCTTTTTTTTTTTTTTTTTATCTGATGAGGAGGAGGATAGAAGAGAACAGCATCATCCAGCTGTATGAGCATATTTCAATCAGTTTTCTGCTTCTCCTTTGCAGTTACTTTCCAGCTGCTTCACACTTCCCTCTCAGATGCAACAGGGCCCCAGATTTCAACTGCTGAGATGGAAACATGCTTAATAATAGATTATGAAAAAGACATGGTGAAAAATTCCAGCATAGATGGAGGATTTTAGTGCCAGATTGTGCCCTGGGATTCCAGTGCATATCTTCCATTAAAGACATTAAAAATGTTTGCATTTCAAGGAAGAATTCGGACTTTTGACACAATTCCCTCTTTTTCTTTGGGAGCCAAACATTTTCTGTGGTAACAGAACATATTATAACAAGAATAAATATAATGCATTCAGGCACCAAAATGAATAACAGTCCTTGATGTATTTGCTGAAGATTACAGGCATGAGATGTGAAAGCTTTTAGTGGCTTGAAGAAAGATATTTGCTGTAATTGGCACTGCAGCTTTGGTTTTATTACAAAATATGAAGGAGATGACCAGAGAGGTGTCCAGATGCTCACATCCTATGGAGAGGTTGCATTGCATCTCATGATCCTAAATTTGGCCGGTGGCTTGCTGTGTTTTGTTGCCTTTTGAATCTAGAGATCCCAAAATCTCGGGTTTATGTACTTGCCACACACAAACTGATGCCTCCTGTTCCAGAGAGGTCAAAACCTTGGTGGTGAGTGTGTGTGGCTGTACGTATAAGGGAAATTTTAAGCCTGTTTACTGTACCCATAAGGTGTTGTAGGGATTAAAATGGCACTGTATGAATGGAACACTTCTTTTTTTTCCTCAAACACTCAACCCTTCAATTTCTGTATTCTTTCAAATTGGAGCAATATAAGTATATACAGAGTGAAACTTTGTCCTCCAGAATGGAAATAACTCCCATCCTTCTCTCCCTCTTCAAGTGTTTGGGGCAATCTGTTTCCATTCCTTCAGTGATGGAAGTGCCTGCCTGCCTGCCTGCCTCCAATTTGTGCTCCTTCCCTGGGGAATGGGGAAAGACAGAGCTCAGCCCAGGAGTTTTTGAGCTCTCCATTCCCCCCTGCTTTCCTGGGACTTGCAGAGTATCCTCTGGAAGTGCAGATCCCAGTGGTGATGGCACTGCAGTTTTACAGGAATATGCCCAGCATCCCCTGAGTCCCAAGGTCAAGATGAACTTCCCAGCTGGGCTACCCAGTACAACATAATTTGAAAACCTTTAGAAATTTGTGTGGTGGCAGATCTCAACAGAAACTCAACTTCCTTTAGAGAGGGTTTGACAAAATTGAGTGTTCTCCACTAGAAAATGCTGTTGCATCAAAGTTGACTTTTTTTGGTTTTTTTAGTTATTGTCCATCTCATCAGAGAATTCCCAGCTAGTTGTGAACATTGTTTTTAATGTTACTATTCCTTTATATATTTAAGGCATAGAAAAAGCCTGGTGTGTATTTCCTTGGGGTGCCATGTGTATCTTCCGATTTGGTCTGCTTGTTTAGGAAAAACTAACAGTGTTAACATTTTTGGCTCTTGAGCAGCCCATAACAGCAAAGCCAAGGGGCTTTGCCTGTAAATACTAGCCACAGCTAGCTAGGGTGTGGTTTCCAATGATTTAAATACTTATAGAATGCCAGCAGAGGGTGAAACAAAAGGGGGGGGGAGGATAAAGGAGAGGAGTTGTTGTTTTGTTTGTTTTAATCTCTGTGGAACTGCCCAACTGCACAGAGCTGTCTCCTCAAAGAAATATTTGGAAATAATTCTATAGTGGTGAGAAGGGAGGGGAAGGACCCTTACTTCTTGTTGTTATTGTTCAAAAGGTTGGAAAGGCTTGCAAACTCTTTCCCAGCATTTTGTGAGGCCTTGACAAAAATTTTCTGATCTGTGGAAGTGGTGAGCACCTCCAACTCCAACATAAAATCTCGTCTCCAAGCAGACAAGTAAGTGAATTCTTGAGGAGCCTGTGCAGATTGCTTCTACCATGTTGCTGTGCTCTTCCTCTCTCCTCCAGGTACTACAGTGTACCAGACAAGCCATGTTCCCTTGATGTTACAACCCATGTAGCTGCTGTATCAAGTTAGGTTTGGAGGTGGTGCTTAATTAGTGCTCCTTGAGGATTTTCTGGCCTTATTTCTTAGCATCGCCAAAGTTCAGCGAGTCCAAGGATTGGTGTACCCTGATGGATTTAAGAAGCTACAAGACACAGCAAAGATGAATGAACTTTCCTTAAAATAGAGCCAGTCAGTTCTTTTCCTCATTAAAGAAACACACTGTGGCAGAAAGCTGGGATGTTTCCTTTCTGTAAAGAAGATCTTACACCAGTCATATCTCAGCTGATTCCCCTCCTCTCCTTTTGTCAGGGTGAGGCATCTGCATTAGCAAGCTGTGCTTTTCATTCCAAAGTGATGAAAGGGGACAACAATAAATTACAATGCCTTTTAAGAAGTCTCCAAATCTTATCAGATCTCACATTTCATCCTGGCTGCCCTTTCATGCCATTCTTTAACTATTACTCTAATCGACACTCAAAATTTACTATTTTGAGTGGACCTGAGTTCTTGCACCTAAGTACTTGTGCACCCAAGTGCTTGCAGCTACTGTTGTGAAATGGCATGGAGGCAGAAAGCAGAGACCCTCTCTCTTCCTTTTTTGTAAATTCCTACTCCCTGTGAAATCCCCATGTTTCTGAAAAGAGTGACCCTGTATGTACTCTGAGGTATTGTTACACTGTTAAAAATGGAAATCTGAGGCTGCTTCTTGTGGGGTGGAGGGGAAAGAGTTGAGAAAGGTGGTGGGTTTACCCCAGCTGTCTCATGATGCTTGAATACTGGGAGGAGAAAACAATACAACCAATATCTGAAAATGCAGCCACTTACCACTCTTTTATATAAATTCCAGATTATGAGCCAAACTCACTGTTGACATAAGCAGATGCAAATCTAATGAAGTCACTGCAGTTACTTCTACTTATGCCAGAGGTGAATTTGTCCCTATTTTTGGAACATGCTAGTTTTGTGCTACAGCATTGGCACACTGTATTGTGTCAAAATCCTTTGGAGCAATGGCAGCATGCCACTGGCTGACTGACACGGTGCATCATGTCAAACATCTGCCTGATAATGGTCCTGCTCTGCTTTTTGACATGATGCATCACGCCACTGCATCGTGCCCCAAAAGGCATCTGATAGGAATTGTGGCAGGATCTGATAATAAGGAATGTGTGCTAACTGAATATCAGAGCATTTTGGCATCTTGTGGGAAACAGTGATCTCTGTGCTGGTGCATTTATAAACCTCTTGGAAGTGCCTCATGCACTTGGGTGAAAAATGATCACTAATGTACTCCCACTTCAATGTGTCACATTAACATAGCAGATGATAAATCATTTTCTGTTTTGATCTGTTCTGCTTTGAGGACCGATATTGGATTTTCTCCTAAAAATGATCGATTGGTATTGAAAGAGCTTGTTTCTATATTTGTGATTTTACAGGCTTGTTTGGTTACTGCTATTAAATGCGTTATTAAGGAGGGTGTTGTTCTGGATTTTTTGGGTTCTGTTTTTTTTTTTTTTTTTATGAACTAGCATCAGGCGTCGTCGCCTTTGCATCTGAAAGCGTTTTACCTCAGACAGAATGGTGCTAAACAACATTTTCCCTAAAACAGGAAACATGTTTCACAATCCTCTGCGGCGAGCGAGCGGCACAAGCTTCCCCGAGAGGATCTGCGAGGGTGGAGAGCAGCCAGTCGTCCAAATGCGAGGAGGAGGCCGGGTGCCAGGAGACAGGGAGGCCAGAGGAATGCCTGGAGGCAGCCTGGCCATATGCTTGTGGTAAAAAGCTCCAGGTCAGGATCAGGCTCGTGTCCAGGAACAGCGAACTTCAGAAGGTGGGACTTGTTATTGCCCGACCGACGGCCTCCGGCTCCTGCAAACCTCGCTGTCGGGATAATGCTCTGCCTTAGGCTTGTTGTTGCGGTAGGAAACGAGGGGGGAAAAGAGATTTTTGAAATTAATAGGGCCCAGATCGAGCAGCAATCAGCGCTTGGATTTTCTGGTTTTGCAAAGAAACCACTCAGAAGTCCGAATATTTGGTAGAGCAAAGTGTGTGCTGCGATTGCATTGTACCCTTTTCAGATGCTTCTGAGTGACTGCAGAGTTTCACACTTCAGGTTGAATCCCTTCGCACAGATATGCAAAATGCGACAGGAACAAGTAAACACAGTGCTATTAAAGAAGTATATACCTACCCTAAAATCTGTATGCCCAAAACTCACAAAAAAAAAAAAAGAAAAAAATAAAAGGAAATAAAGAAAAGAAACTAAACACGCCTGCAGGAAATTGGATCTTTGTTCAAAGTATTGCAGTCGAATGTTTTGGAGAAATGCTTTCTATAAACAGGGAATCCTACTGGGGTCAGACAGAGCTATTTTAACCTTGTGTATTCATCTAACTGTTCTGGCCGAGGAGATGTGTGTGTGTTTGTGTGTGTGTGTATATACAAAGAGAGAGAGAGAGAGAGTTCAAATTTAGAATTTTTGATTGAAGGCTTCAATTTCTGGCCACTGTTAAATGTAGGCAAACTTCAAAACAAATTTCGTGAAAAAGAAACTTGAAACAATAATTAGTTTTAGACCAAACGAGAAGAATTACAAGAGCAAACAAGTGTAAATCATTCCCAGGCTCCTAAGCTGGAATAATGCTAACAAGCCATAGGCACAGTCTTTTCCATGTGAGGAATGGCATCGAAAGCCTCCGGGTGCAGGACTGCAGTAGGGGCAGCTCGCTGGCAGAAATGTGCACACAGAGGTAGGCCACGAATATTTGTGAATATGAATAGTTTTGAATATGACTGTAGCCATTACAGCCAGACCCCGGGTTTTCAAGGAGAACAGTACACTTAATTTTTATTTTTTTATTTTTTTTTTTAAACATCGCGGACCAAATGTGGGGAGGGAAGGGAATCTCCGGGCTTAGCCAGCAATCCACCCTGTGGAACAAGTAGGTTCCCCCTTCCTCATCGATGAACGTCCAGGACGAACCCTTCGGGAGCGGGAAGCGTGGCTGACACAGGTGACACCTCGCTTAGGCTTCGCCAAAACGCGGCAGCCCGGAGATGCCTCCCGCTCCCGCGCACGGAAGCGACGGGGACCCGACGAACGGGCTGCGCCTCGGAGCGCTGCGGAGGGGCGGGAGGGGCCGGGGCAGGTGCTGCGCGCCCGCGGAGCGGCGGGCGGGGCGCGGTGGGGTCTCCGCCCTCCCGGCGCTGCCGCGGCCGCGGCCGCCGGGGCGTCCCGCGCTGCCGCCGCCACCGCCGCGCTATAAGTGCGGGCGCGGGGCGCGGCGGCCGCCGAAGATGCGCCGGCGGCCGGAGCTGCGCGGCGCCTCGCCGGGGCCGCCCCGCGCCGAGGACGAGGAGCAGAAGAAGGAGGAGGAGGAGGAAGAAGAAGAGGAGGAAGGGGCAGACGGCGGTGGCGCGGGGCGGCCGCGGCCATGAGCTGCTCGGACGTGGCCATGCAGCAGCCCGCCCCGGCGGCGTGCGGGGCGCCCCGCTATCTGGCCGCGCCCGCGGCGGGGTGCGCGCAGGTGAGGCGCTGCGGTGGGGAGGGCCGGGAGGTGGAGGGGGGGGGGGTTTTTGGGGTGCTTGTCCCCCGCACCCCCCACCTTCCCCGCCGCCGTCAGCGGGCTGCAGAGCGCATCGCTGGCTGGCCGGGGCGGAGACCTCAGCCCCGGCCAGCCAGCGATGCGCGCTGCAGCCCCCGGCCTGATTTGGAGATGCGGGGAGCTGGTGAGGGTGCCCCAGAGCAGCGGAGCTTGGTAAGACCTTTTTTCTTTCTTTTTTCTTTTTTTTTTTTTAAACGAGAAAAATATTTCCCCCCCAAAATTCTTGTCTTTGGAGGGGTGGCTGTTGGCTTGCTCGGCGGGAGCGGGGCAGAGGGGGGGGGGGGGGAAGTTATTTCTTTTCTCCCCTGCCCTCCCTCTTCGCTCCGCCGTCGTTCCTTACTGGACGACCCTCCCTTTGCGGGCGCTGAGCAGCGCCTTCGCCCCGCGGGCGCGCACACGGGCGGAACCTCCGCCCTCCGCCGGCGGGAAGGGACCCGCGCTGCTCCCCACGGACGGGGCGCGCCGCGCCACTCGCCCCGGCGCTCCTGGAAGATCGTCTCCGGCGGGTTTCCAGCTGAATTTGGTGATCAGATGTATTTTTTTTTTCCCTTTTTTTTTTTTCTTCTTCTTTTTTTTTTAAGTGAATCAGGAAATTCTTATCAGGCTGACAGCATTTTTAGACTATGCAGTGCGTGGGTGAAGTGGGACTAATATTGACTTGGCCCTAATGTAGTCATCTGAGAATACATTTTTTGGTTGTTGCTGCATTCCATAAGGTTTTATCATTATTATCCATGAAGATTGTTTTCTCCGTACATGGGAAGTGACCCCTAATATCAACTTGCCTGGGAGACACGAGTATGGGCTAAAACATTAAAATTCCTATCGTGTATTGCTGGTTTTTTTCCTTTACTGCTGGGAGACAGAACCTGTTTGCAGAAATGATACCCCAGTGAACTTGCCCAGGTTGCTCACGTTGTTCACTGGAAAACTTGTGAGTTCTGTCTGTTGCATCGTGCCTTTGCAATTATTTTTTCTCTAATTTAGGTCACAGCTTGCAGAACCTTCTATCTATTCAATAATTTTCCTTCTGAACTTCGTATTTGGATATGTGGAGCTCCGGTTGTTAGCCTGTGTGGTTTGGACGGAAAATAAATAAATAATCTCTAATAACCTGACTCTCTGACAAGAGACCTAGAAGTAAAAAACTGCAGTTGAAACTTTGTTGACCTTTTTGACGTTTAACTCCAGAGGTGATGATCTGTATTTCTCTTCCAGATTTATAGAACACGCAGTATGTGAAAATCTATTAAATGATCGTTAGCAGCTGTGTCGTGCTCAAGTGCAATTGCTTTTTAATTTTAAGCATAATCATGAAGTTTCTCCTTCACCATATATGAAATGTCCCAGAGGCACCATCATAAAACCCAAAATTTCTTGAGATAATTTTGGATAAACTGAGTTCCCGTGGGTTGTGCTATTTATCGAGTGGAGGTAGATAAGCAAGGCAAGAAACACAGATAGCTCTGATGAGCCAGCACAGCTCATGAGTCTTGGCTGACACCATATATTCCATTTCCACCTAAAAACTTTCTAAACGTGGCTCTCCTACACGTTATTGACAATTTGGTTTAGTCAATCCCGTTTGCACCGGTTTTCCTGAAATACTCGAAGCTGGAGGGTCTTCCCACTCTAGTTAAATGTCAGACTGAAAAACTGAGCTGTTGCTGCTGAACTAAGAGTGCTGCGCCCTCTGATTCTAGCAGCTGCTAACTTTAGAGCAGTTTATGTATTTTTCTCTGAATCCAATGTTTTCTGAATTAAAAAAGTAAACATAGAATGAACTCCTCGTGCATCTGTATTCATAGTGAAAAGATTTATTGTTTGGGTAATGTGTGACATTTTGCAAATCTCTTCTGTTCCTTCAGAATTGTCCTGTCAGAGACATTTAATCAACTGCTAGAGAGCGTTAAGAAGGAAGGATGAAGAATCTGTTGCCAGGTTTTTGGTTCTTCTTACACATGTGTTCACCATGTAAAATGCTGCTGCGTTCTTCGTGGGGGTGATGACCATTTTAAAGAATGTTCCTCTTTGCTGGAATTAAAAAATGGTGGTTTAAAAATAACAGCGAGGGAAGATGAATTAGTGGGATATCTTAGAAATAAGGCTCTGCATTGGAGCTGATAAAGTGGAGCTCACCCTTAAAATATCCGAGGACTCCACCGAAGCATTTTTCAGTGGTGTTGTACTACTCTGGTGTCTTTTGGTTTGTTTTCTGAGAGAAAGCTCCTCTGTGCTGTGCTTCTGTTGGCTTTCCTTTCTTTCTCAGTGAGAGATGTAGGTGTGTTACTGTAACTGAAGCTGTTGCATCTTCACAGATGTTTGTAGTAAAGCCATCTCAAGCACCTAATGGGTTATGCCAGCTTTCTGCATCACTTTCATATCCATTAAAGAGCAAAGCAGCTCCTTAGCTGCCCTTCCAGGTGTACAGGCTCAGGTTCAGGGCTGTAGTGTCTCTCTGGAGAGCCAAGCTCATCGTGTTTCTGTAGGTCTCATGCTGCATATGGGGGTCAGGAGAAGTGCCTTCAGCAAGGGGCTGGCGTTGTGTCACTGCTCTGCAGCGAAGGGGGTTCAAATGGTTGTCTCCTTTTTGTTGTCTTGTTTTGTTTGTTTCTTTCTTTGTTTTGAATGACAGGTCTCAGACTGCTTTTAAATGATGGACTAATGTGCACCTGGATTGTGCAGAAATGTCTCTTTAGGGGATGGTTCATCACGCTTTTTTTAAGCTTACCCACTCTAAAGTTATTTCCACATTTCTGTGGCTGTATTTTTTCCTCCCTTAAAATCAGCACAGAACTGATTTTTTTCCTTGCACTGAAAGGCAGAATTTCTGGAAACTTAGCTTTCACCAGTCCTTAGCCAGGAAAGGACTTCCTGGCAAATAATTCAGATGGGATTTTATTTTAAAGCCCCTAATGGACTGAAGCCTGAATTCCTATTGAACGTTAATGGGAGCGGAGGCTTAGCACCTTAGATCTTTGAGATTTCTCAAGCCCAGGGTGTTTGCTGGAGGGAAGTAAGGGGAACATGGTTTGTATACCTGCTCCCTATGATGCCAGAGGGAGCTGATGAAAATGGGGTGTGGCCAAAATTTTACAGACAAGTCGGGATTTCCATCCTTTGCCAAAAGATGGGAGCGAGCGCGCGCCGATGTCAGAACGTGAGCGCGTTCCCGTGTCTGGCGAGGATCTGTGCCCGCGTGAGGGTAAAACCCTGCGGGATGGCAAAGCTAAAACACTCTTCCTCGTGCGCTCTCCTGAGGGGCTGTGCAGCTGCAGCAGTAAGTTTTGGCTTTCCTGTGGGTTGGGTGAGGAATGGGTGTAACGGAATTCGAAGAGACTTTGGAAACACATAATTGCTGAAGAATCCCATCGTGTTCTCGGCGCGCCGTGACGGCTTGTGGTGTCCTGTCGGGCCAGGTACAGCGAGCTGCAGAGCTGAGGCTAAGGCAGGATTCACCCTGGCTCGCTAACACCTGAGCTTAAGACTTTTTGAAATGGGAAGTTCCAGTAAATGGTAGTTTTGGAATTTCTCCATGGTATGCAGATGTAAGCCAGCATCTAAGCCAACGCCGTCCTTGCTAAATCAGAGTCTTGCATAAAGACTTGTGATATGCTCAAGTGCTGGCAGCGCTGTAGACAGGCTTCTTCCAGATAAGGGCTTGTCTTCATTAGCAAATTAGGTCACTAACTCAGCTCTTCCTTCCAAACTATCGACATTACCGAGGAGGACAGGTCACGTGTAGTGCTGTGTCAGCTGGCTGTAGCTAAACCCCAGTTCATTTACTGCAACTCGTTTTCTCAGTAAAGTTCTTTGTGTCACGTGCTTACAACTTTTGAGGATGTGCTTATTATACTGCTTATGCTGTGTCTTAACAGCAGAGCGTGGCTTCACATTCAGCTTTTGCAGTTCAGATTCTTTCTCAAGGCTAGTCCTGAGGCCTGGTGTTTGCTCTGCTGCTGACTTCTCTGGAAGCTGAATCAGACCTGTATAACTCACCTTTAAAGGCTACTCTCAGAATTGCAGGATGTACAACTTGGATTAAGTCTTCCCCTGTGTGTGGGGTTTTGTTGGTTTGGTTTAACACTACAAGACACCGCTGATTTTAAAAGTTTGGCTTGCTTTACTCTGTCATTGTGACTGGGACCAAATTCTACTTGATCTTCCTCTACCTACATAAAAATAGACCTTTAGGCTTTATTGGTACACGTCTGTTTGCATGTACAGCAAAAGATGTATAAATTCCTTCCTTTTTCACCACTTCCTTCCATTAGCAGAGCGTAGCAGGAGCTGCAGGCTTTACTGCTGCAAATCCACTGGCTCACCTGAAAACCAGCTCTTGCTCATTTGTGCAGATAGAAGTTATCATTTCACATTTTCAGGGCATGCCATAAATACTGCTTTCAGGCCCAGCATTTGATGCCCTGATTGCTTGAAATTGTCTTCTTCCTTGAATACTTTCTATGTTATCAATAGGAGCCTGCTTGGCAGACAGCTCCACAAATGGAGGGACTGTCCGTGATTTGCCTCGAGTTTGTTGCTGGAATTCCTTCTCAGCAGCTTATGTCAAATGACAGCCTTTTTCTCAGGAGAGGGTCATATAGTGTTTCCTCAGTGTAGTTATTCTTTATTTTTGGTTCCTGTTCTTTCTCTCATAATGGAAAATCTGTAACAGGTGGCCACAGGCACACCAGACTTTCGTGCTTGGGAGCATAAAGGACCATATGCTGTTATGATGGCATGTATGGAGATAATAACTTGTAGGAATAGGCAACCAGCTTATATGAAAAACAAGAGCTAACCTGAATGTGATTCAAACTTGACTAAACTAAAACTTTCTCTGTTCTAAAGCGTGGTTGGTTTTTGTTTGTCAGTGTTTTGGGGGGTTTTTTTGTTTTTGTTTTTGTTTTTTTTTTCTGTTTTGCTGCCTGCTAGCTGGTTTCAACTGGAAGCGAATTTATTTCGATTCGCGAGGAGGAATGTTCTGACTTTTTTAGCAGACACCCTGGGTGAGATCCGGGACCCTTGAAGTCAGTTGGACTTCTGCCACTGGCTTTAATGTGGCCAGCACTTCACTGCATGGGAACCGTTTCGCTTGGTTCTGGCTGCGGCACGTCAGCAAATAACAGGAATCTTCAAGGCGAGGATTCTGTGTGAGATTTCGGACCATGAGCTTTTTAAAAGTGGTCAGTGTTCCTTAGAAGACAGGATGATGCTCATTCAGCATAAACCTGCTCTTTAATATTCCTATATCAGTGGTGATGTGCTATTGACCTTTAGTTTCCTTTTGTTCTACGACTCGCAGTTAAGGATTTACATTTTCTTTGGAAGAGCTTGTTTGTGAGTATATGAAATAAAAAAAAAAAAGTGTTGGTTGAGGCTAAATTCAGGCCATGCTGTGCAGCACTATTTCCCCAGAGGTTGTGCCTCTTCAGCCATGAACTGGTATCTGTGGTCTAAGCTGGCATCAGGTGCTGTAGACTCTGAATTTCCCTATTTCCTGGTACACTCAGCTGACTTTAAATTCTGTATCCTGGGTTTTGGCCAAGACAAGATTTTGTGTGTTTTGTTTTGTTTTTCAGAGGCTGCTTGATATCAGTCTCTAATTTGTAAGGAAGGGAGAGGTAGATGTCATTAATATAAAAGTACTGAACGTTGACAGGGGGTAGCATTGTGATCTACAGACACTGTTGGCTGCTTAAATATGTGCCAGAACTGTTTGTATGAAAAAGTACAAGTGAAAGTGGACTTGCCCAGATTGGTTACCAGAAACCTAACCTGATGTTTGTTTTATTGTTTTTGTGCCCTCACACCCCACGATGGTGGGACAAATTCATTTAGCAGCTGATGATCTTGCATACTTTTCCACTCACACAAGTGCAGTCAGAAATGCTATGAGAAGATTAAGGTCAGAACAAAAATTAGGGAATTTGTGTGCAAACAGGCTGTTTTTAAGTGAGTTGGGGGAAAAACCCCCATGTTATTAGAGCATGTATACAATGGAAAGGTTGTATATACATTGCATACGAGGAAAACTGGTTGAGTCACTTTATCTCACTGTAGTTTCTTATTTAAGTTTCTTATTTAAAGAGTTTTGCAATTACGGGCTGATAATTTCTACCTGAAATATAAATTAGTTATACTTATGTCTGATCACAGGCTTGATGCTGTTTTGAAAAATCTTTTCATTTAGAACTCTCATCGCTTGCAGAAAACTCACCACAAAATGTAAACTTTTCACTGTCAAAACTTCAGTCCGTGCACAAGGCCTTGTACTTGTTCATCATTAAAAAAAGGTCAGATTTGGTGTTTTCGAAAGAAGAAAGTGCTCAGAGCATCTTGTAATGACTGCCCATGGACTGGAGGGGAGGGAAGAGAGTTGAAATGGAAAATGAATTAGATTCTTAGGCTGTGGAAGGGGGAACATTCCTGCACAGAGAAGCGACTCTGGAGATAAGTTTTAATTTCCTGAGCTCCAGTCCCTGTATAGGAACATTGAAAGACTTCCTTCCTGATAACCAAGTCAAGCCAGGGGCTGTATTAAACAGAGTGTTTCTGTATATAATTGTGTGCTTTGTACATGCATTTGCATAACTGCAGGATAGGTACAAGTGTTGCACCTGTAACGACAGAAGTCAACTTTTAAAGTGTGTTACATTATTCTGGCACATACACTTGCACCTGAGATGTTGTAATAGGTCAGTGTCTGTTTAGGCTTCTCTAAAGATCTCTTTCGTGCTTCGCCTCTGCTTAAAAAACAAAGCCCAGCCGAAACCAAAAATGAGAAAACCACCCTCCCCAACCACTTGTCTTGCATTTTTAAGAGGTTCTGGGTTGTGGTGCACCTCTAAGAATGATGAAGTCACTGAGATAGATTCATTACAGATTTCTAATGTGTGTGTCTCCCATAAATGCAGTATTTTTATAACCATTTCTGCCTTACTCAAGTCTCATCGTTCTGTGATTACCTAAGCAAAACTGTGAAGCTCACTGTGAGTGATACCTTAGGCACAGATTTTCCATTTCATTTTCCAATTGTTCCCTTTCAGGAACAAATATTAGGAGACTTTTTTTGGAGATGTAAATTTTGTAAAAAAAATGAACAAAACATTTACCAAAAAAAAAAAATATAGGTTACCCCAAATTCTGCATTTGCAAAAATATGTTTCAGAGCTTCAGACTGTGCTTCATTCTAACAATTTTAGTAAATTGTAGTGTTTGTGGTAAAACTTTTAATTTGCTTTTTCCTTGTGTTTGATTGTTTGGGTTTTTTATGTGTGAATCCCAGAGTTTTTCTTTATGTATTATAGAATCTTGGGATAAAACTGAAAGCCTAAATAAGTAACACTGCTAAGCTGAGCCATGCTGTAACTTGCTTTGTGAAGCACAGATTTGCTTGAATTCCAGCCCTTTGCCTGAATATCCCAAACTGAAATAAAATTATGTACGACCCTCATTGCATCTGAATCAATGGCATTACTGAGCTGGTTTATGTTTATCAGTTACTGGAATGTCATATAGATCCTTTAGTTGTTACGAGCTTTTAGTACTATTGGTTTAAATTCCTTTTGTAAATAGCTCTTCCTTACAGTTTTGGTGGTTGTTTTTTTTTAAATTACCATTCATAATTAAGACTTAGCCCCAGAGTATTTGTTTTACATTACAATGAGAGAATTTGTATGGGCTGACGTGATTTTTAGAAAGCACCGAAGGTAAATGTATTGATGATACATAAGGTCAGGAAATTACTTTCAATTATTTTTAATTCAGACATGCGTGTTTACTGTGTAAGTGAAACTTTATAGACTGTACAGTTGTTTAATTTTTTCTATAGAATTACTCTGGAAAAAGGGTAAAAAAGCTGTAAACTTAAAGAGATTCTGATGGCGCTCGAGAGCTGCCAAGCAAACCATTAAAGAGAAGTCAAACTGTAAATCTGTAGAAATGCTATGAAATACTTCTGCATATGTGCTGTAGTTGTTTTTGGGTTCCTGAAAGTGCTTGTGTGCAAAGTCAGCTGTGGAAATGGCTGGCTAGCTAAAAGCTGTGATTCCTGCAGCTTCACTGTTGTGGGGAAAGGTTTTTTTTTTTTGGTTTTTTTTTTGGTTTTTTTTCCTGTGAAAACAGTTGTAGAGTGGAACATCTGAAAAATATGTTCCGTGCAAAATGGATCTTCACACACATTTATTTTGACATTTAGGTTTGATTTGAGAGAAAGAGAGAGAGAAAATTCTGAAATAGCCATTCACAGATGGCTTGTGCGGGTTTTATTTTTTTTTTTTTGTATGATTCTCTGTGTTTTTGGTTTGGGGTGCATTTTTTTTGCGTGTGTTTGCAGACTTATCAATCCCTCTCCTTCCCCAGATCACACGTGTAATTTTTTATTAATTGAATTTTTGTCCCCTTTTTTTTTTTTTCCAGAAGCTTGTGTTTAAAAAAGAAAAAGAAAAAAGGAAAAGGGAAAAAAACAAACAAACAAACAAAAAAGAAACCAAAACAAAACACCTCTTAGCCCAACCTCAAAACAACAACGAACCACCCCAAACCAACCAACCAGCCAAAACAAAAGACCTCAGCTCCCCAGCCAAACCCCAATCACTACCCTAAAGTACAGCTTTATTTTAAAATTGCCAAATTTTCTTGGCAATGAGTGAAAACTTATGCATTTGTGGAAGCACGAAATTCTGCCATCTTTACCTCCTCATAAGTGGATAAATGAGGAGAGTCCTGAGGGCCGTGTACGCTCAGCTGGGGGAGCGCAGCCGGCAAAATCTGGTGCATGTTCACTTAGATGGGTGAAATTCTGGCACCCTGTGTCTGGACACCCTTCCACAGAGCTTGACTTGACCTCTGTAGGTTTTGTTAATGGGAACATCCTCTCCAGGTGGGAGTCAGGAAGGAATTGTTAGAGCCTGCCTGTTTTCTTTCGAAAGTATTGAGTGGAAGCTCTTGCTGATAAACTGTAGTTGTGAAACATGCCTGAGAAGCAGGTCCATCTGTGTGAGAGGGAGAGAGGCTCATAAGTGGGCGCTGGTATTCTCTTCTTTGTGAAATGCCAGCGTGAAATATCCTGGTAGTCCCACTTAAATTATGAAATAAATATTTCTCGTTAAAGAAACCATATGTTGATCTTCCGCTGAACGCCATCACTGATACGTCTCTTGTTTGTTCTGTTTTTAATCCCAGAAGAAGTTAGCTGTGTACAACAAGATGCAGGAGTCTCTGGAAGCGACCCTTCCCAGCAAGCAAGAGGAGGATGAGAAAGACCAGCCTGCCGAGATGGAGTACCTTAACTCTCGCTGCGTCCTGTTCACTTACTTCCAGGGAGACATTGGTTCAGTAGTGGATGAACATTTCTCAAGAGCTTTGAGCCAAGCCAGTAGCTTCAATTCAGAAACTGCCCTTACCAAGAGCAAGACAGGGCTAAGTCCTCTGTGGAGAGGTAAGAGGAGCAGTAAGTTGCTCTCTCTGGCGTGGCTGACTCGGTCTGTGTTGCGGTAACACGTATTGCATTGCAGCTGAAATTTCGCTCCTCTGTAGAGGTGGAAAATTCTCCCTCAAACTTGAAAGAACCGCAGAGCTTCTGGGGCTGAGTGATGTGAAGTGTTAAAGGGGGAGATGGGTGCCAGAGGCACGGAAGAAGCAGGCGTCTCCCACTCTTGCCATAACCCCTGTCTCTGCCAAGGCCTGGACGGGATGGGGCAGAGCTCACGCAGCTTCACAAACCTCTCCTGCAAGGTCGGAGGCTCTTTTTTTTTTTTTTTTTTAAGCTCCAAGTGTGAAACTTGGCCTGTGAGGAAAGAGAAAAGCTGTTTGGGATTCTGGCCTTGGACGTGAGGAAACCTGTGCAGCCTTCTCGGGTGACTTTGCCAGGTGATTAGGATTCATCCACAGCTGCTTTTCAAGTGGGGAGGAGCCAGCAGAGGCTGGAATAGGCTGGGGGACAAGCCCTGGCCCTTGTGGCTGCAGCCATGTGGTGTGGTGCATTGCAGCCTGCTCATGGGAGAGAGATGGCTGATGTTACAGCTTCCTGCATGTAAAATGGGGGTGACACTACTCTGCTTCCAAGCAGAGAGTAGAAACACGGTAGGATCTGCGAGGCACTTGCACAGTGTCATAGCACTTCTGTCTTGTTGTGCATATAAATGCTTATGTGCATTATATGCATCAGTGTAAGAGAGAGAAGATCTTGCCAGATACACAGGGAAGACCTTGCAGGTAAGATTTCAAAATTGGTGGCTGAAGAAAGCCTTGCCAGTAAGATGCTATTTCCACTGCTGAATGTGGAGGTGTAGGTAGTTTTTCAGATCCACAGCTGCATTATTTCTGATCACATCCTTATGTGGACTGACAGAGGGACACAAACTAAGCAACGTGAGCAGTGGCCTTGCATCAGGTTGAGTGAGAGAGATACCAGTGGGATCTGTGTGGGAGCAGTGGTGCCCATAATCAGCGACGCTGAGGTGAGACCGCGTTGATGAAAGTCACAGATATTGAAGAGATGGGATTTTTGGAAACTACTGTGGAGAGAAAAATAGCACAGAAGGACTCGCTTTCCAGAAGGATGATGACAAATCCGAGGAAGTTTAAGCAAAGGTCAGCACAAGTGGCTAGGGAGCTGGAGGAATTTATGGCTTGAGCCGGGACCATTAACGTTAATGGGAAATTTTCCGTTGACTCGACTGAGAGCAGGATTGAACCTATGCTTACTAAAAAGGAGGCTGGAGCGTTTATAAATGGCCCAGACAGGCTATAAATGTTTTAGAGATGGGATCAAGGCAGTCCCCAGAGACCCCCTGCCCATAGCAAGCCCTCTTCACTGAGCTTAGAGACATACCAGGGGTTGTGTGTCTTCTCTTTGACCTCAGACAGACCCAGCTCTTTTTCCCTGTCTCCCCCCATGGTTGCACAACCACCCCCAGAGGGTTCTACAGGGGACAGGGTGGCCTGGTATAAGGGTTCTTCAGCCACGCTGCCTCCTAACCCCATGTACCCCATGCCCTCAGTGGGGAATGGAGGTCTGCGTGTCCTGAAAGTCTTCCGGGAATAAAGTAAGGAGATCTGCCCTTTGCTGCTGCTGCACCTGCTGAAGTGGTATGAAAATCCCCAGGGAGGCTGCTGGGCAGGGCTGTGGACACTGAGAGAGCTGAGGGCATTTGCTGCTTCAGAAAAGAGAAGCTGACAATGATTTTATCAGGCCCAAATGAGTTTCTGAAATATACCTGCTTGAAAACAGTGGGAAGGAACGATGCCAACACCTTGGCCTTCTGGCTTATGTAGTATTTAGAGATGTTCAGTTAACAGCAAATAAGTGGGTGTCTGAGCAACCTGGTCTAGTTGGTGTCCCTGCCCATAGCAGGGGGGTTGGAACTAGGTGATCTTCAAGGTCCCTTCCCAGCCCCAAACGGTTTTATGGTTCTGTGAATATGAATTTGTATCCCATTACCTAAAGAGGTTAAAATACCATTATCTTGAGGTTCTTTTATAAATGGCCTTCATGGGTAGTCAGAATTTTTGTCAATTTATTACTCAAAGATAAATTAAAAAGGAAAAAAACCTTTGCAACAGCTGTTTTTGGAAGGTACGGATTTAAGTGGGAAGTGTGTAAGCATGAACTGGCTCCCCAGCTCACTCTGTTTTCTCCTTTACCTGAAAGGAGGGATTAGTAATGTTTTTTGATTTTTTTGCCTTTTTTTTTTTTCCTTCCATCTTTGCGTTTGGTTTTTTTGAGTTTTTTTTAAGGTGTCCTGATGAAAACACAAACTCTGATTTTATCATTGCGGCGCTATTGGGATTTTTTTGTTTGTTTGTTTGTTTGATCGATTGGGGTTTTTTTTTGTTTTGTTTCGAGGAGGGATTTTGCTTACCCAGAAAAAACGGAACCCGTTGTCCTGAAAAGAACAGGTTTTCATCATTTGTATGCTGAAAATACTGACCTGTTTATTTATTCACGTTAACTTGAAAACTGATTTTTTGGATAAAATATAGTTTCCTGCAATAGGGTCCAGTAACACGGACTTTGAATATTCAATTTCAGTCTTTTTGCGGGCGCTAACGTGACCTAAAGATGCCTTGAAACTGATGTTACCTTGATGGCGTTTTTATCAACGTGTTTTTTTCCTAGCTGAAAGTCTGGTTTTTCCTCTCTTATTCTTCTTTCCTCTCGCCCTGACCGAGGAGCAGTGTTGTACTGCAGGAAGCTCCACACGTTGTCTCCGCTTTGGCGCGTTTTCGGTGCGCGTTTCGGGCGCCGCGAACGTTTGCACCAGTTACCACTTTGTGGTATCCGAGATGTTGCCATCTCCCTGCCTCCCTGTGCTTAGGGCAGGAAACTGTGGTGACTGAAGTGTCCTTTTTGGCAAACAGTTTCTGTTAAACGCCTCTTTTTCCCCTGCCCTCCCCTCTCGAAAACCCGTGCAGGCTGCAGAGATTTTGTTCTATTTGTTTTTCTTCCTCAAGGACGGTGGCTGTTCCTCCGTTGCCGTGTTCCACAGGGGCTGGGTATCTCCGAGCACTCGGGAGGGATGAAATTTTCTGGCACATTTGTATAATCTGGCTGGGCCCTGTGTCTCCAGTGACATGACTTGGCCTTGAGCAGTGAGCTTGGACTCTGCTGCTACACTCAGTGATGCCTTGGTGGGGGCTGGTCCACGGCAGTGTCTGACAGCAGCAGTGGCTTTGTGAAATGTGCACAGGTTTGAAAAGTGGACGTGACCAAACGTCTTTTCTGTGGCCTAGACCTCCTGCATGATTGGTAAAGCCAAGCTGTTATGCAATCTGGGATGAATTCATATTGGCAAATCCGGTGGTTTAAAGTGTTCTCTCCTGGTATTAAAGCTGTCCTGCAGATACTTTGTGGTTTTCTGTGCTTTTTTGAAGCGCAGTGCTTTGGATTTAGGGCTTTTCCATGCAGATAACAGCCAGAGAGTTTTCAAAAACTCTCAATTACAGAGGTTTCGTTTCCAGAATACTGGCAGAGCATTATCAAGCTGTGCTCCTCTGTTAAGCAGTGTGGAAAACAACAGACTGGGTGTGGAGAAGTTTGGGTTTGCTTTTTTTCTGTCAGCCCAGCCGATATCACCACAAGCACTCTCCACCTCAGTGTAATCCCTTTTAACAAGGAATGATTTACAAACAATACCAACTTTAGAGGGGTGTTGAGGCTTCTAAAATATGCTTGAAACTCTCTCCAGTCTTCAGGCATGAGTTGCAATAGAAATACATTGCTAAAAGCAGCCCAACCTTTTGAAGAAAACCATGTTGGAGTACAGGTTGCCAGATAAGCTTGCAGCCTCTGAAGCATTTTGGCCCAAAACATCCTCTATGTTAGTCCATGGTGTGTTTGCAAAGTTTATTTCCAATATAGGAAGTTAATCAGACTCAACAAACTGCCTAAATCAAAGCCAGTTGATGTGTGGAAAAAATACTGTGATTTTAGTGGATTTTAAAACAGAGAGGTGAGTTGTCCAAGTGATAGAGTCAGAAAACACTTCTAAGTTTTGGTTTCCAAACTATTTTTGTATAAGCAAAGTTCAGAGGCAGGAGCATTTGAAGAATCTGTTCATTCTCAATGGTGTCTTCACCCAAGTCTCATTCCAGTTGCTTATTAAACAAAGCAAAACAAAAGGTCATTTAAAAAAAAAAAAGGTATTTTTATAAAAGTTATATGAGGAACAGAGGATTCCTCGCCTCATCAGATATTAAACTTCCCTGGCTTTATTCCTCCATAGGCTATTTTTATGACTGTTCTTTCATCAGAGGTGAAGTCCTGTATTTTTATGTTTCCATCTTTGACCAAAAAAAACCCACCCCTATTTGAGCTGAGACATATTGCACGAAGCAGTACTTTCTAACATGAGCTGGCAAGAGGATTGTGAGGATGGAGGTGCCAATACTTTCCTACACATCAAAAACAGTAACCGCTCCTTCCAGAGAGGAATTTTTAGAATGTGATTTCATAATGTAGAGGTATTTGAATCCATTTAAATAGAAGTTGAGCCCTAGCTGTAAGAAGCAGTGAGTCTTTTTTATTTCTGACCAAAACCTCTTTGAGCTACATAGAGGTTTCTGCTTGTATGATCCTCTTGGGTACAGGGCAACATGGTATATTCTATGAGGGGCTAACATAAGGTCTGTTAGATATGATCTTTATACAATTAGTTTGAGAGGATCTGGTATTCTTCCTTTAGCCAAATATCTCCTATTCTGTAGTGTAACCTGGTTCTCTGTCTTCAGGTGCATTTACAACCACAACAGCTGCCTTTCTAAATGATATGGTCTGGACTGGTCAGGAGTCAGCCTCTCCTCATAGTTCTTGCACTGAGATCCTGAGAGGGCTGTGACCCTTCAACCTGAAGACGAAAAATATTCTTTGGGAGGATCTTATCAATGTGTTTAAAACCTGATGGGGGGGGAAATGAGAAAGATGGGAGAGCCAGGCTCTCTTTAGCAATGCTTGGTGACAGGACAAGAGGCAATAGGCACATATTAGAAAACAGGAAATTCCATCTGAACACAATAAAATGCTTTTTATTTTTCCTTGTTTTGTTGTTGGTTTGGTTTTCTGGGGTTTTTTTTTTGTAATTGCTGAGGGTGGATAAAACATTTAACAGGTTGCCCAGAGAGGCTGTGGAATTTGGGTCTTATTTAAAATCTTACTGGACATAGTCCTGCACAGCCTGCTCCAGTTTACCCCATTTGAGCAGGGGGATTGGACTAGCTGATCTCAAGAGGTCCCCTCTTACCTCAGCTGTCCTGTGATTTCTATAATTACTGAGGAAGTTTGAGTTCAGTAGTACAAATTTCGGAGAGTAGCAAATCGTTGGAGTTTTTTTATCACGTAATGTGTTGTTCAGCTTCAGTGATGCTTCATTTCTCTCCTCTCTGCCAGAAAGCTCAGCAATTTCAAGCCAAAGGAGCAGTTTCCCGACTTCATTTTGGACCAGCTCTTATCAGCCTCCTCCTCCACCGTGCTTAAGTGGAGTACACCCCGATTTCCCCGTCACCGCACCAGGCACCTTCCCAACACCAGATCCCGGCAGCTGGCCGGGACACGGCCTCCATCAGACTGCCCCACCTCCTCCCCCCGCTGCCTCCGAATCCTGGCATTACCCTTTAGCATCTCAGGTGAGCCCTTCGTACGCGCACATGCACGATGTGTACGTGCATCGCCATCACCCCCACGTGCACCATCACCACCCCGGCTCGCACCGCGACCCCCGCTACGGGTCCCTGCTGATGCCGTCGGTCCGCGCAGCCAGGATCCCCGCTCCCCAGTGCGACGGGACAAAGGCAGACCCCGCCGCTGTCACCAGCGCTACCTCAGCATGGGCTGGAGCCTTTCACGGGACAGTGGACATCGTGCCAAGTTTTGGGTTCGACGCAGGTAAGGTGGCTCGGTTGTGTCCGGGGCTTGTTTTAGCGGCAGGAATTTGAGCGGGGGGGGGGTGGGAAAAGTGGACTCAGGGCTGGTTCTCGGCCGTATTCAAATGTGTTTCCAGGTGGGAATCCCTCCTGTGGTTGCTGTCGGGGCAGATGAGCTGTGAAATGCCACGGTCCGCTGGGATAGGGGAAATTGGACCGAGCACTGCAGTTAGGGTTCGGACGCAGCTGAGGTCTCGTGCTGCAATGCCCGTTTATTCAAGGGAAACAAGGGTTTAAAAAGCCATGGTTTGAGGGGTGGATTCCAAACTAGGGAGGTGCAAGAGATTGACAGCTTAAGGAAAGATGTGGTAGGGGGACAAGGGAAAGATGGGTGGAACTCTCGGGTATCTGAGGGAGCTGACTAATGGTAGCTCTCTCTGCATTGTGGTAGTTACAGCTAATCAGTAACAGAGGCATGGGAAAACAGGGGAGAAGAAGAGATAAACAACTTTCAAAGGGGAGGCTTGAGGGAGAAATAGGGACAATAGGGAGGTACAGCAGGATCTATAAATTTTTGACAATAAACTGGGGTGTACAAGGGTTCATAAGCACACAACAGCAAACTGGGGAAAAACTGCCAGTCTGCTGGGTGGATTATTCAGTGAGTAAAAAGTCCATTCAGATTCCGTTAATGCTTCTCCAGGCCACATGTCTCTCCCATTCTGTCTTTTCATCCATCGCAGTGAAACACGCTGCCTTTTTGCTGAGAGACCTTCGTCTGCCTTGGCCCCATTCAAGCCAAACGAGTTGTGATGTGATACGTGGGGGTTTTTTGTTTGTTTAAATCCTGTGGGAAACGGTTAATTATACTTCCATGTGGAAGCTCCCAGCTTGTTCAGCTAGTTCATAGGCACATTCACCAAAATATAGCTCCAGTGAACTAATAACTTGCAGTACATGAGGACTGCATCTTACCTAAATTGCAACAGCTCAGCGTTTCCTTCCTGTGCAGTATCCAGGTGTCACAAGGAGAGTGGAGATGCTGGTTGAGCTGTGCTCACCATCCAGCTAAACATCTTTCTGTAGGGTCTGGGTAGAGGTCTGTGAATTAGATTTATTTCCCTGCAGGGTCTGTAGCCATAGGGCAGCCTGCATGAGCTATGTCTGTGCCTGTGAGCTCTGACCAGCAGGCTCTTGTCTCGGTGTTAGGAGCAGTCTGGCAGCCCTCACTTTTGCAATCAGGTGCTGGGTGACTAACAGTTTCCATCCTGGAGCTCATATGTGCTATTGAGGCCTCCTTTTTTCTGTTTGGTATTTATCTCAACGGCCCCAGTGCTTGCAGATTAATACTTTAGAAGACAGTGTATTATTTGATTAAGGAAAGACTAGGTTTGCATCTCTATTACCTTTTCATTAAAGTGTCTTTCTTTTTGGTAGCTCTCACTGACTGATTCAATGTGTGAGAAGCACTTCCTTGCCTTGACTGGTGCACAGAGCAACGAAGAATTAGTGGGGAAAAATTTCTTAAAGATGAAATATAATGAACTGAATACAAATCCCTTTCTCTTCCACTTAAAGCAACTGGGAACCAGTAATCTCTTCTAAATAAAATACTATGCCATTTGCTGCCTCAAGAAAATTAAGAAAAAGCTTATTAGGATTATTAACACTGCAGAAATTTATATCTGTTAATAACATTTCCAGCTATACCAGTGATACATTTTATGCTTTTGGCTATAGAATGACAGTGTAACCAGACTGGAATCTCAAGTTTTGCCCCTGTGACAAACTCCATGGGGGGAGTGAGCTGTCTTCCCTGAAGTATGAGCAGACTTTCACTGCCAGTGGTAGAGGGGATGAGCCCCCTGGTCTCACACCAGCCCCAGCAGCCCAGCTGCAGAGCTCTGCTCTTTGACTTAGGTTTTTGGGGATGGAGCTGAGAACTGTGTAGGGAATTATTAGTCAGAAGAAACTGCTGCCTGGCTTGGGTTTAAGTCCAGCCTAGACTGTGAGTAGTTTCAGTGCTGTGCAAGCTGGTTTGCTTACTGCTGCTTTGTTGGTAGTAGTGCCTGGAATAAACCAGGGGCTTTTTCCCTTTAAGAGCACAGTGCCTTAAAAAAGGGACTGTGGGTCCTAGCACTGCCTTACAGGACTAATACAGCTTTTCCCTGATGCTGCCTGCTCCTTGTAAAAATCCCTATGGAGAGGTACAGTAGGGTGCCAGTTTTTTCAGGATCCTGATTTGGCAGTGGCTTGTGTGTCATGTAGTTGCTCAGTGAGGAACTGGAAAAGGTCTGAACTGTTAATTCCCCCCCCCCCCCCGTGGGGGAAAAGAAAGAGGGGAAATGTGTGACTGGTTTGCAGGAACAGAGGATCTCAGCAGATCAGTGTCTTGTGGCTGCTCAAAATGACCATGCACCGAAACACAGCAGCAAAATCCTGTTAGGCAGCCCCAGAGTTGGAAACAAGGGTGCAAGCAGTGAAACACAGCAGGCAGTGGAGGCCTGTGACATTACAATTACTTGGCCTCTTTCCTTGCACACTCATCTCTCCTTCCTTGCTGGGAAGGGCAGGAAGGCTGAGCTCCCTTTTCAGCCTTGCCTCTGCAGCTCGTGCAGTTGAGACAAGTGCTTTGGTTACAGGCACTCAAGGCGTGATCTTGGTGAAAAGAGGGAGCTTAATTGCCTCGGTGTTTTGCTTGCACATCAAAAGGTGTCAGCCCAGGGAAGGTGTGCTGTGCTGTGGGGAGAGAAGTGGGCTGCTGAAGTACCACACTGAGTCACATCCAGCACCAGTGAAGCTTTTACTACTTCACGTGCACTTCAGGGGGAGGTTTGTACTGGAAAAGTCTCCACATCACATAGAAGTTTATTGCATTTAATGCTAATGTGAGACAGCTATCTCAGCAGAGAGGCCAGAAACCGAAGGGCCTGGAAGAGTGTACTGGCTTTTAGTGACACAGAGGTGGTTTCTTCACAGTAGGGTTAGGCCATGGTGGCAAGAATACATCACTTCTGAAAGTGTTTGCTCATATGTCCCTGGAGAATACAGCCTGTGGAGCTGTGAATGTATCAGATTCCGGGAGCTTCAGGTGATTTATACTTAAAAAGTTCATTTGCTATATACCTAGATGTTGCTTTTCAGAGCTCTGCAGCTAAAAACTGATTCCCTTATGGTGGGTCACGTTTCTTGTGCTGCTGTCACATGCGATTACGGAAACATTTGAAAAATTCCTCATGCTGGATTAAATGGAATGATAACGTTGGGCTCAGGGCGGGCTGCCTGTAACCTTACCCTCTTCCAGCTACATTGTTGCATCTCTGCCATACTAAGCCAAATAATCGATCTCATGAACGGATAGTGCTGAATCACTCCAGAGGTTAAGAGGAGGTTCCCCTTGCATGCACGGTGGAGTTTGGGAATTTATGTTTCAGAACAGATTGCACGGGACATCAGTGTAGCACTGCCCATTGGGCTTACATTGTATTGATCTGCCTCGCACATCTGTTTGAACTTACATGGTCCTGTTTTAGAGAATGAAGAGGGATTTATACCTGATTCCCGTTACATGTGGCTTAATCCTAACATTGTATGCTGCAAATTAACCCTTTTAGAAGCTTTTTTTATTGGTACTAGTGGGATTAAAGAAAATGCAGGTCTACCTCAAGATCTCTTAAAACCTGTTACTTTTGTTTCTGCTGGTGTGTAGTGCCTTCCCGGAGCCGAAGTGCCCGAGCTATAATGCTCAATGTAAAAGTATGTCTTGTATGGACTTTTTTATGTGTATAAACACACTGGTGTAAGCACAGTATGTTTGTGCTTTAGGTCACAGCTCCCTGCAAAGCGAGGTCAGGCTCTGACAGCGCTGGCTGTGGTTCAGGGCTCTGCCAAATCCTCCTGTTTACATGGAGGGTGTGCAGGCAGAGTCCAGCACTTAAGATCAGGGGCTGGGGAGGGGAATTGCTGTCTTGAAGTGGAGCTGGTGGTTACAGCCATGAGTGTTTCCCTCAGGAGCAGGGCAGGAGATGTCCTGCTCACCGGGAGTTCAGCTGATCAGTCGGATCTGGCTGTGCTGGCAGCTGCCCGGTCTGCAGGCAGCCCTGTGGGGAGGAGAGCAGAGCAACTTGCTTTGCTACTGCAGGGCCTAGGAGGATATCCTGTCCTGCTGTTGGACAGATGTGCTGGAGGAGGCTTCCTGTAGCCCCAGCACACTAGAAGCAAAGCGGGATTCTGGCATATCTGACGGCTGTAAGTCTGTATTGACATCGAGGTGCACGTTCTTTATCGTGTAAAGGTAACACCCACTGAGGTGAATAACTTTAAATTTAGGTGAATTAATCAACATCCTCTAGTCTTGGCTGACTGTGGGAAGTCTGCTTTTGGAAATGCCTGCACATCAGTTTGACACATTGAATATGGGATTTGAGGGATCAGTCTGCTGCCTCCTGTACATTTGTCTCTGTTCACACACATCCCACGAGTTTTTTCACAACTCATTAAATTTGTTTAGATGTTCCTACAGAAACTGCAGGATGTTCCTGTGGCAATTAGCTATAAGGTTGGTGTCCCAGAGGCAGGGGACACCTGTGATAATCCTGACTCGTGCAGTGCAAGCCAGGATGTCCCTGCTTAGGACAGGCTGCAAGTGAAAGCTCTCTGTTAGCAGCAGGGTCGCACTTGGGTTCTGTGTTAGGACTGCAGATGGCCTTGCCATGAAGGAGGTGGGAATATAATGAGGAAAAGGCATGGAAAGTGTTCCACATTCAGTTCTAAGTAGCTAAGGCAGCTTTGGCTTTTTTTTTTTTTTTTGATTGTTTTCCCTGGCTTTTTAGATTTAATAGCTATACCTTAAACCTCCTTGTTACAGTTATTTGTGTCTTGAAAAGATACCTGTCTAGGAAGGTATGTGCTCAGCTGGTTATTCCCCTTCTACCAGTTGCTGCTGTCAGGTGGATGACCTCTTAAGCAGGTGTTTGTCATTCGTTTTAAGCTGCTAGGATCCATATAACATGCTTCTCTTCTTACAAGTTTCCACTGCCTCTGGTGGCCTTTAGCTCTCCACTGGTGAACTTAAATGACTTCTTTATCCTCCAAAAGGTTTCTGCTGTCTGAATTCCTCTATCTTTTTATTTTTTTCCTTTTTCCTTCCTCCTTACTTCCGTCTTTTCTCCGGGGTCATCTTCGTTTAAAAAATTGTGAACAGCAGAGGAAAAATAGCCCTAAATTGTCATCACTAACTGGGAGGGAGCTTTGAAGGGAAGTGGCAGCAGTTTGTTACGTCTCTGCCTGTGTATGATGCTGCCAGGAAAACAAGTAGCCCTTAAGCAACAGGGAGACATCTTCACTGAATAAAAAGTCTGTGAATGTGTTTTTATAGGCGTGCTCTAGATGAGGGATATCCCAGTTTTTCCAGTCTGAAGAAGTAGGTGCCAAGTGCACGTGAAATGGAGCAGAAAGCCCCTGGACAAGGTTTGGTGTGCCATACCTGTGTGCTTGGCTTTCCCTGCCTCTTCACTTCTGGACACAGAAGTGTTTGTGCACAGCTTAGGAACCCTGACATGGATAGAGCCGTGTGCTGTCATCTTTTCTGTGACCATCAACTGCTTTGTAGCTCAGCTGCGTGAAATGCTGATCATCATTAAATATTTAGCTGTTCTTACTCTTAAAACAAGGAGGTAGTTGTCAGATCTGAAGCCTTCGTGCCTGTTAGGCCTTCTGGAAACATGTGGGACTTCCTGTGTGTTTCTCTGGGTGATCAAATACAGAAGTGGGATCTGTGCTGAGCACACGGATCTGTCAGTTTTTGCAGGTTAAATATTGAGGGAACATGCTGCAACATCATTGAAGTCTGGAGTTGAACCGATTTTCATTAGTGGTGAAATCACCCCTAAATCCTTAGCTGATGCATTGGTCTTGGGGCACTGTAGCAGGGCAATGTGTAGGATGGCACCCAGGAGCTTTACTGTCTGTATAGGAATGATGATTTATGGTGGGAAGTGCACCTTCATTTCATACAACGTGTTTTACTTGGCTCAAAACGCTAAGGGGCAGGTTTTATGTTGGTGGGTTTCAAGTGCCCTACTACCTCTGAAAATATGTGCCTGCACCTCTCTCCTTTTTGCTTTCCCTATAAATGAGCAAGAATGTATCTTCTTCAGGAAGTTTAACCTGCATCTCCCTTTCTGTTGTCCGGATTTTAGGTTTACGCCCTGTTAGGTGTAAATCTAGAGAAGATTAAATCCCTCTGGAGCAGAGAAATCCCAGATTATAATACAGGTTCCAAGTCTATACTGCTAAAGCCACAACACAGCACCACATTTATTAGGTAGTCCTCACTTTTTACAAAGGAAAATGTTAGAGGAACTCATAACAAATGCAAGCTGAAAATCATTAATTTTTCCCGTGTGGAAGCACTAGCCGTTCTTGGCTGAAAATCTGACACTCTGTAGGTGAAATTATTTGGGTTTTTTACATGCTGCAGGAACGTTGTCCCTCTCTCCTCTGTAAGGTGAAATGCCACAGAAACTGTGAGATCCAGGCTTTTTCTGGAGGAGGTAGTGTGTGTGGCTGGCCCCTGTCAGGAAACATTACTCTGTTGCATACTGGATTATCAATGCAGGTCTTGCTGGAGGGTTTTTTATACCGTGCTGTGCTCCACATCAGGTCAAAACAAGGAAGCACATACAGGAGTTTATCAGCGTTCCTGAACTGCTTGAGCCAGTCTCAAACTTAAGTGTGGTTTAAGCTTACCATACCTCAAAAATTGGGAGTAGTAACAGTGTTGCTAACAGGTTCACTAAGCTGGTAAATTGTGGGGTTTTTTTCTTTTTTCTTCTTTTTTTTTTTTTTTAATCAAAACTTGTTTATTCTTATTTCGGTTGCTCGGGGAGGGGGGAGGACAAAAAAAAAAAAACAACACTCTACCAAATTTTAATTATTTTTCTTTTCCCTTGTGAAATGCAGGTCTACAACATCAGGACAAGGGCAAGGAAACTGCTTGGTTCTGAAGTGCAGAGAAATTCAGACCAGCTAGAGCTGGAGTCAGCACAGCTGGGCGGGCGATACAGCAGTCGTTGACTCCTTTTGCATGGAGCAGAGGACACACATGAAGATGAAGAGCCAACTATTTTGGTTTTGCTGTTGAGCCTTTTTGTTTGTAAGGCCGTTTATGGGTCCCACAGCGTTGGAAAAAAAGAACCAGAAACCTAACTTCTCTTTCTTTCCTCATCTGAGCCTGCTGCAGCTGGGCAACCTAACTCCTTTCTGCTCCTTTAACAGTGTTTTGTTTTGTTCAGCTTGATATTTTTATGAACAGTCTCAATTGTCAGGAAAAAAAAAACAAACAAACTCTCCCTTGACTACAGTGCGCCTCCTTTCAGGAATACAGTATTTTGTAGCTCTTTGTGCATCTATTTTTGTAGAAATACAGAAAGTTTGGGTAAGGATTGATGGGCTATTTTAGGATGACATATTTTTTTAAAAAAAAAAATTGTAAAATTGTTAAGTTCTGTTTAAAGAACTTGCTCTCAGAGAAGCACTGGCAAAAATGTATAAAATGCTATTTTTAGATGTCCGTGACGTGTTTGTGCATTTTGGGTTTTTTTTTGTTTGTTACCTCAAATGTCTATCTTTCCTTTCTTTTTAAAGAGCTAAACCTCCCTCGTTTCCACATTACTCGATTTTGATGTTTTTGTCCTTTTGTTCTAGCTTAAGCAAGTATAATTCGCACCCAAAGTTCCAGCCAAGTATTTTTTCCTGATGTTAGATTGTAGTAAGGGTATTTGTATTTTTTCTTGCTTCTAAAGGTGGCTTTGTGCTGAGCTGATTGTCAGAAACTCGCAAACACCTTTAGCATAAAACGAAACTTGAGGTTACAGGAACTGCATTTCCAACCCATCCATTCTTTAAAAATGGACCAAATACTCTTACGGATTTAAACCAAATGTAAATCTGGGCCTCTTCTATGATCCACTGAAGATGTTGAACATCTTCAGTCTCCTGTGGGTTATGTTGCAGGCCCTCGGAAGTGCTCATAAATATCAGTACAATCTTATAGGCAGGACTTTTTCAGATAAGCCATTTCAAGGGGTGGTGACTTATAACATCAGTATTCAGGGGGGAAAAAAGCCAGGTTTATAAAAACGCGCGGCTCATGGAAACAAACCGTTTTCAACTGGCCTGATCTGTGTGCTGAGCACCTCGAGAAGAGCGCTGAAATCTCCATCTCCTGTTGACTCCAGAGTGTGTTTGTCCAGCCCGGGCTGTGCTGTGGGCCTTGGGAGACCCCAGCTGCAGCTCTTGGGTTTCGTAACCGGTTGCACGTGCTCGGCGTGCACACGTTGAGGCTTGGCTGCCATCAGGGGGTAGGAATCTGGAGACTTGGAAAACAGCGCGGCCACATCCAACCCCGGCCCTCTGCAGCGTTTGGGAAAACCCCCTTTCTGGCCTGGGCCTTGGGTCTGACTTGCATAATGAGGAGTTTAGTTGGAGCCAAGGGGAGCGAGCTCCAGTCCCGAATAAGGGCTGCAAGATCGCCCTTGGCAGCCTCGGTGCTGCCTCCGTGTCCAACCCATGGAGACTCCAGCGAGTGTCAGCACGTGCTTAGGTGGGACTGAGGAGAGCCTGGGTCGGGTCCTGGGTTACCAGGTCCTGGCTGTTGCTTGGAGAGGTTGCCTTTCTCTGTGCACCCAGGGTCCCTCTGTAATGTTTCCCGAGGCTCTTGAAACCTATTGCCTTTTGTTACCACTGTTTTCAGACGTCCCTTTTCGAAAGACACACCACTGGTTTTATGTCTGAAACCAAGACATAATCGCGTGGGTGAGATAAGAAACGGTTTAATTTCAAGGCACTGAGCGTCGTAAATGTAGTTTTGTCAGGTGGAGACCACATGGATCTGCGTGTGAAAGGGGAGGGGGGGTGTTGGGATGTGCATGCCACTCCAGGGTTCAGGGCTCCCTCCCCGCACTGCTGCTTCACTCCAGCCCTTTTGAACTTGATTCTATGAGGTGTTGAGTGTTCTCCCTTGTCACATGACAGGACTTGACATGCTGGCACTGGAGGCATTAGAATTATATCACAATTTGGCAATACCCTTATACATATATATATATATATATCTTGTTTGAAGTTTGAGGCAATGTATAAGTGCTGAATGGACTATGCTTAAATATTGCTTTAAAATAGAGGGGTTATAGTTTCAGTGTTGGGATGATGAATTAAATGTGGTGGGGTTTTTCTCCTCATCTTTATAGTCCATCAGTATTTCTTTCTCTTAATAAATTTCACTCTCTTGACAGTGCTATATATCACTGCTGCTCTCGTGGAGCTGGCTTCTCAGTTTGTCAATAAATTCGTCATGCAATTGGAAAACTGTGTGGGAGGGAATGTAGTAATAGCTGTCACAGTTCACTGTCTGATCAGGACAGGATAGTTCAAGAAATATTTCAAGAATAAGAGTTCTGACTTAGGAATTCTGACAGTATTAGAAATAGTGGGAGGAAAAAAAAAATCCAAGGTATTTTTGTGTTGGTTTTTTTTTTCCCCTGGACTTGGCAAAGCTGGAAGGCAAAGAAACAATATGTCCTCAATAAACTTCAGGGAGGGAGGGCAGGAGAGGCAAAAGAAAAGGCAGCATTTCTTTTTGAGGTGTAGTGTGTTTGACTTCCTGAAATGGTTTAAAGTGTAGCAAGAGCGGTCTGTTCGTTGCCTTCCTCTTCACCAATTCATACTGTGAGGCACCTCCTCCAGTTCCCTGTGGATGTCAAAGCAAAATGGGACACAAAAAACCCAGGCCGGCAGTTTGCACTGGAATCTCTCTCTGGATTGTATTACTGAGTTGTTGGTTAGTGGGGATGAATAAGTGGTGAAGCTCTTGCCTCTTCCACCTCGAGGACTACTGTTCTGTGCCCAGTTTCCACTGCTGAACCCGCGCGTGAGCTGAAGGAACTTCTGTTGCTCCGCAGGCTCTCAGAGGCAAGTGCCGATAAAAACCTGCCATCATCTGTAGCCATTCCTGCACCAGTCAGCTGACTCTGAAAATTAAATAAATTAAATTCTTTTCCCTCAGTCACTAACTGTCCCTTGTGCTAACAAGCGAGTTGAAAGTGCAAGTGCGTAGCAGTAGCCCTGTTTCTGCACTCTATGATTCGGAGGATGAAAAACGAAAAAAAAAAATCCTTCCCTGTGACAAACTTTTAAGTTAAATTCAGCAGATTTACTTCTCTCTCTCTCTCTTTCTCATATACACACTCTCACACACACGCACAAATGTGCTTATGAGAAGCAGATGCTGCGATGGTTTTGTTCTTGAAAGAGGAGGGGAGCGCTCGCTCGCAACGTTGCAGTCATGGAGAATTGGTGGCGGTGGGAAAGAAACAGAAATGTTAACACTGCTCAAGTTTCTGCAGATAGGAAAAAAAGGCCCTTAAAATCAGGTCACAGATAAGTTACGTGCCTTAATGCGTTACTGAAGGAGTTGTTTCGTTCCTTTTATGTGTGGTGAGTTCTGACGCTGTCCCAAGAAAGTGGATGATTCATTTTGAGAGGGCTTATGAAACATATTGTACTGTATCACTGTTTCTGGGAGAACGTAGGGAAATTGTTGTTTTATTTCAAGAAAATCAACATACTAAACTCCTGAAGTGTTCCAGGATTTTATTTGTTCCTACCAATGTTGAGAAATCTGCCGTTAATTTTTGTGTCTTCATTTGAAGACCGGGAGGGTTCAAGCTGTCCACCACTTTTTGAAAAGCAGATACCAGTTTGTTTCAACGGCCCATTTCCATCCGCACAAGATGATGGAATAGCGCAGCTACTGACTGCCCTGGAGATTTGATTTCTGGAGAGCTGAGTAAGCTGCACTTGGCAAGAGTAAAATTCACTGTGTTCTGATTCCTTTCGTCACCAGATGCAAAAGTTCAGTTATCAGTTTATCCAATACCTCTTTTACAGTGTGATGGTCTCCAGGGAATGGCAGATTTTTCTTCAGTCATCTACTCCTGCATCAAAACACGCTTTCAAGAATGGATCTCTCATCACAGCTCTCAGAGAGCAGAGGTTGTGGGAGGGGAGTGTCACGTTTCCCCCCCACACCTGCACTTAGGATTGCCTTGCCTGCCCCCCAACCTTTCTGCTTCCAGGCACAAAGACCTGTGTCTTGCTCCCACAGTTTTTTATGTGTATGTACATATGTCTGTACAAATATATGTGTACACATACACACGTAGCTATACCTGGTGCCTCCGTTCCACCCTCGTGCTTCAAGTGCACATCCTTTGGAAATAAAGTGAATGACATCACCCAGTCTCATCTGAGATGGAAAACGTAGGCGTTTTTTTGCGTTCTCAGTCGACTCAGGAGCGAATAGATTTTTTCCATGCTTGTAAAAACAAAACCCAAACAAATACCCAACAAAAAACCCCTTTCAAAACACCTGATTGGTTGTATCTGTAAAGATGACCGTGGAGACAGCAGAGTTATGTGGAGAGGTGCAATATTTTGCCTTTCAGCAGGCGAGTATATCTTTGAATATGATTCTTTTAATTAATTTCAGGTACAAGCTTTTCCTCCGTATCAATGGACCAGCAACATGTATTTCTTATAAACAACTCAGAAATATATATGATTTTTAAGTTGAGTCCTTGGTTTTAGTATGTCAGCCTTTGAGCCTTTAAAGGGTATTTGGATGATAAATATTGTTTGTGTGGGGATTTTTAAAAAAAAAAGTTGATGCATGCTCTTTGGAACTGATAATCTCATGTGAAGTGGGAAGGTATTTAAAAATAAATACTGCTTTTACATATTAGCCCTATGGGCACAATCTGACAGTTGTGATGCAGGAACATGTCCCTTTAAAAACTAAAGAACCCTTGGCCTGAGCAAGTTCAAAATCCAGTCTTTGGGACAGGAGAGGCAGGAGTGGTCTTCTTGGAAGAGTTGAGCTGGTAGAGCTGAGAGCAGAGATGATCCTCTCCAGCATTGTATGGAGGTGGTTGAGCAGTCACTGCTCAACATATTAAATGTAGACTATGTTAGCAAGTTTAAACTTACAGGGTGAATTGTAAATGTCCCTGGAAACCTGTGTCTGCCCTTGGTCTGCACAGTGCCCATGACCCTCTCCCTGTTCTTGCTCTGCAGTCTCTGTGACACCACAGTGGGACCTATGAAAGCTGGGCTGGAGTTCCCTGTGAAGTGCAAGATGTTTTTAGCTGCCAATTAAAAAAAAAAAAAAATTTAGGGATGGGGGTCATTAAAACGTCGCAATGATCTCATGCACCTGCACAGAGGCTCAAGCCTTCAGGATAAACGAGCTAACTGGCTGTGCATCGTTGATCATGGCCGTTTGCCTACAGGAGCCTGATTCTGCTTCCTCCTGTCGGTGTCTTTGGAAATCTTCAGTGGCATTGGCATCACTGGGAGCAGCCTTGGATGCCTGAATTGCAGCCCAGTGTTGGCTGGCACAGTGTCGTGGCCTGGGCATCGGTGCCAGACATCAGTGGGAATCGTCGTCGACTCTGGCGAGCTCTGGGCCCAGGTATTTAGTACCTATAGACAGCTGATATTTATAGCAGCTGAGGTTTACAGTAATCTAAAGTATCTGCAGAATGTGCTGCACTTTCCCTGCTGGCTGTTTGTAGCTGTTGTTTGAAACCATCAGTCAAATCAGGGCCCCTCTCTCCCCCCCACACCTGTTTTCCAATCTCGCTTCCCTCAAAATTCCATCGAACTTTTTTTTGCCCCTCCCATCAAAACTGATGGGGGGGAGGGCTTTGTATAAAGAAAAGTGTCACTGTTTATTACTGAATAAATAATTTAATGTGAATTTTATTGTTATATTTTTTCATGTCGAATTTTTAGTTTGGTCTGTGTTTCTCACCAGTTAGCTATTTCTTTATTCTTATGCAACTGAAGAACTCATAAACTACAGCATCCTGAGTTTCTATTCTTTGCATGGGATTAATTTTTTTTTTCTGTTGAAAACATCGTAAAACAAGTGTTCTAAACTGGTTCTGTACTACAATTAAACAGAGTGAAAGCGTAGCATCAAAAGAATTTCAAACAGGGATTTCTTGGAGGCACAAGCTTGCTTTTTCAGGTAGTTTCAATTGCTTCTGCTACAATGTCCTCTTTTTTTTTTTTAAATATCTTTTTTAAATTGCTTTAACACTAGAGGCTATTTTACAATCAGATCTGGTAGAATCACCACCTGAGACTTCTTAGTGTAAGACCCTTTTTAATTTTATCATTTCTTGGCAGTTTTTATTTACAGTCATCAGGCAGAGACTTTCTGTGCAAGTTATTTATCTCAAATTAATTTGAATTTTTTTTTTTTTTTGGCAAAGCTCAGTGATTCCCACTAAGGAGGTAACTGCCCTTGCTAAAATTATTTTACAGCTGTTTAATTAAGAAGTGTTTGCATGTCTGCATTCTGGCTCAAGTGTTGAAGGTTTGGTGTTTTGGTCACAGATATATAATTTGCTGTTCCAACAGTGAGGAGGGGGGGGAAAACCCTCCAAACTTTGGCCAAGCACTCAGCTTTTGAAAAAAAATTGCCACTTGCACGCAATCAGCAGGGAGCTGTTAGAAGAGTTTAGTTGCAAAACCCTCTGAAGATCCTGACCATATGGGATCCTCTGTTTTGGAGCATCAGGAGATGAGCAGGATTTTTCCCGTACGTCCTCCTCCAGACCCTGTTTCCAGGACCAGGCAGCAAGCAGGGCACTTTGTGCAGAGTCACTGTGGTCTTCTTTGCTCGGCTGTGAGAAGGAGTTGGAGGGAGCTGACAGCCAAAAACTCCAGGAGAGGAAGGCCAAGAGTGGAGGAGACAGGGTTCAAAAGCTTTCTGTAGGAAAGGATGGGATTGGGAGCTCTTGGGACAGAATCAATCTCCGTAGACAGTGGAGATGAAGATGGGATGTGGACTGCTGAAAAATAAGCAGATATTGCCTCAGGATCACTTGGCTAATACATGAAAGGTCTTGAGTGGGATGTGGCAGCTATCAAAAAGGACTAGAATAATGTGAGGACTTGGAAATTTGGTATAAACTAAGTGTCAATGAAAACTTAGCATAAACATTGCAGAAAGTGCCTTTCTTTGAAGTGAGCTGTGTGCACTGCAGTTTAGTCTGCGAGAAGAGATGTGGGACCCCTTTGCTCCAAGACAACCACAATTATCCTCACCAAAGAAATGTACTTTAGGAAGCAAGAGTGTGTTAAACTGGGGGATGAGCTGGATGAAGTGCTTTTTCTTCTCCCTGTAACTTCACTGCTCTTGCCAGAGTAGGTCTCCAGCTGCGTTGTTCCACACCTGGGTTTCCAGTTACTCGTGGGGGTTGTTTCTGCACACCCTCATTGCACCAAGAAATGAAAGCAGGGGAAGTGATGCCTTATTTTGTGGCTGATTCTAATCGTTGCAATCCACGTCCTCCATTAATGCAAACCACTGTCACTCAGTTGGCTCTAGTGAACGTAACACCCGTGGAGAATCTTACCGGTTAAATCCGGATGAACCTCATTTTGGATGCTGTCAGCTGGAAACTGGGTCCCAGGTGGGTGCACGGGTGAGGTGCTTCCCTCAGAGCCAGGGTCTGGCTGGGTCGACCTCGGTGCTCAATCCACCTGGCACAGGGGAACGCCCCGAAAAGGAGGGGAGTGGGACTGTGGCATCCTCTGTGCTGGCAGGGGCACAGGGGCCAGCTTCTGGGGCTGGGGTGCCATCAGCCTGTCCTGGAGATTCCAGGCGTGGCGGGGCCGGTCGTCCCGGCAGGACCTCGGGCTCTGAGGGGTTATGCTGCCTGCGTGACGTGGGAGGCCGGGTGGGGACGAAGACATCTGGTGAGAATTCCTCGTGGCTGAGCTGTGCGTTGGGCTGGGATGCCGAGCAATTTAGCTGATTTCTTTTTTTGGGGTTGCTGGGAGGAGGAGGAGGAGGAGGGGGATTTAGATGCCGCAGCCTTCCAGTAACCGTCTCTCCTTCAAAGCATCACTTTTGCTTTCTTTGAAGACGAGTAAGGAATTACATTAAAAAAACACAACAAAACAACAACGCCAGAAACTACACCGACGTGTTTGCCTTGTCAATAACTATACATCTGCAACAGTTTATCACTATGGGAAAATGAGTGGGTAATAAAGTTTTGATGTTGGCTGTTGCATGTACAGAGGTATCACAGGCTTTGAAAATGATTTGTTATGTGAATGCCCATGGTAGCACCACGGTTCAAAGGGAGGTGGTTTGTTTTTCATGCCCATTTAGTTATGAATAACACCAGCTCTAATTTCCTCCTCCCACCAGCAAGCAGAGAGTCCTGCTTTGGAAGCCAAATATAGCAACAAAGTTTTCTATCTCTGGCCAAAACCAAAAAATCTGTTCCCTTTTAAGAATAGCACTCTATTCTTTTCTGATGGAGATGGATAAAGAGAGAATTCAACTTTAGGGCAGCCAGTTTGTCAGTGGGGAACTCCCTGGTCTCTCTCAAATGGCCAGCATAAAAGATTTAAAGTTATTTTTTTTTGGTGTCTCTGTAGAAGCCAATGAGGAGGCTTCTGTAGAACCCCATCAATAAAGTACTTTTGGGGTGACAGTCTGGATGTATCTTCCCTACTTGCTGGTGTGTTTTTTTCTGCCCTGTCTTGTCTGCCTTTTGAGCAACAGAGCCGACGCCGAATGGGAATTCCACGAGTTGCAAAACTACCCCTGCTTGTTCTGCACCCTTTTCTTTCTGGTTTGCTTTTGTGGAGAACTTAATTCCTCGGCTCTGAGGGACAGAATTCTGCTCCACCTGACGAGTAAGCTTGACGAGGTAACGTGGAGCAGCAGTTTTTTGGCCCATGCTCCCAAACCTCCTTGGCTTTCTCATCAGGGCAGTTTGTGGGAAGCCATCTCTATGCTCTTTCCCATGGCCAGACTTTCAAGTTGTGCCCTCAGAGGGTGACTGTGGGCAGCGTGGCTGTCCAGTTCCCTGCCTGGCTGGATGGGCTGGAAGAGAAAGGATGTCTTACAAAGAAAAAGCAGAAATGTTCACGGTAAAGTTCCTCCTCAGGTAATGATTCGAGCTTTTCTGGATGGGAGTTGATATTCCTTGAAGATGAGCACGTACATGGGTGTCACTACTTGTTTTTAAGCTAGACTATCCTTTTAGGGGGAGGTACACACCTACGCCCACACTCCCTTTCTGATCTTAAGCAGGTTTTTTTTTTTAACTCCTCTACATGATCTGAGGAAGGCTATTCAGCCTTTTCTTCGAAGGATTTATTCCCATTCCGGCCCACCCTCGCCACCCACCCATAAGCAACTGGCATCTGTGACATGTGAGCAGAAAAATCCCTTTCTCTAATGTACCAGCTGTCCTTGTTTTAAAAGTGTTGCTTCATTCATTTGCAGACTGTTTGGCTGAAGGCCTTTGTTGTAAGGTGAATACTTCAGGGTTATAGAGTTAGCTCTTCCTCGTTTGGAAAACTGATTATTTTGTTGTTGTTGTTGTTGTTGACTTCGCTAGAAGCAGCCCTGGAACCCTAATGCATTTTAAAACCCCTGCAGGAAAGTGTCATCCAGTAAATATATTTGCACTGGATCTGTTTCGCCAGACATGTTTCTGATGGAGTTTTAAATAAACACAGGGATGTTTGGAAATATCTTGTGTATGTAAATATGTAAAATATGCAAAACAAAGCTAACAGCTGTGGGGTGTACTCGTTGCTCACGTGAGGAGGCTTTGTGTAATGTTTTTTTCCATCATCCTGCCTTTTTTTTTTTTGTTGTTGTTGTTGGGTTTTTTTTTTAAAGCATCTGTGTCTGTTCCAAGATAATCTCTCGTCTGTGATTCCCACTGGACAACGAGGGAGGAGGCTGGATGGGCCTGTGTGATACCCTAAAGTCTGACCAAACTTCTGCAAATGGTGAACCGCCTGCTGCTGCATGGTGAAACCTGCTGTCCCACAGGGCACAGGAGGAGAGCACGTGCCCTGAGGGGCAGCACACAGCAATCCCTTCCCTTCAGAGGTGGGATGGTGCCTGGGTCTGGTTGAACTTGGCCCTGCAAGACACAGCAGAGCACAGAGTGTTCGCGGCCATCCTCGGGTGCTTCGTGACTGGAGTGACAACAGCATTAGTCACCAGTGGATGAATCGGAATTTCCTGAATTGAACCTCTTGCTTAGGAAAGGATGAGGGGTTTGCAGCCTCAGTTTAGCCTTTATTTAGCCAGGGAGAGAGCTGAAGCCTCCGTGCTCATGTCAGCCCGCTGAAGGCTGGGGAGCACCGCAGTGAGAAGAAAGTCACCCAAACTCAGCCCATGGCACTACTAGGCTTATCATATTTTTTTTTAATTAAGCAGTATGCTGCTTCCTTTAATGAGCCTTTCAGAGGGTAATTCATCCCCTATGTGTAGCAACTGTACCACTTCCAAATTCTACAGGATATTTTGTGTGACTTAGCCACCTGTTATTTTTACTGATTTTTTCCACCTCTATCCTTGCTCTTGTTTTCCAGTTTCACTGCTTTAAGGGCAGCCTTTCAAACTCCTGGCTGGCTGGGCCATGTGGGTATCTAGGGACATGGCACAGTGTCTCCATGTCACACAGCTTCCCTGGGCACACTGAGTTTCACCTGTCCACAAGGCAATGACACTTGGGCTCCTAGATGTCAAAAGGTGCAGTACAAATGCAAGCTCCTTTTGTTTGTTTGGTGGTTTTAGTCACAGTAAATGGAAGTGCTTGGAAGGAACAGCAGCTCTGGGTAAAGGACAAATTGGAAACAGAGCATCCAAGGAGACATTCCTGCTCCCTCAGAAAAAGTCCCGTTTACCCTGTCCAGGGAATCAGGTTATTAACTTAACCATCCTACAGAGGTTTGCTGCTGCTTTTTCTCCTTGCTCCCAGTTAGGCTGCCTGGCCTCCTTGCCTTGCTGTCAGTGACATTTGCCTGTGAATAGGCTTGAGGAGATCTTTATAAAGTCTAGTACTGAACTTCATTGTCACCTTACCTTTGTTGTAATGCGAAAAAACCATCACCATGGGGATAGGAAACTCTGGCAGTCTCTAGCAATTTGCAATTCCTAAATTGCGATTTACATTGTCCTAGTTTAAAGAGCGACAGGTTCCTTATCTCCTGTTTTCTCAGCTCTTACCCCACATGACATCTTCCAGTGGCTACATGTATTCTACCACCAGTTTCACTGGAAATTTCTATCAGCCTGGATGATGCAGTAAAGTCTTTGAGGCCACTGTTAAAGCCTCTGACTCAAAAAGATGTTACTGTTTTGTGGCTCATGTATGGCCTGATTTTCTGTTCTTTTCTTTGATGCAGAAATAGTTGCTTTTTGTATGAAAGTAGATACCAAAAGACCAGAGTATCCTACTTGTGTAGAAGGGCCCAGACTTGGGCAAGCCAGAGAGTCAGAGGCAGAAACAACTCAAGAATGGGACACTGAACTTCTTTCTTTCCTCTTCCCTCCAATGCCTGCCTTCATGTTGCTGCGAGACCAGCACAAGATGACATGGCATTTTGTTCTTCACCCCTAGATCACTGGGCAGAAGGTAATTTCTTTTAGTTGCTTTGTGTTTATGGTACTTTGCAGTACGCCCTGGTCCCACCAAACATCCTCTGTCTCAGTTGGCCAGTGCTTTACCTGCAGTAGTTTGATGTTCTTCCTGAGCAAACTCATCATTCACCTGCAAAACAGCGTTTGCAGTGCAGGGGGTTTATAAACAGGGAATGACATCTGTTGTTTTATTTGGATTTGAAACGTGGAGAAACTTAGAGGAACACTGAGTAGGATCCTCGAGCTTCAAACCTGCCCCTTCGGAAATTATTCCCTTCTAATATTTTGGGCTGTATTTCAGTGATTCTTAACAAAGGTTCTTCCTAGTAAAGGAGCAGGTGTAGGTGTCATCCATGACAGATGTTGCTGATTGTTTTTCATGTGGCTGTTTGCTAATTTGATCTGAGAGGAAGTATAGAGAACCCAGATCAACTTCCAGTAAAACCTCCAGTTCCCCCATGCACACTTTAATTCATTGTTGCAAAGACTCTTACGCAAATCTCAGACCTGTTATTTTCTTTATATGAAATCAGTAATCATTATAATTCCATTTCAGCTGGAATATTATTTTTCCCTTTCTCTTTTTTTTTTTTTTTCTTCGCTGTTTGATGGGTCAGATTTAAACCATCTGCAGGCAGATGGAAAGGAAAAGTGGAATTATTGTTTTCACCAAAAAATTCTGCAGCTGTCAGGGTGTGTTTGACACAAGCCTGATGGCTGAAAACAAAGACAGGACACGTTGTCCCGGCTGGACATCAGAGAGCGTAAGAACTCTTCATGGCCAACTCTTACTTGGAGAACTTGGGGCTAAGTGAGGTAAACAAGATCATTATTTAGCCATACCCAAGGGCTTTGCAGAGGGAATTATGCACTTAATTATGTACTGCTTTTGCTGGGCCTCAGCGAGACCCTGTTGGTTTTGGCATGAGGGGGTGACTCTCCAAGTGATAGTCATGATCCTTCATACAAAGCACTGCTTTGTGACTGTCCCACCACGTGGCAGAGCCTGCAGCCATCTCTTCCAGTACCTGTCATGACATATTGCTTTTATAATTCCGTTTACTTTGTGGCCCCATCATTAACAGCTGCAGCCAGTGAAAAAGGGCTTAAAGCAGAGCTTTCTAGGAGGGACACCAGGAGCTGTGACTCAAACCCTCCCAGCGTGGATGGGATTACAGCTTCGTGTCTGAACACTCGTGGCTCCTGGTGATACCAGTGTTACCACTGCTTTTTAAGGTGGGCCTTTCCACAGGAACTTTGTGTGAAGGCTGGATCCACTGCCAGGAGCTCATGCATCTTGCTGCTGGTGTTTTTCTTGCTATTCTTTGTAAGACCAATCATTCCTTCTGCTTGCACCAGGATGGGCATCTTCAGGAAACATAAATGACTTTCCCAAAGTGGTCTAAAACTCAGATCACCTTACACACATCAGTGTCTTTGCACGAAGAAGTGCAGTTCTTCATTAGCAGTGTGAAGTTTATGACTCCTAGGCCTTCCTGTTGTCAGGTTTTTTTCCATTTAGTGGGAGACTTCTGCTGTGCTGGTGTACATTCATTTGTTGTTTGGGGTTTTTTTAAGTGCTTCAGTATTAAGATCAGCAACGTGACCTAAGACAGTTAATAATAAAGTTTTTCTCCTTTTCCTCATGAGTTTTGAGAGTGCTAATGCTTTGAAGATATTGGGAGGTGTATTTTTCTGCTCTGAAGTGACAACCATGTGTGATGTCCGTCTCCTGGGGCTGACACTGTCATGTTGGCATTTATTCAGGTTGTATTTTATCCCCTAAATAATTTGGCTGTATACATCTGTAGGCAGAATGTGCTTGAACTAAGGTAAAACTAAGAGAATAAGGCATTCAGGAACTGTGAGCTGTTACCTATCATTAAGCCATCTGAACCCTTGCAGTGTGCGAGGTTTGAGTTGCTCTCTTCTTATTCAGTGGTCACTGGATGTGTTGTACAATAGCTCAGATTGAAAGCAATTTTGGAAATAGGTCATCAGACCAAGTTCATCAGAGCTTGATCTTCCAAGCTCAAGAAACCCACTTCACAATCACCTTGGATCAAGGTAAGGTGGGACTATGTTGTTGCAGTTGTCATAATTTGGCTAGTGTGGGAGGAAGGGAAAGGCCTGAAGATGTTTCAGTTCTTTCTCCCCTCCTGCCCTGCCCCATTTTGAGGCCCAGAGTCCAAACTTCACCAAGCCAAATAGAGGCCAAATCCTATTCATGTCACTCTCAGCAATCCAGAAGGTGTACTCCTGTTGGAAAGAGCAACAAGATTTGGGGTTAACTGCATCAAAACCGACTTTAACAAAGTGATTATTTTCTCCTATCTCTGTGCTTGATATCCAGAGCTTGGACATGTGCTATTTACAGCCTTACCAGGGTTATGTAAGGGGTGTATTGTGTTCCCCACACTTTGCACTGTGATTTACACCTGCACAGAGCGCGTGTGAAATGTTCCCCCTCGGCGCCGGCTGTGCTCGTCCACACTCGCTGAACACTGATGGCAAGGAGCACAAAAGTGACCAAACAGCAGAAAATCATCCCCAGCATCCTGCTGTCCCGGGCTCAGCCAGACTGCTCAGGACATTTTTTGGGCTGCATCTCGGTCGCCTCCCACACTGAGCAGCGTGAGAGTGACATGAAGGAACCTCATCCAGCCAACCCACCTTGGCTCCTGCTGAAGGAGATCTGGTTTCTACACTGCTTTCTTTAGAGGTCTGGAAAAAAAGGCCAGTGTTCCCAATATTCACTTATACCTTTATTCCTTTGCCGCTCATTTATATCTTTGTAAATGATTTAAAAAAAAAAAGAAGAGGATACAAAATGCTCTCAAGGAGTTGAGGCTGGCCTGGTCTCTCAGAGACATATGTTTTCATGTGGTTTTCAGCTGTCTGTAGGTTTAAGAGATTAATTCCCATATGGCAGATCCAGTTGCAAGTGCCTTACACTGTGATCTCTGAGCAGGTGCATCTGTAGCAGTCCCTGTCCCTCCTTCAGAGGAGAATAACAAGCTCAAGTAACGGGAACCTGAAATAAAACTGAGAAAGAAAGCACTGTAAGAGAGGGTAACTTACTGAGCTCTGAAATGAACTGTGGGGCATTTTAAGGAGAGGAAAACCCGAGACCACCCAAAAGCAGTTAGCAGAGAAAGCATCGTGGGATACAAATGGAACTTGTAGCTGCTGCAAGCAGTGCTCAGCCTCTGAAAAAGACACAGATTTACACAACCCCTGCAAACAGCCAGCTGTAGAGGTGTGCAGTTCTGTCAGTGCAGCTCCTCAGCCATGTGTATATGTTCATCTCCATGTTGCCACCCTAGTCATGGCTTCTAAAAGTTCAAACGGGAACAAAAAAAACACTTTTCAGTTTATGTTTCTTCCCCACTGCCTATAAGCTGACTCATTAAGGGGAAGCTGGCTACAAAAACTTGCCAAAAGTTTAACAAAATTCATTTGAACACCTTTTTTTTCCTTCTGTCCCATTCTGGAAATGCTTTAATACCAAGAGGTTATCCCAGAGCAGTATCACCACTGATTCTTTGCTGTAACAGGTGTTACCTTTCTCAGTACACAGCTGAATATGGTCTGACTTCCCAGGAGCCATGATATAATGTCTGGAGTGGGGAAACAGTGGTTAAAACACAGGTGGATGCAGCTCTGTTTTCAGAGGTGTTGGCTCACTAGATGAGTGTCATTAAAGGAGAGTTCAATTCCAGGATAGAAATGAACATTACACTTTGCTATCAGTGTATTGAAATATAAATAATATATATTATTTAAAATATAAAGCAAAGAATTATTAATTAAAGGCCAGGGTAATTACATAGAAATTCACAGCTGAGCTGACTGCTGACCAAGCTGAAAAAAGAGGTAAGAGGTTTTGTCACATTTCATCAGACCGTTGCTGCCAAAGATTACAACTCAGGCAGGTTTTCATCTATTTTTCACTAGTGAAATGGCCTTCTTTTTTTTTCTGTAGGGTCTGGTCAGCAGCACTGAAATCAGCTAAGTTGATGAGTAATAAATCTTTTCTGTGTCTCTGTTCCTGAGGTGAAGGAAGTCACTTGGCTTTGCAGTAACTATTCTACAGCTGTTCACTCAGTAAAACTTAAAAAAAGCTGCCTGAGATTCTTAAGCAGGAGGAAGCTTAGAGGCATAGCATGATGTTTTACTTGGAGATTTAGTTTCTTTACTGAGGGAATCGTACAGTCTAGATTCTAGACTGGAGGTTCTTCCCACCCGCTTAATTTTTTTTTTTCCTAGTATTCTTTTCCTCTGGGGAATTTTTAGAGAAGCTTTCATTTGAACTGAACTCTTTAAAGAGTGAAGTCTTTTGTTGTGCTGGATGCACCAAGAATAGGTGTGCTTTTGGAAACGGGTGCAACAGCACAAAAATCTCCTGCTGCCAGAATCCTTGAGTCAAACTGTAGCTCAGCTGAAGGCAGAGAGTGTTCTGATATTGGCTTTGATCTGCCTTCCCAAACTGCTCATATATAACTGTGAGATGCATGGGCATTCGGAAGACGCTATACATAACCTAAGCTTGTAACTGAAGATAAGTATCTATTTTATTTTCTGTGGACAACATGTACCAGTTGCTTGATTATTTATTTAAACTATTGATACAGAGACTGCACAGGCAGGAGGAGGTCTAAATGTGTCAGAGGACAGTATTATTAATACTAGTTCTCCCAGTATAGCCTTACATTAAGGGCTGTGGCACGACCAGGGTCTCACTCTTTGTTAACTGGTGCGTGCAAAAGCTGCTCTTCACGTTGGAAAAATTGCCCAGTGCCTCTAAGTGCAGCTGAGAGGAGCTGGGAGCACAGGGAGGTCCCCCTGCTGTCGGGAGGCAGGTGAGCACAGCCAGGGATGGGGTGGTGAAACAGCACATCTCAGTGCCCTGGGAGACCAGTGTCTTGTTGACAGGCAGTGATGGATAACATCAACTAGGAAGGCAGGAGGTTTAAACAAAGTGAGCAGATTGAAATCCTGAGAAAGGATGATTTGGAATTTACCTCTGTCAGTTTTTGCGTGGGTGGTTATAATTGTAACCACTAGGCACGGCCTGTGCAACAGCTTGGCTGTTACTATTTACAAGCAATTATTAATAACGCCGTTTAATTGCAAGCTAATTTCCTCTAAGGCAGCTTATGCTTGAAGCTTCTGTGATTTAAATGTGAAATGACCCCATTATTCCTTTATTTGATTGATACTGAGAGTAATTAACGTACAAAAGTCAAATCCACTTTAATTAGGAGACCCTTACTGCCACCTCTCTAATTAGTATTGAAGGCACTCATGTTTTTGCTGGCACTGAACTGTTAATGTGAAAAGTAGCTCTATGAACCACAGCGAAAGCAAAAGGCTTTGGACCAAATACACCTATAGAGGGTTTGTCCTCACTTTTTTGAGATCTAGGTGTTTAAATGGTACATCTACCCTTAAAGACTGTGTACAGGCTCTCATATTTGCAAACTACTTTTGAGACACCCTTGTGTGCATTTAGCTTTCGTGTTTCACCACTACAGCAGGCTGCTTTTCTGTCCTTAGCAGAGAAATTAAGGTTGAGCTAACTTCCCTGAGTTACACAAACAAAGTCCCATTCACAGCAGGCTAAATTTCTCCAGCTGTTTATGAACCGGGTATGAACAGCTGATCTCATCTGAAGAATTCAAGCTGGGAAACAAGGTGGGGGAAAGCTGTTGAGCAGGAGGTGAAATGGCTAATGATGTAACCTACTATGAAGCTGGTCATTCAATAAAGCTGTGTGCTTTACCTCTATCTGCTCTTACAGCAGTGTTTGTTTGCTTTTAGACTTTATTTTTTCTAACACAATTGTTCTAACACTGTAGGATGAACCTGTGCTATTCTAAGCAAATTGTCGTGCCAGTGGAGGCACAAAAAGGTTTTACTCAAAAATTGAGTACACATGCAGGAGGGGGAATGCAACAGGAAGAAGAATGGAAGTTGTGCAGCTTTTGAAGTGAGAAGACAGCTTGCTATGCGGGATAGCTTTTTAAAGGGAGACCTGGAGCACCAGGAAGGGTCATGCCTGTGAGCAGCCTGGGTACAGCTGCCCACCAAAAACCTCCCAGCTCTGCTGTTGGGGGAAGGCTCCCAGCAGAGGCAGAACTAAAAAGGAAGGCTACAGCACAGCCTCATGTTGCCATCAGTACCGTTGTGGGGCTGTGGATCACAGGCACAATGTCCTCTTGCTAATGTTCATTGAGATGTCAGCCTTTACTGGTCAAGGTTCCACTGAACGTGTTCAAACCCTCCCCAGACTGTGATCTCTGTGACTGGGGTTGTTCACTGCTGTTTTTCTGGTCTTGTAAGGTCCTATTTTAACCTCTCTTGAATGGCTGCAGTGCTATTAGGGTAAGCCAGCAGACCAGATTCACTGTGACGTGGTTGGTTTCTGGTCTATTGTTGGTTGGGTGTTTTTAAAGTTGGTTTTTACGAAACAGATACAAACCATGATATTAGTAGTTGCATGGAATTCTCTGATGTGCTAGTCCATCTCCAGGAGGCTTACTGGAAAGACACAGTTCTACATATATGTCTGAAAGGAGGAAAAAGTGCACTTTGGGTATCTGTCTCCTTTTGAGCTTTGTGTTTTGTTTGTGTAAGAGAGTAACCTCTTACACCAGGGTTGGATTTGAAGCTTGGAAAAGATTGTATGTCATTAGATGACGTGTTGCTCTAGATCAATGTTTCTTGGTGAAGAAGCAGAGTTAAACTGGTGGGTACAACTGGCTGAAGTGCACAGCACGTCTCTGGTGACAGCCAGGCAGGGGCAAGGGGCAACCTGTTAAGCTGCAGGGTCTGGGTGGCAACAAGGCTCCATCCTGGAGCTCCCAGTGGCTTTGTGTGGGTTTGCCTTGTAGCTGTTGTGGGTTTACCTCTTTCTGCTTGCACTCTGTCACTTTTAGATTGAAATGACACATATTGTGAATATCAACTTCAGAAGCCCAGTGCAGCTTCCTCGGCAATCAAGGCCTTAATAAGACCAAGATATCTCTTGGTAAAGGATTTACTCTTGCTCCCCACAAATCATTTCATGTGAATCACTGCCACAGCACTGCATGAGGGCAGAAAAGAAGCTGCAGAGCCTGGGAAAATACAATGCTGGTCTCTGGGAGCAATTTCAGTCTGTTTCAGTGAAATCATTAAGAGAAAAACTACAATAACTAATTAACTACTTTCACAAAACCGGAGAGATTTTGAGTTCACATCAGAAACTGGAAAGAATGTTATAGTATGAGGATGCATCTTGATAAGTTTTAAGATTCTTGCAAAGATTTCTGAATTCCTGTTACAGTGTTTGAACTAAGAGGAAATACGTATTAGAGCACTTTCCACCATGCATCCTCCAAATCCCTATTGTTGCAGGGGTAAAAAAAAATATTCTGAACATTAAAAATTAATACCTGTTTTTAATTTTTGTGACTGCTGTCAGTAAATATCTTTCACCATCACAGTTACAAAAATAAATACAAAAATTTTATATTTGGTGACTGAAGGTATGTCATGAGGAGAAATACAGCAAACTGAACATTTTTCTTCATGCTAATAACTGATGGACCAATGAGACAATCTAACTGATGTAACTTTTATAACGTATTCTAAATTGTAGCAGGTATTTAAGACAACATTCTTATCTCTCGTATAAATTCTCTTTATTAATACTTGTATTGAAAGTACTGAAAAGAACTCTGTGTATCTTTTAAGAGGCCATTATTTTCAATTTTTCATTACAAGGCATTCAAAGATGTGTGGTTTTTATCACATCTAGACAAAACGGAGGAGGAAGTTCAGTGGAAAACGGGAGCGTTAAAAAATCAGTGGGAAGAAAATGTTAATAGAAAAATCTTATTGAAAGATCAGTTCAATTGCTCCTATATATTATTTCAAAAGTATTTGATTATGAACTCTAATTGTATTATATTATTATTATTTTTTTTATTTCACAGCTTTTCAGTCCATCATCTAAACTTGAGGGAAATGTAGAGCTTATACAAGTGGTATATATAAGGTAATATTTAGTCACAAGTCCTTGGCTGAACAGGGTTCTTTGCTCTTAAGTAAGGTAGGGTCAAGCCACTGTATGAACAAACAAGCAAACAACCCCTCAGCTAAAAAGAGGAACCTCCTCTATCAACACTCATTTTTGTAAATGCTAAATTAAAAGGAGTCTTTTGGATATGAAGCCAAAATTATTTGTATGCCATGTGTGAACACAGATAGACGGTTCTTGCTTGAACCACCTCGCCTTTGAGGTGACAGACGACACCAAGCACAGCCCTCCCTCCAGCTCAGCCTCTCGGGGTGCAGCTGTCACTGAGCAGAGCTCCTGGGCAAGAATAACCTCAATGCAGGCATCTAGAAATAAGAAATTCCTCCTCAAACTTGGCTTTCTTTGAACGACTTCAGGGCGGTCTCGTCTGTGGAAAAGCGTCCTGCGCGATTTCAAAGCAGCAAATTGAACTGCCAGGTACTGTGGAACAGACTCAGACGAGCACCAAAACCGAGATCAGAAAACATTTGAAAGGCTGTGCTCACCTTGTCTTAAAGGAGATTTGAATTCACGTGCTCTTGTGCTTACACGGTGGAAATGTAGCTCTATTTCAAAGTGTCAACAACAGAGTGGTAGAAAAGACAAGATATGGAAGCCACAGTGCAGCAGTAAAAGAAATGCAGCAGAGGAGAAAAGCTTGTCTCTTTTCATTGCACAGAAAGTAGTTTAGCCCAAATCCAACCACACTGCAATGAGGGAAAAAATACCCATTAACCTCTGTGCAGCTGGGTTAAGCCTTCAGCTGGGATAACTGATGTCCTTAGTGGATCATATTCTACATCTCGTTCTGTGTATGTTGTTAAGCTTTTTTAGCTCGTGCTGCTTTAAATAACATGGGTAGTGCTCAGTATTTTGTTGGTTTTTTTCTTCTTTTCTAGCTCATGCTGCTTTAAATAACATGGGTAGTGCTCAGTATTTTGTTGGTTTTTTTCTTAAGCATGGGAGATGTCCCTGAGTCTGAGAAAGAAGAAACCTGTCACCAGTGGGTAGAGCTTGGATCAGGGCACTGAAAACCTGTTCTCTGAATGCCGTGGGATTTGGATCGTTTTGTGTAAATGTACGTGGAATCACTGGCTAACACTCCTCAGATTGATCATGGGCTTCTGGCAATCAGAATATCTGCATTCCTCATCAGGAATTCTGTTTTAGATTCGTGACAGGTTTTGCACATTTATAGAAACCGAGGGACATCACTGGAAAAACACAAACTGACAAAAAGATCTTTAATTTTGTTCATGTATCGTGAACGTGACCTAAATAGAGTTGCTTTAGCTAAAGGAGGCTAGATTTATTGTAGGGGGGAAAAAAAGTACTTTTACAGCAAAAATAGGGCTATATCCCATTGCTGAGCAGTCATTAGTTTTTATAAGTTCCTTCCTTTTTCCAGGTTCTAATTGGTGGCCTGTTGGGAGCCCTGAGTGCAGAACTGTCAAAGCAACTCCTTTTTTTTTTACTTTTTTTTTTTGTCACATTCCACTATAATTAGAGAAATGATTATAGTAACAAACACAGTACCAGCTGTTTGAAGCTTAATACTATTTAAGTATTACCATGCCTTTATTTTAAAGGTACTAAAACATATGGAAATCATAAGCCATTTCTCTCTCTCCTTTCTCCATTAAACTAAACTTTTATATTCAGATACTTAAGCCTGTGTTTGAAGAATGGGGGGAAAAAAGGAATATTTCTGAAATGCCTTGTAATAACTCCAACTCATCTGTCTCATTCATGCAACTCAAATACCATTTTCTAGTCCATCTCTTTCTTGACATTATTTCTCTGGAAACAGAAGAGTGACAATGAACAGGTTGGTGCAGCTCTGACGGTCTAAGAATCAATTAATGACAATAAAAAGAGTAATAGCAATAATAAAGATTTTTTTTTCTTTTTTTTTTTTAATGCTCTTTTCCTTGAGAAACTCCTTGAGGCAGCAGATGTATCCTTTCTAGATGGGGCTACGTTGTGGCTTGGGCAGCTACTGGAACTAATTTCTCTCCCAGGATTCAAATTTTCTGCAGTGGAAGTTGTTTTCGGAAAGATGCTTCTTTTTCTCACTTCTCCTGTATGTTTTGAAAGAAAGCTTATAGAAAGGCAAGGAAGGGACGTACAGCAGTAAGTAATTTAAAGATTTAAAAAAAAAAACAAACCTTACAGCCAAACTTGCCCTGTGTAATATTACTCAGAAATCTGCAGAGCTATTCCAGGGATTAAACTAACCACAGAGCTTGCATTCTTAGTTATACAGAGTTAGCTTTCTGCCAGAGTACTTTAAGACTTTGGCATCTTTTGCTTTCATGTAACCGGGAATCGGGTCCTATGGCTTTATCCCCTCCACTCAGAGCTCTGTTCAGTGAAATCCCTGGGCTTTGCTCTCCGTGTTTATGGTGGGGGGGAGGGATGTGGAGCAGGAAGAGCAAAGCCAGGGATAATGGCTGGCTTGGTACTCTGGTGTGTAATCAGGTTCCCGTGTCGGGCCAGTCACTGGGGCAGCTCGGTGTCTCACAGTGGTGTAACAAAGGGATGTCCTTCATACCCCCCCCCATGCAGGAGTCCTACCATTCCCATCTTTCATAGCAATAAGCTTTCTGCTGCATAAGAGGGCTGTGGGTCTCGGTGATTTAGGCTCTTTAAATACCACGTATGTTCCTATATCCACACTCACGAGCCAGCAAAATGTCACTGCACTCGGAACCAAACGCCCCGGGGCTGTCAGAGAGGGGTTTGTGGGGGGGCTTTGGCTGGGCCCTTAGGAAATTTGCCTTCCTCCCTGGCTTGGGTGGCAGCATGGGAATGCCAGTGGCTTGGCTGGGAGGGGTTGCCTGGATGGGAATGTGCAGCAGGTGCAGCTGCTTCTTGTCAGCTGGGAGTCCTGCAGGGTCCCCAAAACAGTTTTGGTTTTGCTTGAACTGGAGATTAAAATCTTATTGAATAATCTCTGTGTTTTGATTTATTTTTTTTTTTAAGTATTAGGAGGCTATGGCTGATCTCCTTTTATATATGGAATAAAAATGCCCATAAGCATAAAAGCTGCTGCTGCCCTGGTCAAATGCAGAAAGTAGCACCCACTTGTTCTCAGAGGTACCTGAATTCAGATCCTATGATGGGGACTACTTCCTGTGAATTCTAATTAAGTGTGATTATATCAACAGGTACTTTATAAATATTAGTAATGAAACTAAAAGGAAAGAGAAATTTAAGGTAGCAGAAAAATATTTTGGTTTCTTTTGGAGGGAAAAGAAGGTTTTTTTACTTGTCAATGTTTTCAACAGAGCATTATGAATGGATACTTGGCTACATAAAAGATGAAGTGGGTTTTATTTTTTCATTCCTTTTTTCCCCCCTCTCCTCACCTCCTTACTGCTTGAAGTTTTGAAAACGAATCCTTTCCAAGAGGCTGATTTATTTTTTTTTTGATGTTGAGTCAGTAGACAACTGAGCTATTTCACACTTGGGGAGCCAAATTTTGTCTCTTATTGCACGTGTTCAAGCCTAAATTTGGGCCTCTGATGTTTCAACAGAGGCAAGGTTACCACAGGCACAGAGAGCAGAAATTTACACTGGAGCTCGTGCAGGTACACTCGGGAGATTATACTTTCCAGGATGGGAAATCATTTCACCTTCAGTGAAGAGTTTTTCAGAAATAAATCTGATTTAAAAACCCCAGTGGAATTAGACAACAGAAGATGGGGTTTAGTTGCTTAACAGAAGGCTGAGAGGAACTTTAAAGTAATTCTCCTCAAAGGATGCCAACCAAGCATCCTCTCAGAGGAGCTTAAAATGTGCTGGAGTTGGTGTTGCGGGTCATCACTGTCCCCATGACACTCCTTTGCTCCCAGAAGAGCATGACATGGTGATCTTAGTCCCATTTCAGGATGAAAAATCCAACTCTTTTCTCCACTGAGACAGAAGTGAGGGAAGGCAGAGAACTGACTGTGGCCAGAGCTGGGGCAGTACAGACTCTCCCAATGTACTAGACACGTGAACCCTGTGAGGTATTTATAGTTAATAAAGTTATGAATATTCGTACCTACCCGTAAATATATGCTACTGAATTTTAGTTGTGAACTGAATGCCTTTAACTTGTAGTTTGGCCCAGAGCAGCCTCTTTCATGGTGGTGGTGCAGTGAGGCCATTTAGACAGATACATCTGTCACTTTATGCTTTGCAGTTGCTCGTGCACAGCCCCAAGCAAGCAAAAGCCTTCTCTTGAGATGCTGGGAAGGACACTGAGGTGACCCCTGTTCTCTCTCTGCATAAACTGGCTCCCACAAGCCCATAATCAGAAGTGGATGAATGGATGAACCCCAGTGTAAAACTTTATCTGAATAATGGTGCCTTTGGCAGCTCAGAGTTTCTCTCTTTTTTTGCCTTTTTTTTTTCCTTCTTTTTTTTTTCTTTTTTCTTTTCTGAAGCTTCTCTGCTAGAAGTAGGATGGTCTCCCACTGGGATGATTAAAACCAGTTGGCTGACTTGCAGTGGACATATTACATAGTATGGTACAAGACATGAGATGCTCTGAGAGCTTTTTCTTATCTATCTGCTCTACTATTGCACCAATTAAAAAGCAAACGAACAAAAAAAAAAAAACAAACCAGACATTTAGTTCCCCCTCCCCAACCATATTTATCTTGAGAAAGCCATATTGAATACTGCAAGTCTTGTATTTTTTTGGCATAGGTCTTAAAGCTGAGCTGTTGTCACTTTGGATTGGCTTCTTTTAATTGTGCTAAAAGATACTCTGTGCTTGGTGTTTTGTTATTAAGGCTTAAAAATCTAAAGCAAAACATACGGGTTGCTGAGAGAGGATGTTTTTTGCTCCAAGTGTGCTAGAAGGCTGACTGTACCAGAGGAGTACAAGGTTGGATATTCAAGACTTTATTTCCTTAAAGAAAAAAAAAGAAAAAAAATCCTTATTCTGAGGAGATGCAAATAGAGTACCACGCAAGTCCGTGAAGGAAAGTACTCGGAGTGAGTAATATCTGCCTATTAAAAATAAACAGGCTGTGTGTTCTCTCTAGTGCTTCTCTCTAGAGTTGTATCCTGGCACCTTTTAGTGTGAAGTGGAGTGAAAATCATGGCCAGCTATTCAACACTGGGAATGGAAGGAGGTGAGACGCCAGAACAGAAGCGTTGAGGCCACGTGATTTGTGCAACTGCTTTAATTGAGCTGCCCAATGACTCCTTGTGAGGAATCTTACAAAACACAACCTGTACGTGTGAGAGTGATAAAGCAAGTGGCTTGTGACATATCTGACCCTCAGGGACAAGAAACTGTTTCCAGCTGGGTGCATGATACAACAATTTTTCATACTTGCTGAGTACTTAACTGCGTTTAGATGATGCAGATTATCTTATGGAAGACACTTGGAAGCTTAACAGTATCCAGACCATTTTCATGGCAGAAGTTGCTATTTACCAACAGGAATTGCTTAGCATTTCTCTTACTGAAAGATAGAGCCTTTAAAGTCTGAGTGATAAACCAGACAGACAGAGTTTAGATCACAGAAATGAGCCTGAGGTGTTATAATGTCCCAGTTTGAAGCCAGGGTGTTGGAGGACCCAACCCACAGGAAAACCTCCATGGGGCCAGGTTGAAAGTAAAAGTGGAGTTTGGCCTGCACTGGGCTCTGCTGTTTAAAGATTTGTTCCTGATTTGGGTTCTAAACCAACACAACCTACTGCTGCACCTGTTTGTTGGTGGGTAGCCGTTGGTTTGAGAGTAAAACCTGAACTTCTAATTTTGCTTGGAATGTGCTTTGGTCGGAATTCAGAGATGTTTTCTCCTCTCCCTGTCTCTGAATGCTGTTAAAATGCTGTTATTCAGCTCGATGATAAAATCTAATATGAGGCCATTGTCAGACTTCTGAAGAGAGACAGCAATGTAACTCTTCCATTTCAAAGGTATTCGGAATTTTCCGTGGATTAGCTTTGGTCCCGCAAAAATCTATTTAAAAGACCAGTATGGTTTCTTCTCTGTGCTTCATAGCATGAGCCTGCCTCACAACACAATACATTTTAACCATGAGAGGAAAGAAAAAGACCACTTTTGCTAAGCCACAAGCTTTTTGTACAGAGATATGTTTTGATTCAGCTTCCTTCATCCACCCCAGACTGTAATTTGCTTTGCTGCAAGCTTTGTAGGACTATGCACAACATGTGTGTATTTTTGGCTGGTTATTTCAAAACAATCTTTTAAAGCTTACAGGAGGCAACTTTGAATTTTAGTGGGGGAGAGAAAAGGAGACAGTGATTTGGAAATAATCACGGGACATACCCAATTAATGTTTTTGTTCAAAATATTAGAGGTGGCTCTAAAGACCCATATGGACTTGGGGGGGGCTGGAGGAGGGGGTAGGGTGTAGTACTGTCACTCCACTTTCTCACAGAGTGCTTCACGTTGGAAGGGACCTATGGAGGTCATTTTGTTCAACCTTCCTGCTCAAACATCATCACCTAGAATTGATTGCTCAGGACCATGTCCAAAAATGCCTTTGAATATGTCCAAGGTGAGGGACTCCACAACCTCTCTGGGTAACCTGTGCTCAGCCAGTCTCACAGTAAAAAGCTGTTACCCAATTCATACCCTTTTTGACCTGTAAGGATTCTGTGAAGCATTAGTAAAGCTTCATGTATTCTGATTGACTTTAGGGGCATCTATTGGGTGGACAGTAGGAGGGAGACAGTCAAGCCCTTGTAGCCCATGGCTGTTGAGGGTGAGTGCTCAACACCTTGAACTGCCTAACCTTTTCCTTGGGCTGCTCCAGGGACTGAGAGCCAGCAGGGACCTCAGCTGTGAGCAAAGCTGTCTTGGCAATCCTGGCTTCCAGCTCTTACCCTGCCTCTCTTCCTCCCCTGTCACCAAGAAACAACGCTGGCACACCTGAACGTGGACATGATTATCCACCTCACCTAATCACTGTGTTTATTCAGTGGTTATTGCCCACTTACCAAACTTCCCTCAGCTTGAAAACAAATTGGACATAAATCATGTGATATGAGAGGAATGGTGTTTGAGTTTGACAGCTTTGACAGGTCGAGAGCAGAGGGAATGAGTGCCCCTCCTCCTTGAACTCAGGGCATTCTTTTCTTTCTGTGTGGAAGGTGTCTGTGTGGGGGGAGTGATTTATACTCTGGTTTCACAGACATGAATAGTTAAATGGAGAGCTCACACCTTTTTAAAACATGTCTGCTGCTGCAAAGCAAAGGGAACACCTGTAAGAGCAGGTAGCTTTACGTTTATACCTTCTTTAGGTCTCTATGCAAACTAAAATGAGTGACATGCTCTTAACGTCAGAATGGGGCTGGAGCTGGCAAGCGGCTGGGAAACAAGCTCTGATCAGAAGTCAACCTGCCAAGGTTTTTTTTCCCTTGGTTGTTTTTGGATTTTAAAATGTCTCCTTCTGTTACACACCCAAGCACATCCTCACTTGTAGGGAATCTGTCTGAGATGCCCATTGTGAAGCACGCAGGGGCACATCCAGAAGTGGCATCAGCAGTTCGAGTCTACGCAAAATATTTTGGCTACTTGCCATTTTTATTTTTTTTTTATTTTTTTTTATTTTTTTTGTTCATATATTTAATAGCTTTTTTAATGTCCTGGCTTTCTGGGTTAGCAGAGAGACCCAGCAAATGGAAGCCAAAGGGCTCTGTGTGCATGCTCATGGGTGATAGGCACAAATTAGGAGGACTGTGGGAAAGAAGCCTCCTGATGAACAGCTGCTGTGCCATGTGCATGACTGTGTTGGGAAGGGGGAAGGCAGGTGGTTTTCTGATCAATAATGTTATTCTGACCAGAGCCATCTTGTGGATGCAGTTATGGATTATGTCCCTTTCACATAACATGAATTTATGCTTCTATCCCCATAGGAGGCTTGGACTGCAGTGAATTATACTTGCATTGCTACAGTATGGTTCAAATTATGTGAGTAGACAAGACTTATTTCCAGTTTTTAATGAAACAATAGGGACAGATCCAAAGACTGTCAAAATTAATGGCAGGAATCCTGTAGGCTCCTTTCCATGTATCCAAGAGCCACCTAAGAGGGCACATTATCCTCTAGAAAGAATTTAAAATATAAATTTCTGTGACTTGTGGGCTTATATTCCCTCCCAGGGCTAGTGGAGAAGACCCTTATTATTACTTCTGGGAGGTGGTTCAGATTCTGGTGTTGGATGTGAATTCTTTCAGAATGTAATTAGGAGATCTATCACTTCAGCATTTTTTATTGTAAACATACATCACCGTAATACGCATCCCTTACGAAATAAATACCCAGCATTCTGGAAATGTGGAACAACACCATTTGTTTTTAAGAACAGAAGGCAGGCAACTTTTCTTCAGGATCGGGGAAATATGCCTCCTGATGCTGAAAGTATGCTTTGCATTAAATTCTAGAGTCAGTGGGTCCAGGCCCACGTATGTGCTGGCGAGAGCGTGGCTCTGGGATCTATAGCGTGTGGAGATGGCAGCAATTCTGGGAGGCTGATTAATGGTGACTGGCACACTGAGAAGTAAAACCATCCTTTTCCCTGCCAGTCTTGTGGATTTCTTTTTTTTTTTTAAAGACATCCGTGCAGCTTTGCCTGTGTGCAGCGTTTTACGTTGTTTGTGCGCGCCTTTAGAAATATGGACACGAGTATCTAATAATGTTGCTGGTGCACTATTTACTATTTTCCATGATGTGGTTTGCTGTTTCAAACCCTCCCAGTGCAAAAAAAAAAAAAAAAAAATATCACTGCCCCGGTTGGAAATCAATGACTCTTTGCATAAATGATTAATTACGTGACATCCTTTGTCCTTTCGTGAATTAGAAGTTTCAACCACTGTTTGCCTGATCCCAGGCACAGACTACTTGAACCTGTGTGTTTGTAGCAGATTTACTTGACCTGGTGTTTCCTCTTTAGTCATTTGTCACCTCTGATTTTCTGCTGTTTGCTTATATCAGTGCCAGCTACTGATGTAGCTATTATTGTTGGGCAGCGGGTCACATAAAGATAGTTCTGCCCTATGCCAGCACCGTGGCTGAATTTGCCCTAGAAAATGGTCATTTGTGAAAATAAAAGCATTTAGAAAAGATGAGTTTCAGACATCACTGGGGGGATTTTATAGCATTTTTCTAACTCTGTTTACCCAAAATTAATTTTTTTTTCTTTCCTTCTACCTTGTATAAATCTGTCTCTACTTGAAAAAATAGTCACCATGCAGAAAAAAGTGGGCCTCGTTTTGTCCAAAAGGATATTTAAGTTGAGGCCAGATTAATTATTTTCAGGATTTCCTTTTGTGAAAAATCGGATTACTTTCAGTCTGAATCCACACAAATGGCCAGTGCCAAAATGGTTGAAATGACACGTGTGCCAACTTTCTGGATGCTTTTCTCTGAAAGCCATTTGTCTGGTGCCATGGTGACCTAACCTCCATTGAGGTAACAGTCTAGCTGAGATCCTGCAGAACCCGACAAATGGTACCCTCCACATGCAAGTGTTGCCATGACAATAGTTGGCTCCAGAAGCTTTGACAAAGAGCACTCAAAAGATGTGCTCCTGTCCACCCTGGAGCACAGGCAAACTTAAGAATGACCACGGTCCTGGAAAGGTGTTGATTCAGGCCATCCCACAAAAACTGCTGTATGACTTCCCGATCTCCTGCACCTTCCTTTTTGGGAAGGCTGTGCTGCAAAATGACGTTATCAATGGCATGCCAGACCCAGCTATAAAAAAAGATACGATGCCGTGTGGCAAAGCTGTAACCAAGACATGGTTTCCTGCTGAGCAAGAGGCAGATTATGCCAAAAAACAGAGCTGTCCCATCCTGGGCTGTGTCCCTGGTTCCTGCAAGATGTCCGAGCACCAGCACTTCTGGGTTAACCCTGGGTCTGCCTTCATTACTCCCTCTGTGTTTTGCCTTGCACAGCTCTGTTTGAGGAGTAGGATGAGGCTCAAAAATGAGGAAAGAAGACAAATTTATCCCTGATTTAACCTGACTCCAGACATAGTCCCTAGGGAAGGGCACACACGGTAACAGTAGTCTTTGGCCAGGAAAAGGGTTTAAATGTAACCACAGCCTTTCCCATGCACTTTAAAATCACATTTGAAGTGGGGAAAAAAGGTAGTGCATAATTCATTGTTTCCAGTTAATTTTGGACATGATTTTCATATTGATTTTACCAGTTCACTGTTAAGCTTCTTGAAGTTGAAGGCTTGGAGTTCATTGCTTTTCGTTGTTGTTTTCTTAGCAATCATGTTTATTAAAGCAGTCCATTTGGAATGGGATAGTCATCTTTCAAATTTACAAGCAGATGCTCTTGGGATCACAAGGAAATTCTTTCCTGGAAGCATCTGGAGTACGTGGTTAACATGTATTCTTTTCTCCCTGAGGCCCAGGCTTTAGGGTGGGAGAAAAACCTGTGTTAAGACCGTATATTATTTTCTTATTTCACACACATTATGCAAGTATACCTGCACCTTTCCTGCATATAGCATTGATAGCTTTGTCAGGCAAGTCTGACTTTCTTTAGTGGTTCCTTTGTGCTCTTAAATTTCAGAAAGTGAGTATGCAACAAATTAAGCATCAGAGTCCTGGGTTCCTTCCGCCACCTGTTGTGGACTTTTAACTTCCTCAGAGCAACCACTTGGTGTTTAACAAAAAACCTGTAATTGAACCTGACAGCCAAGCACTTGAAGTTGTTAAAAATCCTACTCTGGGCAGTGTCTTGTCTTTACCGTGGTAGCAGCTGACTGCTCTCCACAGCTAGAAAAGAACCAGATGACTTCTCTTAGTCAACATAAAGTAAATACAGTCAAAGTTCTGTTACCATCTCTTTGCACAGAAAAGTCACTGAGATGGTTACTTACCTGATTGTTTGTTTTTTAAGACCTGAGTATGTGTCTGTACAGACCCCCAAAAGTGTGAGTGCCTTAGGGTTGTTGCCAACGTGGATTCAGCTGATACTGAATTTCATGGGCTCTGTCCTGTAGCTGACAAAGAGGAAGCACCTATATTCAAGGGCTATCAGTGCTGAATAGAGCTTATGAAAGCAAATGAGAACACAGTGCAAGACTTGAGTGCATAGCCAAAAACAAGCCTAGCCTTGAAGGCTGTCACTCAGGGGCAGAATTCCACCTCAGGATTCTTGGATAAGCAACTTGAGAGAATCTCAGGTTTTGCAGTTTGGGTTGAGGTTACCTATTTCTGATTCTGCTTAGTTCCACATCCATAATCTTGTATGGAAAAGACAAGAGCTGGTGTAATTGGAGTCAGATCATGGATGGTGAGGAGCCAATAAGTCTCTGACCTGCTGTAGGCTGTTACAGTCAGAGGAATGCAGGTCTTGAACTCGTGGTCTGTCCTTGAGGATCTCTTGGTGCACGCCCTTAACCACTGGAGACAGCTCTGCAACAACTGCCTCCCAGAAATGATTTTTTTTTTTTTTGCTTGCAAACATGACTCTTCTTGCATAGGTTTGATTCTGGCCAACAGTTCTCATGATGTGTGATGAGCTCAACCTGGCACCCATGGGTAATGTGATTAAACTCTGAGCCAAGTTACCAGAGAATTCCAGTAACAATATCCTTGAATCACCATTCAAACTCTTCTCCCAATTCTCCTGAGAGAAATCAGTAAAGTTGTTGGGGAAACCAACTTGAGGGTTCATTCCACAGCTCTTTTGTGAACTTGAACCAGAGTAAGCTCCATGTACAACTATTTCCTCCTGTCTGTGCAATACTCAGCCATCCTCAGTGGTGCAGGTGTGGTGTAGTGCAGGGATACAAGAGTAGCCCAAAACTGTCACTTGGTTTAAACACTTTGGTGGCAGTCTCACTGTCATTGCACTTGGTAATTACTTGTTCCAGTTATTAATTACTCTATTGGCTGCCCAAATTCTAGTCTAAATTTAGATGACAACCCTGCTGCTGCAGGGATTAAGCCACCCCTGGGAGCCAGTCCCTGCCACCTTCTCTCATGTCGACTCATGCTTTGTGATACATGGGAAATACTCAGGATGAGCAAATTCAACAAAACCAGGCCTGGCTACATATTCACAGTAACTTATGCAAGAGCTTTGGGCATTCTCTGTCTCCTGGAAATGTGAAGAGAGTACTTGCTTTTGTTAAAATGGAAAACATGTTTATTATCAATTACTGCAGTTTAAAGGGAGTCATTAACTTTCCTTGGGGTCACAGAGGACTAACAGCTTTCCACAGACTGATCTGATGTGAATTAGGAAAATTGTAGCAGCAAAGCAGGAAGCAAAAGGCAAGAGGTAGTTCTGTCTTTACTGGGTTAACTCCTGGACGCTGATTTTTTCTTGTTCAGGGACATGTCAGATATTCATAAAATACAGTAAAATATTCAAATTTCAATGATAATGCACCCCCTGTAGCTGGTGAGAATTCTAGGCTGAAGCACCTGGTACAGCTCACAAGTCCTGCTTAATAGAAACAACAACCAGTCCTTGGTGGGATCATCAAAGAATTGCTTCTCTTTTTTCTCTGATTGGCTGTAACCACACAGGCAGAAAGGGGGTTCAGGGTTCTGATGGTGCCATCTTGAAAAAATTACTGATCTTTCCCTCGTCCATAAGCAAAGACCACACTGGTACTAGTGACACACCATATGGACCAAAGCCTGCTTTGACTGGATCTAAAGTTTGATGCATTTTGGCAAACCTGACATCTGTCTGAACGAACTGCAGAACTTACCTGTGCATCAACTCCACTGGATAAGTGAAAAAGACTTCTGCAGTGACTCTTCCTTTCTTTGGACAGTGCAGGACAGCCAAGCAAAATACCCTCTGGGGAATAGTTATTAATATTGGGAAGAGTGTCTGGAAGTCTTCAGGATATCGTGTAAACTTGCATTTTGATAACAGGTTCTTCCTCGGCTGCATAGAAATAATATTGACTAAAAAGGGAGATTCTGAGTTTTGAGGCTAGTAAAGCTCATTATACCAATTCAACAGAAGAAAGGGTTTGCCTGGAAACCATTCATATTATTCCAGACCACAAATCAACCAAATTAATATAGGATTCATAAGGTCACATGAAATTTAGGGTTTTTCAGGAAAAAAAAAAAGCTTATTATGGCATTATAAAGTAAATATTTTGCTATCACTTTAATAATCTGTAAAAGTAACAAGAAGATTTACAGTGGACTGAAAGTTAAATATGGCTTTTGTTTATAAAATGCCTGCAGATATATATAAAGGAAATGCAGAAATTGATGTTCGGATCTTTTAAATCAATGAATGCATGTTTAGTATTATTGTGGGATGGGTATAAATGCGTTTATATATATACTGATACATATTTTTAAAAAACTATTATCCCCAAAAGCATTTTTGAATCATGTTATAAGCTGATTTTTTGACTTCAGGATTAGCTTTGAGTGCATCATTGCTGAGAGTTACAAAAGCCAGAAGTTGTGGAAAACCAGCTCTTTGAAAACCAGCTAAAGACATATGAGGAATTCATAGTTCTGTAATGCCCCCAAATTACATATACAGGAAGCTTAGGGTTAGAGCAATAATATAGTATACAGTATTACTAGCATTAGTATACAAAGACCTTCTTGCAATAATCTGATTTACCATAATTTGATACATTGTTTCTTGACAAATGGCAACTCTGTAGTTTTTATTCACCCAAACTTTGTGCCTACAGCTCTTTAATTGCCTTACTTTCAACCAGTTTAACCCCTACAATATTTTAAGACAAACTTAAACAATAAGCAGAAATATTAATACATATTGAATCAATTTGAGCATTTTCAAAAATTTTGTATTAGGTATTCTCACGGGGTTCAGGAGTTCAGTCTTTCTTTCTTCACCCAGTAGACCTGCATCATGCAGTGATATTGCTCTTGGACAGCTTCTTCAGTACTGGCAAGAGTTCCCCTGAGTACAAGAGTTCCTTTATAACAGCTCTTATCTGAATATATCACTATAATCTGCTTGCCAGTCCTGGACACCAGCTGTGAAATTCCCCAGTAGTCCAGTGTGGCAAAAGGGAATCTGAATGGCTCTGGGAACAAAAATAATTTGATTTATTGTTGGGCTTGCCCATGCAATGGAGGTATCTTGCAGACGCCAGCAATTATTCTCCCATTCATAATCTACAGGGATTTACTAAAAAAATAGGTTCAGTGACACTTTTGGTCAAAATTATTCAGAGCAGAAGAGAAACAGGAAAACAAGAATTTGGAGTGGCTTCTTTTGTGCTTGTGAGCATTTGAGACTTACATACATGGATGCTTGACCGACTCAGAATAGGTCATTTCATGTTACCAGATGTGTTAAAACAACAATCTCAAAGATGTTTATTTAAGAATCAAAGTTAGCTCATTATTTTGGGTTTACTTTAGTAAGTAAGTAGGTCTTTAAGCAAGCCAGTCTGCTTATTTTGACTGAAGTATCCAACTTTCACCTCTCCTTGTGAGAGAAGCGAGGGTAATGGTGCTGCAGCAGTGAGCCAAGCAGGGTCACAATATGCTTTCAGAAGAACTCTGTTATTTAGAATATTTTGGAATACGGCTTGAGCCAGTGTTTACTTTCTACTTTTAAAGTGCCTGTCCTCAAACACCAGATACTTACACAGATGATTATAAATGCAGGAAAAATATAAATAGCGGCAAAGCCTTTCAGATTAAGCCAGATTCCAAAACATAAGTAACCAGCAAGAAGAGAAATCTCTTTCACCAAATCAAGGTTTGCCTTGGTCCACCACATTTTGCCTTTTATCAAGAGTTTCAGCAGGTAAAGTTGTTTTACAGGGTTCCTTGACAGCTAACAGATTTTGGTATGGACCTGACGTGGCTGAGGAGGAGATGAGGAGCTGGTGACCCGGAATGGAAACATCACTCCTACCATTCCCCTCCCTCTCTACCGCAGGAACTGAGAGCATTTGTAGTCCTGCCAGTTTGAACTGTAACAGTAACTCCAAGATAATTCCACAGGCTACTAAGTTTCAGACCACACAGGTCACGGAAAGCAGAACTGTCAAATCTCACGTTCAGAGTGTGCTTTTGTCCCCTAGAATTTCTTGCTGTGTTAACCTCATCCTTTCTGCATGTTTAGGAGAGAAGAGAGTCCTCCAAATGTGACTTGTAGCATCTACACTGGGAGTTTAGCTCTTGCTATTGTCAGAGGAGAGAGCCAGTGCTCAGGTAACAAAGAAGATGCAACAGCCTTCAGTAGGAAGCACTGATCCCAGTGGGAGCTGCCTAATGCAAGCCATATAAGTCCTTCAGCACTGACTTCTACTCCTATTTTCCATGGAGATGGATGATCATCTCCTTTTTAACTGCAGCTCCTCTGGAGAGGGAGGAACACACATGAAAACGCACGATAACTTCGACTGCTGTATTTTTTTACTTAATAAGAAAGACACGCCCTGTTCTTGAGACAAAGTCAAGAGCATTGGTGGTGCTTGTGCTGATGCTTGTTTTCATGATTCTGAATTTGCAACACAGGGTAAACTTTGTGTATCTTTCTTAAATGAAGTTGTGCATTTTGTTTCTGGGTTTCTTGTTCCTCTTAGTAAGTATCCTCTGCCTTTCTGAACCAGAAAAGTCATGAAGAGTTTTTATCATTTTGGACACCCATGTGAGCATAATGTAAGTCTTCTCATACCTTTACCAGTAAGGCAGTCTTAGTGTTTTGTCACTTTTGACAATAAAAATGGGTTTATTAAGCTCAGAGTTTTAGGATATCATTAACTGCGTTGTTTTTCTATTCCTCTAAAATCTGGTATAAGCTACCCCAAGTCTGCTTGTGGCAGTAGAAGTGTACATGCTCCTGGCTTTGCTCAGCACCCTGACAAAGTTGAGAAGATTTATTAAAATGGGTGGTTTTCTGATGCATGTTCCCGGTCTTGGAATACAAGAATTAACCATGAAGAATATGGATTAGTTCAGGCAGAATTCAGGTAAAACTCTAATGAATTTTTTTTTTTTTTAATTATCAAAAGTACAACTGAAGCAAACTTGGGACAAAACGTGTTCTTTGTTTTTGCCAACCTTTCTCCAAATGAGAAACCAGACAGTTTAACTTGTGAAGTCTGGAGGAAAGCCAAGGCTCTGTAACCTTATTGCAGACTACTACAACTTCTTCATCCTGCCATCCCCTACAGCAATGTGGCATGTTCATGCCTGCAAAGTTGGTGGGGGAGGCTTTCTATATTTATAGTCCTAAACCTATTTATATGACCTAAACATAAACATCTCCACCTAGGTTTTTTTTTTCTAGTAGTCACTCATTCTATGTGTGAATGGGTGATTGTTGCTTGAGGTGGAGGAAGGAGATCAAAACATGAAAGACAAATGTTCTGTTAACTGCATCAGGAAGATGAGTTGGAGGAGAGGGAGAATAAAATCCCTCACCTTCCTGAGGCAGGGATAGGAAGATTTTCTTTGACAGCCAGTGAGACAATTTGTCTGTTGTGACCCTGTATCTACTTGAAGACATGCACTTTGCTCTGTTTCCACGAGGCCCAAGAAAAAAAAAAGGAAAACTAATTGCACGGTTAAATTTCACTATTCCTGACATGTTATTCCTGTGTTATGTGAAATGAAAATTTTTCAACTAGGGTGAGGCGTGAGTTCAGTGTTCAGCAGTAGGTACCTGCCAAATCTGAAAAATTAAACAAAGAGAGAGAGGAGGAGAGAAGGGGAGCTGATTTATTCCATCTCAATAAAGAATGTGACCGTGTGTAACAGCTGGACAAACTATGATTTTTTACACGTGGATGGCCTCAGAAGTGGCCAGAAATAATAATGCAGTTTGGACGTCCAAGGAGTATGAGAAAATTTTACCCGAAACAGTAAAGATGGAGGGGAAGTTACAAGTCTCTTTAAGTGAGTTTTTGCACGAAAATACTGTCACAAATAGCTACTGCATGGCAGCAGTGATAAACCAACGCTAGGGGACAGCCATTATGAGCATCACAATAACCTCTGACAGGTGCCAAATGAAATCTCTAAATCAACATCTGCCTTCAGAGGCTGCCTATTCCCAAAAGGAATATTCACTCTTCTGCTCTTATCTCCTGCTCCATCCTCTTCTACCTGCCAACAGCTGTGAGGGATGGCGAGCTACCTACAAGGATCTTTGCTTTCTAAATTAAAGAGGCCTGTTAATTTGGGAAGACTTCTTCAAAACCCTGGTAGGTGGCGGGTATGCCATGATTCTGCCTCATTCATGTTCTTCTTGTGAAGAGATCCTCCTTCAAAACACACATATCTTGGGACATATTTGATGGGCCAAGGTTGATTATTTATTTTTTTTCCTGTTTCCCAGGCTAACTCTATTCTCTGATCAGATGCTGGCAATGTGGCACCCACTATTGTAGCCATGCACTGATTTGATTTTATTTATTTTTCTGGCACATCTATTGGCAGTACTGAAATGAAGCAGATTTACAAAAGCAGGGATAGCTGTTCTCACGTGGGAGAATACGTCTGGAGCTGGAGAAGGTGCAGCCAGGATGGCAATGAGAGTCCTTGCCCAGAGCAAGAAGTCCTCTGGGCATGATTTAGGGCAGCCTTGACACTATTCTAACCTGTGGTATGGAAAGGTAAAATGTCTTCCAGCTGCCTGCTGGATCTGGAAGCAAGACACTTCAGCAGCCTTCCCCTGTGAGGCCCTGCAGAAACTATGTTCAGTAGCAGAGAGAGCTGCTTAACTTAAAGGAGAAAAATCTGGGAATTTTAAGAAAAGTTTCAGAAACCATTTGTTTTGGGTTTTGAGGTTCAGAAGAAAGCAAGGGATGGAAACTCTTGGGGGAAAAAAGGAAAAGGGATCGTGCGAGCCTCAGTTTAGCTTTCCAAAATTGCAGAGCCTGCCAGGGAGGTCTATGCCGGACTGCAGACCCAAGGGAACAACAAACCCAGTTGGATTAAACTGGCTTTCCTGCCAGCTCACTGAGACAAGTGGGAAGTCCGAGGTTTTTAATCTCCTTTTTAAGTTCTCTGGGGATTTAAGTCGGTCAGTTTGCTCCTTCCCTTCCCCCCCCACACCATCCCGCCATTTAAGAGGAAAACGGAGGATGAAATGTTAAGTCTCTCCTCTCTTATTAAAATACCCCCAAACAAGTACAGAACAGAGCAGAGAGAAATAACCCCAGTGACCACTAGCCAAAACTCACAAGTAGTCTGTGCATATCTGAAATAGTTGGTGCGCTCGCATAGGAAATCGCTGGATATTTTACACCTCTTGCAGCGGTTTTAGTAACTGGCTGTGGAAGCTCATTCCCCACTTGAGAAAGCCATGAATTATACAGTTTTTACATCTGTTGAGCATGTTGTGCTTCTCAATCATCCAGCTATACTGAGCCCCGAGTTTTCAGCCTTCACAATGAGATCACTGTTTTCAAGCACGTTCTAGTGGCATTTTGTCAAGCCATGTGTGTTTTCAGGATGGGGGCAGGGAGGGAGGAACAAAAGTATGCTGCCGTTTCACAGGATTACAATCTACTTTTCAGCCTGCATAAAACTGCCACTGACCCATCAACAAGAAATATTCTTTGTTTTCTACTTCTTGAAGTGGTCTGACTTTTGTTAGGAAGAAGAGCATAAAAGGGAGGGATACGTTTTTCGCTTTGGATTTCGATACCTGATAATCTTAAAAAAAAAAAACCAAAACAACCAAATAAAACAACCAATCACCAACAAAAGAACCTCCAAAACAACAAAACAAAGCCACAGAATGCCAGTCATCCTTATTCCTCCTCTTGATGTGTTTATTTCGCTCTCTGATGATTCATTTTTGCTTCAGCCATGTGGTGTTAAGAGTTAAACTGGGCTATTAAAGAAGGGCTGACCATGCAAACTAAATCACAGGGAATAAAGGAGATATAGTATTTCCATTTTGCTTAGGCACAGCCGTAAGAAAATTGCATACATTAATTAGCAGATGTTAAATCAAAGTACTCCACATTCGTAATAGCAGGAGGTAGATTCCATAGAACTAAGAACAAACAACTTAGGAAGGGCCAAAGAGGGAAAACCTTTGTAAAAATTATCCATAGATAATCTTTCCAGTGGAGGCAAACAGGGAAATTAATACATTTATCTTCAGTCACCCAGGACTCATTGGGATCCCTCCAGGCTGAGCAATTCACAGGCAGATAATAATTCCTTGCACTGAAGGTGTTTGATCATTGCCATATAAAGATTTCTTTTTTTTTTTTTTCCTAGAGATGGTCACCCCTGATAACATTTCTCCTGGCTAAAATTCAGATGCAAAGAATACAAAAACAATAGATGTAATGAAGGTTGACTGCTCGATGCATAGGAGTAGCTTCAGATTTATGCATCTTTTGTACCAGCTTTTTGGTTTTGGACTAAAATCCACTTGCTTGTATAGTTTGGAAAAGATGAACAGGCATTCCTATCTAAATAGATAACAAGCATGGCACTGATGGAGAGGCACTCAAAATTGTAGCCTCATGTAAAGTATGCTGGACTGGGAGCTGGATCAGAAAACGTTTCTGTGTTCTTGCTGAGAAACAGCATTCAGAGAAAACCCCTCTAAAGGCAAAACTCTTCTGAAGAGCTTAGACCTTCAATGCTTAATTCAGGTAGCCTAAGTGACTGTAATTCATCTGTTTTCCCAGTGCTGTGTGTGTGTAGGGCCAGCTGGGCCCAGCTGGGCTGTGGGAGTGCGAGGAGGGAAAAGCACTACTGCTCCCTGCTGCGTCCTGGGACAGATGTCAGACCTGCCTGTGGGGAACACTTCCCCCACTGCCCAGGGCCATGCATAGGAATGGGCAGGGGAGAAAGTGGGTCAGGTAGGAGCCAAGGACACTGCTATTCATCCTGCTGAGCCTGAGTGCCCACAGCTTCTTACTGGTCCCCAAGCACGCCCTAAACTGCTTGCTCAAATGCCCAGATCAGCTGCTGCTTCGTGGCTGTGTTGATGTACCCAGAGAAGTGTCTTGGCCGTGGGACTAATCTGGACTGGGAGATCTAGCTTAAGTTTGGCTGAGAAGAGTTCATACCCACCAGCTAAACCAGGAGTTTCAGGAGTTTTCTCCATTAAGCTCAGGATAATCCACACTGTGTGTGGACTGGACAAACTGAACTGCCACCTCTTAGCCCGTACCTATAACACACTTCATTTTCTCTTCTCTTTCAGCTCACTGGCACATTCTAGCAAAGCTCAGCAACAACTCAGTGAAACTTTTAGGAGGATCAAAGCCAAGTTGTCTTTACCCTGCTCGGGGATGTGATTATAGCACTTCTGGTGGTAATCAACACCGCAGAGCTGACAGCCCCTTTCTGCCAGCTGGGCACCAGCTTTCCTCACAGCAACTGCCAGCCCCTCCCAGGGGCTCTGGGCTACGTGGCTCCCCCATGAGGGGACCTCTAAGAGCAAGACACCCCGGTACACAGAGGGTGCTTAACCATGTTATTGATCCGTGGCTGCATCTCTGCCTGCTGAGAGACCCTTCACCAGTAGTTTCCACAGATGTGCTGGAGCAGTAACTTGTTATCACCCAGTAAACGTGACTGTGGAAGAGCTAGGGGGGGAAAAAAAATCCCACTTTGGGCACAATATGGTTGTTGTTAATGTTCCTAAAAACATTTGCCTACCTGCACCTAAATGCAATGTGTATCTTGTTTATGTTCTATTTAAATAAGCAAATCCCTTTCCACCCAGAACAAGACAAGGCTGAGATCCCTGCTGGTTCCAACTACTACAGCTAAGTGTCTTCATACTGGACTTAAGTTTTACCCACCTAAGCTTGCTATGGCATTCTGATTAAACTTTAACATCCCTGGTGCCCCTGTCCTTTCTGTTTAGATCAGAACATTCAGTGTTTCCATTATACATGTGGACAATACCCTGACCCTTGTATGATTTCCTTACCCTATTGCAAAGCATTCTGTGTAGCCAGTTTTGCCAGGATGCAGAAACACTGTTAAAAGCAGGGAAAACCAGTCGGTGACATGGCACATAACAACTGAATGGAAATTGACGTGTAAAAATCAAAACTGGCCGGGAAAAAAACCATCAGAAAGGGGATGAAGTTTACCAAAGAGACTTGTTCACTGCAAATCACTAAATCATATTTCAATTTTATGGTATTTACGTTGAGCTCGGTCGTGACAGAAATTAAGAAAAGGGGCGAAGACCCGAGGAGGGGAACCTGTGGGCTAATATTAGCTGCACTATTTGTTTGTGGGCACTGTCGGAAGGAGGATGAGAAGCAGAAGCATCTTTGGTATTACCACTTGCATGCTAAATGGGATTCCCTCCTTGAAGATATTTTCTGCGTTGTCAGAGGAAGGAAACAGCAGCTGCGAAGTCGGGCTCCTCTCATGCCGACCGCAGAGCCTGCCCCACCCCCCTGGAAATCTATGCCAGATGCAGCAAAGAATGAGCAAGGTTTTCAAAGTGGACACTCAGCATATGGGAGGGAATATTTTAGCAACTAGAAAGCCTTGGGTATTTTCAGCAGCTCTCAGTACTTGAAGCAGCTCTTCGAGACAGTCCGCTCTGAGCCTCTCCAAGGCTCGTGTGAAATAAAGAGCTGTATGTCTTCTTCCCATCGATGTGGAAACCAAGCTTAGGGCCAGGCTGCTGAAAGCCTCTTTTGATATGTCGTCTGCATGTCTGCTGTGAAGCAGAACTGGTAAATGCTGGGTGTGAAGGAACAGTGAGCTGAGGCAATGAGGTATCTATGAGAAAGCAAAGACCTTTGAGCAACCTCCGAGACAATTTCTTTTCTAGCTCTCTGTCCCCAGAAAGAGCCTTGGCTCCTCAGCCCAAAGGCATAGCTGTTATAAGTGTGATCGATTAGAAAATGGTAAGTGATTTACATGCAACAGACTTAAATGTTTTATTTGCAAATATTATCGGCAAGGTTCAATTAGAACAGCTGAGCACTCGAGACTCAAGCTTTATTTTCCAATTATTTTAAATATTTCCGTAAAATCTTGACCTTTAAAAATATGGATGAATTATTTGGGGCTCATTTAGCTATATACAAAAGAGAAAAACCTGAACAAAACATGAGGTCTTCAACAGTATCCATTCCAGGAGAGGCCTGTTCCTTCTTCTGCTGAAAAGTGCTTTGGTTGGAAGGCATGTGCCTACATTACATTACTGGAGTAAGTATGGAAAGTTAATACAGGACATCTTGGCCCTGCCATGAGCGCTCCTAGTGAATGGGCTCATTCCATCCCTCACTTTGGAACAAGTCCCAAGTGAACGCAGCTTTTGGTGTTGTGCAGCCAGCAGGAGATAAAAGCTGAAGGCAAAAAAACGAAGCAGGTGCATAAGGAGACAGAGGGTAGCCACTGGGACAAGGTTTGATAGATCTACTGAGAAAGAAGATGATTCTTCAGCTTGGAAGTAAATTGTAAGTTGAAAGGAGAGGGAGAGAAAAAACCAAGGTCAGATGCTTGAAGGAAAATGTGTCCTTTCTGGTTCCTTCCTGCGCTTCGGTTCTCTGGTCCTCCACCACAGCCATCTTTTCAGAGCTCTAATTTCTTGACTCACTAACTGATAAACAATTTTAATGACATGGTACTGGGGATGTTTTCTGAAGGGCTTTTCATATTTTCCATCTCCCGGTGTTGTGGTAAATTGCAGTTATTTAGACACAGCTGCTGCCTGCTCCAAGCGTGCTTGTGGTGTCAAGGTAGGCTGCGTGTTCGAATCTGAAGGTTGGGTCACAGAGCTCCTGCCATCAGTAATACACTTGTTTTTCTCCTGTACAATATGCACCTTATTCTTCTCCATGAACAATGAATTGAAGCTATACCCTTATTTCAATTCACGTCAGCGTTGTATGCGAGCGGAAATATAATATCCCGTTGTAAGGGGAGACATTTATTCTTATATTTGGTCATCTGTCTGTCACGGGTATGCTTCATATCTGAGCTGCACACAATACAGAAAATTATATGGGGAACAACCCCTTTCTCGGGTTTCCCAGCTGGAAACAATAAATCTTGTCCTATAAGCCATACCCAGGGGTTCCCGGGCACTCCGAATCAATAGGGTGCTGCAGCTCCCCGGTTGCACAATTAATCTTTGCAGGAAAATTCTGGTTTGCCTTTCACAGCCAGCAAGGACAAGGGCTGCCTTTCTGAAAACCACCCCAGCTAAACTGTGTGTGAGAAACTCTTGCTCAAACAGTTCATAACAGAATTCAAATGCGGTGCTCAAAAAATGTTAGCTTTAGTGCTGTAGTCTGCTGGCTGAGAATTACACTTCCAACAGCCATTTAAACAGAAGCTTAAATAGAGGTATTCTCTTAGTCCAATACAAAGACACCCAGACCATTATTATAATGATAGAAAATGGTGTGCAGTCTGGGAAAAATAGTTATGATCATATGTTTAAATGCATTAGTGAGCATTAAGCATTCAAACTGCTCTGCCAAGCCATCTCCGTCCTTCTGCTGCTACAGGCCATTTTTAACTGGGGTTGTACTCAGAACAGAACTTTTCAGCACCTTCTGGGATGTGGGTCGTCCTGGGTCTTCTTTTGGGAAGGCTTAATTCTGTGATGTTGGGTTGTGGAAAAAAAAAGTTAAAAATAATACCAGTAACTAATCTGTAAACAGGATATTTCTAAGAGATAGAAACTTCAGGGCATCACATGCAGGGTTCTGCTTTCATCTGACCCATATCTTTTTTAGGTCCTTTTTCAGGTCCTTCTTCTTCCATATCTTTTGAAATACCCACTTTGTTACCATAGAGTCATGAATGTGAAGGCATACTGAATTAAAGGACACAAAGAAATATTATTTTCTGAGAATTTTCAACCATCAAGGTATAGCTACTGGAAGTAAGTCTAGTAAAACTCTCTGAAATATTGGAAACAATACAGTAGCATAACAGTATGGATTATCATGTCTAAACACTCTATTGCCTGGGTCTTGCTTACTTGACCCCCAGATTTAGAGGACAAGGCACTTAAAATTTAAGTGAACCGAGGTCTAGAAATGAGTGCTGTATTTTGACTAATGGCATATAAATATAGATTATTCTGGTAAAAGAAAACCAAACAAATCCCAGAGAAAGAGCTGTTTCTCTTTATTTTTTAGTTCTTCAAGTTTTCACTTCTTTTTTTCTCTTCGTAGTTTTAAGTTCAAAAACTTAATACCTTTGGCAGAAAAAAAAATTTCCACAATATTACCGTAGCAAAACCACCGTGCCCTTTATAATGGAACACCTATTCAGGATATCAATAGCTTAGATGAGCCTTTCATAAAAGCATAACAAAAAAAAAAAAGAAGAACTGTTCTTATCATCTGTAGGAACACCTCCCAGACAAATTACAAATAAGGGCAGCTCTGATACTGCATTCCATTTCACTCACTTCTACCAAATACATAGGAAGGGATGTTGAGCATGCTTATGATCTGGATTAAATCAGGAAGGTCATCTAAAGACAGATTTAGATCTAAGGAGAACTAGGAGTTAGTAAACTCACTTTAATCAGGCCTGTGATACAGTAACAGATTTATAAAGAATGTAATTTGAGAGACTTCTGAGTGCTGCTGCTCAGAAAATAAAGTTCTTTGGGGTTTGTTTTTTTTCTTCTGCTGAGAGGAGAGCCCCCTTCTTTTCATTAGATGGTTTAGAAGAAAAATGGTTTTGCAAACTCAGGCACGTAGGAGTAGAGTACTTCCATGAGAGCTATTCGCAGGAAAAACTACCATTGCCATATTCTCCCTCAGTTCTCTTTTGCCTTCAACAGAAAAAGAAAATCCCACTAACACACCTTGATTAAAGCAACTCTTCAGAAAGAAAAAAGATTCTGCATGAAATGTGGCCTCACGCTGTTTTTAATGTGAGATTGCATGAAGTCATGGCAGGGATGGAGCAGAGACAGTGAATTCAGCAGATGTTACCCTTTCACTGCCCTGCAGTGACATTTGCCATGAAATGAAAGGGCTGGGAGTTCTTCTGTGTGGTGCTACAAAACTGAGGACAACATGTTCAAGTAAAAGCGAATCAAAACCAAAACCCAGAGCCCAAAACAAGCCTAAAGCATTCTTTCAGACATCAACTGGAAGAAAGCCGAGCATCATGGTCTGGTTTGGTTTTTTTACCGAATTTATGTGTAATTTATCCTCTCTACACCTCATCCCAACTCTCTCTTCCCAGGATGGTTGAAGAACACGAGGAATCAGGCCAGGTGGAAGGCAGACCCCTTCTTCACATTCTGCATGCAGTGTTACTCCTTTGTGTAACTTCATTGTGTGTTACAAAATTAACCTTCAGAGGGTGAGCTGAACTCTCCTGATAATCACTCACGAACCCAGAATTTTCCAGATGGATCTCCGTAGGGGCCAAGATCTTGGTATCAGCTATTTCTTCTTACTTCAAAATACCTCAGAGCATTCCCATTTCTACATCTGTATTAATGCCCCAGGTGTAATTTCTGGGTGAAGCCTGGTGCTCAAGTGTCCTTTACTCTGAGAACTGCTCCTCAGCCCAACAGATTCAGCGTGACAGAAACATGAACTAAAGAGCTGCTAAAAATAGGGCCCTTTTCCAGAGTAAGGTCCTTCCCTTAACGTTCAGAACAGTTTTTCCAACTGGCCTATTTAATTATTCTCTAAGCACGAATAGATTGCCTCATAAAATTACTAAAATCGTGGATATAATGACTTTTTTTTCACATACTGTTAAATTGGTCATGCAAGCAAAACTGAAGTCCTGTATCCAAACCTCCAAGAGTTTTTGTGTGTAAACTGGATCAAACTTACTTGGATTTAGGTTTTCTTTTCTTCTTATTCTTTTGGACTCACATGTGTTTTCACATATACCATATAAGCATGGTAAAGCAAAGCCAAAAATTAATGTGGTAGTTATTGTGCCATTTTTTTCTGCCAAAATTAAAACTGTTTGGTAGTACACATGCTTACACAAGAGTTACTGCTTTTAGTTTAGGCCTTCCTTGTGGTAGTACCTTATCTCTGATACATAATTCATTCTTGAGGGTATTAGAACAAGGACTTGAGTAGAGAAATGTCTCAGTCAAAGAAAAGTTATAGGGCTGATTTAGGGATTAGGTGATGTAAATCTATAACCTCTGTTACTCAAAGCCCGTGGTGAGCTGTTCACTGTTGTGCTTTCTCACTTAAGCAGCAGTGAATCCATGAACAGTAACAATGCTAAGCATCCAGTCTGGCTTCAGTTGTGTTCCAAACCTCGCCTGCAAGAAAACTCATTTGCACCTAATGTTTTATGTGTCTCAGTCTTTGCATTTTTCATGCCCGAGAGTTGTGGACATCTGCACACCCAAACGCTGACTTTCTGTTGTTAGAAACGGAACAACTGCATCAATCTGCTGGCATACCCTGCTGTCACACTTTGCTTGTAGCTGCACAGATAGCTCTCCTGAGGGAGACCCCTCCAGTGAGAACAAAGGAACCTCAGTCCCTCACAGGGTATTCTCACAACGTCTCTATTTAGGCCCTAAGTGATAATCACCAGGGAGAGCATCAGGTACTCATTAACGGTGTCAAAGCAGTCCCGCAGATTACCCGTGACCCAAAACCCTCTGAGGCTAACTGAGGGATTTCACAACCTTCATCAGACTCCAGATTGTGCCTAAGCAGGCTTTGGTCTCACAAAAATATTAATACCAGTGGCAACTGTGCTGTACCACCCAGGTATTCTTCAGCTACCTATAGCAGATGAGCACTGGTGAGCAAGGGCAGGGACATTACAGCTGTCTGCTCCTTGGGCCAATTGAAAGCCCTAGTTAGATAAATTTCTGAAGTGTTCCACCCTTGTTGATTGCACTCTAACTAATATGTTTTAATTAGGCACCAAATGAGTTGCTGTTTGCTCCCAGTGTGTTCATCTGTCACCAATATCTCTGCAGCAGGAGCTGCATCAAACGGATTTTATTTTCATGGCAAAGCTGTATTGAAAAGGAGGGAAAAAAAAATCCTCCACCAAAAACCAGCACTAACTTTGCTAAGACTGGTCTTGCTGAGGGGTGAAACTGGATAACCAATAACAACAGAAAACACTGAATGGGGGCAAAGCATGACACATATCCCAAGAGGAATAATAAAATATGCTCAGCTTATATGGTTAATCTTCTCTGTAGGCTTGCTCTGCAAATTTAAGGAAGATTAAATTCCAGATATGCTGTTTCTTGTTTTTTCTGGCAACAATAAACTTCCATTTGAGGGAGGTGGGGGAGGGAGAGGCTGAGTGGGGAGAAAGAGCCACAGTAAAGTGTCTGCTGTCCATGTAGTTTTGCCAGACTGCTGTCTCAATTGAGAGCTGTGATCGAGATTTATTGGGCTTAAAATATGAAACAGACCTTTCATGTTGGAATTCTAAATATCTTCTTAAGCAGTAGTGAGTACCACCAAATGCTTAAAGGCAACACACCAGAGTTCAAATCCACATAATAGTTTCTTCTCTCTCGTGAGCCAGCAGATTGTAGGAATCTTGCTCCATCTTCTCAGTTTTGAACTGGGGAAAGAGTATATTGGATGTTATGATCAGTGTCTGAAAATCACTTTGTCTTTTTATATTAGATTTTGGCTCAGATGGTCAGTGTTTGAACATGTGCATTGAATGGGCAGGTTTATCACTTAATAAAGAAAACGTCTGAACGTGTGCAAGATGTTTGCATCTTGGTAGCACATTTTATTAAGCTCTTAGTTACGTAGTGAGAGCAGGAACAGCTTGGAAAAGATCTAGACTATTTGTTTTGTGCCATTTTGCCAGCCTCCTGTTCCTCTGTTATGCCAACAGCTATGTTCTACAGGAAAAATAAAGCTGTCTGCTGGAGAAATAAAACCAGAGCCAAAGTTTTCCCTGTGGACCTCAGGGGTTAGAGAGCAAAATGCAAAAACCTGCCTCCTTTCACTGCTTTTCCATCATTACATGTTCAAAGTATATTTGGAAGAGCTCATCCTCTCCTTCAACTTGTTTGGCAGGTGCAGTAAAGAGAATATATTAGGATTTTTAGGCTGTACACCACTGTTTATGCTGAGATCTGACTAGGCTGCAGGTCAGGTAGCAGTTACATTGAATTTTTAGTATCAAATCATTAGATTTGATTATTGCAGATCTTAATCATTGAATGGGGTCCCAACCAGCAATTAAAGCCTGGATGACTTGTTTTTTAGTGGCTTATGTGAAATGAGTCTTCAGTAGCAGCTCTGTCTCCCCATGGTGTGTGGACCAAGGTACTTTTTAAGTGCCCATTGCACCTGTGCTTTCTTTTCACCATCAGTTACAGCAGCACAGGGTAAGTGAGAAAACATGGGAGAGCAAGTACTACAAGCCAGAGGAGCAAGAAAGAGTAGAAATTTCTGTATTTTTCTTTCCCTAGCGAAGAATTTCACTCAGAAAGGATGAAAGAGATTGAGATGAGTAGACAAGTCCCTTTCTGTGCTGACTGGTGGATACATAACCACTGATCCACAAGATCCACCGCCTGAGCTGAGCTTTTCCTTTGAAGGTGCTGTGTTTCAGCTGTGCTCATGAGGCTTTTACATCCTTTAAATTGCTCGGTACACCGTTTTCGTTTCCTCAGTGTAGGAAATCAGACTGTATCTCATTTGATTAGTCCATTTTATTCCTTCATAGCAGACAGAATTCCGGTGGCTTTGTTCCGAGTAATTCCGTTGTTGGCTCCTGAAATAAACAATATTGACGTGACTCCTTGGGTTGAAAATGCTGCCAGCGAGATCTTGGAGGTGTTATCCAGGCTGTTTCTAGCTTGAGCTTCGATGATGGACGTGATCCAAGGACAATTTGGAGCTGCTGTATTCCTCGTGCAACGGAATCTTGCACCAGGAGCGTAGCACACCGGTGCTCTGCAGTTTGTTCTTCCCAGGGAAAAGATGATGAGCTAAATTTAGATTTGCTTAAAATATCCTGAGGTGTGTTTAGCTGAAGAATGACGATGCTTTCGAAGCTGACTGAAATCCCGTGAAGGAACCTTCGCTCTGTGGTTCACTTGCCACCACTGCTCCAGAGCCCAGATCTGTCAGCATTCCAGGCATGCTGCAGAGCTCATAACTTGCACAGTATTTTGACTTGGAGTGGGTTGAAGAGTGATGAAGATTGAATGGATTCATTATAGTTGTTTTTTTTTATTTTAATCAGTTATACATCTCTTCTAGTTTGGATAGTCTTCACAGGGCAGGTCATTTGTGGTTTTGCACTGTGAGCTTTATTCCTTTTCTTTATTTGCTGTTGTTGGGCCAGATTTAGAGCAAAAAAAAAATATTGTCCTTATTAATTGGACAAAACATTCTCCTTGAAGAATGTACTTCAGTTCTGTCTGTCGTAACTGGTATTTCAAGTCATATGATAAAATTATCTGGTTTCTCTGAAATGAGTGTATAGTTTTCCTTATACCATATTTTATATGCTGCTTCTCTCAGGATACAGAAAGCACTATTAATACTTAGTAAATGGGATGTGAATAAAGAGACCCTGGAAATCCAAAGCCCCTATGATTCTTCTGTGAATGCTACAAAAAATGGAGAAACATGAGTTTTCCATGCATAGTAAGTGCTGTGGATGTGCTGCATTATTCATGCACCATCACTGGAGGAAGGTATAAGGTTTGCTGCAATAAATAAATTGCAAGGAAAAGAAAAAAAAATAGAGAAAAATACATGTGTGTTCTATTTGCTCTCTAATTTGATAGGCACGACCTAATAGCTGGTGATCCAATTTTTGGTCCAAAAAAGGTTAGGTCTGGAATCACGAACATACTTTGGACCCACTGCATTCCCGTATGCAATGACCCTGATCCACTTTCCCTTTCCTGTATAATGTATGCTGCATGGCACTATAGCTCCACAGTGGTCTGACATTTGCATTGGCAGCAGTAGGATTCCTGGATATAGGAAGAATGACAATAGCCAGTGTGGGAAGGAATGGGTGACAGCCAAGACACTAAACAGATGTAAAATATCTTGTCATTCCTCCTAACAGCTGTCAATCACAGGCTCTTACTAAACAAGACATCCCTGAGGGTGACATCCAGCATCTCTGTTGTCTTGTTGTCCTCACAGAAGCTTCCCAGCAGGAAGCATGGTGGGACAGCTTACCTGGGAAAACCAGGCTTCTGCAACCTACATCTTAAGACAAGTCTAAAACCAAACAAGCATGGAAAGTGGGAGCTCCCTTTTTTTTTGGATAAGGCCTCTTGGCACTCATGGCCTCACTGGAGAACTAGGCACAATGGAATTAGCATCCAATTTGTATCAATTCCATTAGGGTCAGACCAACTCATGTTATCCCATTAGCTTGCAGCAGTTAGAGAAACACACAGATGGGTCTGTGTTCTGAAGACCAGGACAAAGCCTTGTTATGCTTTTTTTTCCCCCCCCTCTTCCCTCCAACGGGATTACAATGGTCCCTGTTGTCTCTCTTTGTTTCAGTACTTCTTGATTGACAATACCCTGGGAGATGTCACTGTCCTTGCTCCATGCATTGTAATAGCCTGGAGTACCAAGGGTGCTTTAGGACCTTGTCTCCTCTTCTTTTTTTCAGGTGTTGTAAACATCTGTCACTGCACCACAATGAGGACCTCTTGTTGAGCTTACATGTCTGATGCTCTATCACTCAGTGTCTGAGGGAGATGCAAGAGAAAACTTTAGGTAGTGACATGAATAGAGGGCAAAGAAATAGGGCAACTTTATTATGGACTATCATCAGAAAGTAGCATGTGTGGAATGTCAATTTAATAATAGAATTGACAGCTTTTCTCTGGCTTCCGCAATGCCACAAGTGTTTCTTTGACAGTTTAAAAAATAGGCCCTTTGTAGCAGCCAGTGAGTGGCACTACATACATTTGTGAATGCCCTGCATAACTGAGATTCCCCCAAATGCCACTGTCTTAAGACCAGCCCTAAAAGTCCTTCTGCACTGACTAAGGGTAGCGGTGCACGGAGATCTGGGGAACCCAAGCAATGTAAATAAAATATGGTGTACAGTAGCCAGGAAGGTGCAGCACAGCTAAAAAGCTGCTGAGTTGCCATCCTGTCCCGAGGGAGTTTCTAAATCAAAGAGGATGTATGTGCCATGGTAGAAGTTGCTACACAGCCAGCAGTAAATTTTCAGATGTCCAGTGACAATTATTTTCCCATTCTTCATTCAATGAGCGTTCACAGAAAGCTTCCACTTGTTCACCACAGAAAAGTGCTAACGTTTAGTGACAAATCAGAGGTCCCTAACTCTATCAAGGAAAAAGAGAAAGCAATAAAAAGGCAGAAATTTGCACGGTTCCCCCCTGGTTTGTTCTTTAACTGGGGAAGAAATTCCAGCTGGTTTCTGGTTTTGTGTTCATGAGTACAGCTGTTTTAGAAAGCAAGGTACGTAGTCTGGGGAATAATATTGCCCCTCTACAGGCTGCAAACACAAGAATAAATTAGAGATCTCTCTCTTTTTTTTTTTATGTGTTCTTTTCAGTGCTGAATTTGACATTAGTTATTTTAGCAGAGAGCAAGGCACATTTCATAACCTGTTTGCAATTCTAAAACCATAATCTTCAAGATTTGTTTTTTTAATTACAACTCTAAAATGACAAATAGGTACCAAACTTTTGTTTCAGTGTCAGCTGAGTAATTTTTCTTCATCTTTTGAGGAACAGAATCATTCTAGTAAAGAAAAGGTGACTGAGAAGAGTAGAAAATAGGATAAAATTAAAATTGTAATGTCTGTATCTTGGAAATGATGTCTCATAGCATAATTTACCTTTCTCCATGGACTTCATAATTAATTTTGGCTTATAAGTTCAAACAGCTTATTTGCCTGGAAGTCTAAGGAGTCATCCAACTTACTTTTACTAATTTTCTTGTAACAGTTTTCCAGTACACAGTGACAAATATATGGGAAACATATAACTAGGTGAAAAAGAAAAAGCGTATTTTCTTACCTTTTTTTGCTTTAGCAAAATTGGTTCTCCTTCATAAATGCAATGGACAGTGACTGCTGGAATTTGAAAAGAAGCAAAGTCAAGGAAAACCCATCAAGGCTGAGGTCCCTCATACCTCCCTACAAAAAAATGAAGCAAGTAATCTTTGTTTATTCCCCGTGATGCCTTTGAAGAAAACAGTAATTGAGTCTGAAAACATTTTTAGCTTTAGTGAAAATTTATTTGGTGAAAAGATCTGCAAAATAGTCTTAAGATTTCCTCCTGTGACAGTTGCATGAGGAAAGCAACTATTTGTGTCTGTTACGAGATTGGCCCGTTTCTCAAGTGCCAGACATACATACTCTTAAGTCAGACAACTTGGTAACTTTTTAAATTTTGGATTCAGCAGCGTTTGGACTTCTTGGAGAGAAAAATAGCTTAAAGATTTCTTCCCTCTTCTGGAAGGAAGGAACCTTTCAAGGTCTTTGTGGCGTCCAAATTTACTGATAGGGGCAGTCTCCCTTCTTCCTTGTGTGAAGGTTTCGTGCATTATGAAAGAGAAGTCGCCCATCGCCTGGTTCTCAGAGGTTAAAATGAATGTTCTTCTTCCCCTGATTCTCTCGTTTATTATGGTTTAGGATTAGAACATTAGTGCACTTGTCAAATATAAACTACATCATTTGTTTCCCTTTTAAACAGTCAATATCTTTGAAGTGAAAGCTCAAGTCAGGCAAGCTCAGCTCCGAAAAAAAGGCATAGCATTACAGTGCTGTCACTACTAGGAGCTGAACCCTGGCCAGTTTGGGCAGTATTATATCATTGGAATTAAACTGGTTTCCTGTCCTCTCAAGAGAAAGGCTTTAAAAAGGAGAGAGGAGAAGAAAACAATATTCTTCTTGTTTGACTTTTCAACTTCACGGCCCTGTGCAGTCCCCCTGTCACTTCCATCAGCCCAAGGAGTTTGTTTCTTTGTGTGGGCATACAAGGCTTTTCATTTGAGGTCTTTATGGCTACGTTATGTGAGGTAGTTGCATTGTGTTTTACAGGAAACCCATCCCCAGAGTAGCTGCAGGAGAGGTTTTGTCGCTGACGGTGGAAACAAACTCCCTCAGAACAATTTGTTAATTTTTTTTTTTTTCCCCCAAAGGCTGCAGCCAGAGTGGAGGAGCACAGCATTACACCCTTCAGGGCTATGCCCCAGAAGCAAAAAGATACACCACCAGGAACTGAAAGGCCTTGACAGGCTTTTTCCTGGGCCCTAAAAGTTGTTACAGGGTGTGCTTGCAAGCCCAACCTGCTCATACTGCAATCTATTCCTGCCAACCATTTAAGATCAAAATGCCCTGTACTGTCTGGGTGGATACAAAGGCTCTCCAAAATGCCTTTTTTTTTCCCCCTTTTTTTTTTTTTTTTAACTGAGTCTATAAAGACAGAGGAGGCATGAAATAACTTTTGGATCTGATCACGTTTTGGGGGGACTGACAGTACAGAGAGAAACAGTCAGTCTAGCCTTTACTCGTGCCTCTCTGGTAACAAACAAAATTGATTCAAGGATCAACTAAGAAGACATTTCCGAGAGTTTTAGTCTGCTTCCTGTGTGTAAACAGAAGAAAGAGAAGATTTTATCGGAAACGTTCCTCACAAAACACTTTGTCTGTATCTAGCTTGGAGACAAGGTTTTGGTCAGCTTGACCTCACAGTTAAATAAGGCTGGTGGTCTCAACCTGACACCTAATTAGTATTTCCCCACCTTGCCATTACACTGTCTGCAGCTCGGCATGAGCTGAGACTTCTCCTCAGGAGACCCCAAGTTGTGCAACTCTGAGGCTCATATGGGTTGGGAGAGGAAGCCCAGCTGAGCTCCGGAGGGAAGTTTACAGAGACTCCGTCCACACTCAGCCACCATCATCAGCCCCATTTTTTCACCATTGAACTGAAAAATAACTAACTAGAGGAAAAAAATCAGTAAGCCTAGAGGCTGTAGTTTAGCTTCAGTGAAACAGAACCCAGTGTACAACTGTTGTGGAGCCTGAATTGGAAAGGAACCCTGAAAAGCTGCCAGGGTACAGCTGTTCCCCCACGGCCCATTTGCTCTGTGACTGGAAGGTTGCTGGGCTCTTAACAGCTGCTAATTGGTAATGATAGCACAACAACCATAGTAGGGAGACTATGCATTTGTAAAGCTCTCCCTAAGTGCCAGTAAAGCCACTAGGGAACAAAGTGCAGAACATCCCAGTTCGCAGAATTAATTTTGCACATTTTATCTGTGGGGAGAAAACGAGTTTTTTTCACATAAAAATAGTTTTCATATTCTTTAGGTTTTGGTTTGTTTTCTTTTTCAAACTTTATTTTAACATCATCACTCTGCTTTACCTGGGTAAAAATCAGAGCTTTTGCTGAAGAGTAAAAATTCTTTTAAAACGTTCAAAAGTGGTCAAAATATTAGCAGTTTATGACATAAATTTCGCATACTGAATGAAAGGAAAGAATCCCTTCCAAACAGAGAAATTTCTGTGATCTACCACTTAGGACTTGTATAATACATGCTTCAGGCACAGGGTGAGGTGATGATGATTTAAAGTCATCGGAAAATAAGAGAAAGACTCACCTGAACCAAATGACCGAAACAGTCCACCTAAGGAATGCAGTTCTAGTCACTGACGAGTAGAAAAGGTACTTTCCCTGATTCAGCCAGCCTTAGTCCTTGCTTTCCCAACAAGAAGACCTAGGAATCAGTCCTGTTGGCTTGACTTAGTGATCAGTTTGTGTCAGGGAGGAAAAAATTTTTGGTCTTCTCTTTTACCCTCAAGGAAACCTTTAGAGTCTTGTTCTGCATTCCCTTTGCTGAGAGGAAAGCCATGCTCAATTCTTCCTTTATCTTCTAGGTCAACATGAATTTAGTTCCTTCTAACCTTGCAAAATACACCCTTTCTATGCAGATTCTGCCATTATATCACTAACATCCTTCTCCTCTTCCACATGCTTCATCTCCTACTCTCTTGCCAATAGTATAGAATTTGAAAATCATTTAGGTTGGAAGAAAAATTTCAAGATCATTGAGGCAAATTGTAAATTCTATGCTGCCAAATCCACCACTAAGCCATGTCCCCAAGTGCCACATCCACACATTTTTTGGACACTTCCAGCGTTGGTGACTCAACCACTTCCTTTGGCAGCCCCTTCCAGTGCCTGACCACCCTTTCAGGGAAAGAATTTTTCCTTCTATCCAATCTAAACCTCCCCTGGTGCAACTTGAGACTGTTTCCTCTTGGCCTATTGCTTGTTACCTGGGAGAAGAGAGCAACGCCCACCTTGCCACACCTTCCTCTCAGGTCACTGTAGAGAGTGATCAGGTCACCCCCGAGCCTTCTTTTCTCCAGGCTAAACTGCCCCAGCTCCCTCAGCTGCTCCTCATCAGACCTGTGCTCCACACACTTCACCAGCTCTGTTGCCCTTCTGTGGAGATGCTCCAGCATCTCAGTGTCCTTCTTGGAGTGAGGAGCCCAAAACTGAGCACAGGATGTGACATGTGGCCTCACCAGTGCCGAGTACAGGGGGACAATCACTGCCTTGGTCCTGCTGGTCACTCTGTTCCTGATCCAGGCCAGGATGCCATTGGCCTTCCTGGCCACCTGGGCACATGCTGGCTCATGTTCAGTTGCTGTTGACCAGCATCCCCAAGTCCTTATCTACCAGGAGAAGATCAGGTCTGACAATGCAGATCAGTCTGACAATATAGATCAGTCTGACAATTTCTAGCAGATGTGATCTAGAGACAGCTCATTAAAGATCCAACAAGCCTACCAGGTCACTGAACCATGTTGGCCTGACTTATCATGCAAGGTCTGTGAGAGAAGGAAAAGACTGAGGTCACACTACACCGTCCTCACACCAGCAAGTCTCTTGGGTAAGGAAGATCAGCTCTTCCAGAGAGGCTTCTCAAACTCATAAAGACTCACCAGTCCTATACCCCCATTCAATGCCTCCATACACTTGAAATCCTCTAGGTTAGAGAATCTGAGCCTTTGCAGACACAGAGTCCTGTTAGAAGCCAGTAATCACCATGTGTAGTGCTTCCACTGCCATCAAAATCACTGCTTCAGCTGGCACTGGCAGTGGGACTCACACTGGAGTGTATTTGAATTATTTCTCTCCAGCTTGCTGTAGTCTTTGCCGAGATCTCAGCTGGCTTTTCCCTCTGCAACTGATGCCCTGTGTGCTAGAGCACAGTGGGGGCTCTTCCAGCCACACAGGATTGGGAGATCTTGCTCGAGATGAGGAAAGTCAGGCAGTGGTGCAGCCCTTGCAGAGCCCTGAGCCTCCTCCTAAGGGCCCTTCTGCCCCAGGAGCAGCTGGTGAGCAGATCATGGATTGAGAGCAATCAGCATAACACATGAGGTTACAGAACAAGAGAGCGTCTGCTTTGCTGCAACACAAATGCTGAGTGGCAAGATGACTTTTTTGGGGGGGGGAGGAGGAAAAACATGCTTAAGGGGGTGCTAGGTGAGGACGCCTCTAGAACAACACATAGGACTTGGCACAGATTTTGCTTCTACCAAATTCTTTAGTCAGAGGTACTTGTCACCTCTGAAAATTAGACCCTGAGCAGTGCTGCACGTGCAAGCCTCTCACTTGTTACAAATGCTAAATCTTCCGGACAGAGGAAAAACTGCACGGGGATAGAACACCAGAAGTGTCATGATAAAGTATTCTACCAAAGAGGTTAGTTTTCATTTCAAGACACTTAGGTGCAACCTCCCCCTCTGTAGTACGAGAATATATCACTGCAGCAAACACATTTGTCCACTGCTTATGTAAAGCCCTTGTTTTTGTAGCAAGTGCCTTGCAACCTGTGGCGTGTTTACCCTTGGAACACCCCCGTGAAGTAATGAATGCTGTCATACTTATGCTGACAGGGGGTGATACGAGGCCCAGAGAGTCAAAACAGGGTACCAAATTTGGCCCCCTGGTAGCTTACTGCAGTGTAAAGATCATCTCCTCACTTCCCCTGGGCTGGTGCTGGGATTCATCTCGCACCCTGAGGAGTGCAGGTGATGATTCTGCTCTCTGAACTGGTGGAAATGTGTTCTTCTTGCTCACTGATTAATTTTCTGCCAATGGGATTCAAAAAATAGCTAGGATGAGGGCAAGAGAGGTGATGACATATTGAAGCAAAAAATGCACATGAAGTGAGGCTATTTCTATTACAGAAAGAGGATATTTGTTTAATGACAGATAATGATTTTCTGAAGCAGACCTTCTTTTGGCAATACTGCCACTCGTTCAAAAGCAAAAAGAAAGCATCCATGTTGTAAAACTTCACCTTAAGTGCCTGAACTCAGGTTCCAGCAGGGCCCCAGTGGCTGAATAGACTGGATTTTAGGCTGGATCGTCCTTCCTTCCTCTCCTAAACTTTTGTTCTGTTTTGTTGTTCTGAGTTCCATAAAAGGAGACTACAGGAAGAGAGAATTTTCCTGACTTGATTATAGTTCCATTAAACACACATGCTCCCAAACATGCTCAGTTTCTTCTACAGTAATGACTCATCAAGCATTACAGTAGAAAATAGTTATGTATTACATAGGGCTGCTGTGGAGAGCAGAAAAGAATGTGATTGTGCAACTAAAGTCTCAGTATTCAAGCACTAGAGACGGAGAGCTAAGCTAAAATTACATATAAAACATTAATTTATCCATTTCCTGGCTGCGATTCTTTGACTGTCCAAGCAGATGGTTGCATTAACACAGGGTGAGTTTTTCCTCATGTAAAATAGCAAGTTGCAAGTTGTTCCTAATAATTCAATTATTACTGTATCCTTAATCACATATAATTTCACTCATTAACTTCACTCTTGGCTTTCCCTAGGGTATGATTATTAGGAAGTAGATCACACTTTAATCTGACCAAATGTTCTGCACAATAAAAAATATGGACATTTATGAACAATAAAACTTATGGCTTTGAGTCCAATGTAAAGCTACTTAAACGAAGTTTCACATTTGGGTGAGATGTCCATATTTTGGGAAGGAGGGAGTCTGGTTTGAGTGCAGCTGGTTGGAAATAAACATCTCAGATGTTGTCTTTAGGAACTACTAATCAGACCTTTCTGCTTTAAAAGGGGCTTTTTTCTTACTAAAAGAAAAATGTTGTGTGGAGCAGAATTTTCCTTAGCAATATTGCCATTTGTTAAAAAGTAGAACAAAAAAAATGTAAGTGATTTTAAATGAATTTCACGTTTACCTAAAGAAAAACTTCAGCTCAACCATCTGCAGGAAAAGGCCACTATAATTCACGTTTCTATAAACATGCTGTGATGACAGGATTTTTAATACTGCACCTGAAGGAAAAAGATAGTGTACAAATGTAATGCACCTGCTGGCTTGGGTGTTTATATGATCAGCTAAGCAGGAGCTCTTAATACTTCCCAGCAGATCTCTGCCAGTGGGCCTGCCATAAATCCCTCCACAGCCAGACAAGTTGGCCTTTATTTTTTCATATTGCTCTGGGCATCTCACATGACATTCCCAAATAAGGAATTGTACTACAAGCCTGCTCTGATTGCTAGTAATGACTTAACTGCAGAGGAATTATAACAGTATGAATAACAGTGGTTTGCACTGTGAATGCCTAAGCTACTCCAAAAATGCCAGAGCAACCAACATAATGTGCTTCTCACTCATAACTTTGAAACGGGAGAGAAAAGTCAGGGCACTTTACAACTGCTGCTAATCTGTAAACACGGGTTGCTCATTCAACAGCAGGAAGCAAAAACAAATGGAAAGCAAGTAACACTATTAGCTGTTACTGGGTATTGTGGAAGTAAAATTATGCAGACGATTAAATTAAAAATACAGGAGGGGAAATAAAATTCCCCCTCGTTTAAAAAGGATAATTTGAATGGACATATTGTCAGCAAAAAATTTTTCTGTGCATGCTGGTCCTATTAAGCAGCGTTAGAGTTCTGTATCCTAGCTCTAAATAAACCAACACTGTTTGTATATGACTTGCACTGCAAACTCCCCAGGGACAGAATCCTCTTAATTGTTTTTCCTTACAGCTTGTTTAAACTGCCCTGGGAGTCTGGGCTGTGCTTGTAAACACATTTCTAGAGAGAATAGATATTGAACATCTATCTAATAGGTAGCTAACAAAAGATACCAATAAAAAAAACCTGCAGGTTTGAAATATTTCAAATAGCAGTGATCAAGGCTATTGGGTCACACATAGAGCAAGGAGGTGCTTACAAATGGGCACTGCCTCTCAGTGCTTGGTCATGGAAAAGCTGCAAATTGCTAATATATATGGAGGGGACACGTGAGGAGGGGAAAGTAGGGGCAAAAAGCAATTTGCAAATCAAGCAGGGAAGTAAGGAAAGCCTGGGCTTAAGCTCAGCAATTCACAACCAATTTCAGCCACTCTCCAGGCATGATTTAAACAAATTCTCTGGAAGGATTTCACCTGCAATTGCTACTGTGCTACTAATGAGCAAAGCAGTTTTCCTGGTTGTGGCTGGCAGCACTGCAGGAATGAGAGGCCAGTGCCTAGAAAGGCTGTTTGACAACACAGAGTGGGGGGAGAGAGTGGGGGAGTGTTAGAAAGGCTCTGTAGGAGGGTAGGCAGTTCAGAGCACTTGCTCTGAGCCCTGTCCTGGGTTGGAACTGCCAGGTGAGGGGCTCTGCCTCCAAAACAGACCCCTGAAGGACGGGCTTGACTTTTTGGCAGCACACCCTGCGCAGGAGCCTTCAGGCTGCTGTGGGCGCTTCCCTGCAGCAGAGTGTAGGGATACATCACCTAACCAAGCAAGCTGGTGTGGCTGGGTGGGCAGCACCAGGCCTGAGAAGCAACAAGTCTGGCTCTACAAGGCTAATGCACCCACGGGAAAGCTTCAGTGCCGCTTCTTCTGTGGGCAGCTTGTGACGTTGTGACACCCTGAATAGCCCTGATGGTGTCTACCCTGCCTCATGGAGCACCTTCAGGGCAGGCCACAGACAGCTTTGGTATTTGGAGCTATAGTGAGAAACCAAAAGAATTCCTCCTTCCATGCTATAAAAACCTGCATTCCTTCCTTCGGGCAAAGCAGGCTGGATTTCTCCCTGTCTGAATTCTCTGACTTAGCTGAGCGATTTGCCAAAAAGTCTGCCTCCCTGGAAAAGAGCAGTTACCACTAATTGTTTTGCCTGAGAATCACTCTTTTGAGTTGTCAACCAAAGCTGCCTTCTGGCAGCTGCCCAGGTTGCCATAGTTCTAGACAAAATGAAAATGTTATTCAGCGAGGCATCCGCATCAAAGCGAGAAGCGATGGAAATATCAGTCAGCAAAACTTGTGATGTTCTGCCTGGGAGGAGCTGAGTCTCAGCACTTTGCACCATTGCAAGAATGATGCTTGCAAAGGGGATGAAACTGTGAGAGCTGGCCATGGATTCATAATTCCATATAAGGAAGAATTCCATTTTCCAGATTTCGTTTCCCTCAAGATAAAGCGTGCCTTGGGTTAGAATCACTGCTTTCTCACCTACTTGACTACCTGAGCAAAAGCATAAGGGAAGAAAGATCAGTGCTTCATAATTAACACATTAGCAACTAAAAATTTATTTCTTTTGAGATTTTATCAAATCCACTAGGGAAAAAAAAAAGCTTACTGATGTGAACAAAAGGGGAAAAAAAAAGCTTGCAAATCTGGGGCACTCTCTTCTCTGGGGTGACAATGTGCTCCAATGCTCAGCACTTATTTGGACTATAACTGTAGGAAAATACCCTCAGAGCCAGATGTGCTGGCTTGTCTTCTGATCTTGAATAGGAAAGGACTCCTTTAACCTGCAGGGTGGTTTGTTTGAGTTAACAGATGTGCTCTCTCTCTTTGGTTTGAAAGAGATGGTCCTTTTCTGCTATCCCTTTGTTTTGGAAGCTCTAGTGAGGCACAGCTCACAGGGCATTTATGAACTAAGAGGGAAAAGTTGAGAGACAGAATTTAGGACATGGAATAACTGAAAAAAAAAAAAAAAGACATGGCTAAAATTACAGTTCTGCATGGGTAGACAGCTCTCATTGTCTATGAGTACTCAAACAGGCTATGGCAAATGGAGACCTCCCTCCCTTGACCTGCTGGCAATGCCATTCCTAATGCATCCCAGGATACCACTGGCTGCCTTGGCCCTCAGGACACACTGCTGGCTAATGAACAACTTGGTGTCCATCAGGACCCCCAGGTCCTTCTCTGCAGAGCTTCTTTCCAGCAGGTTGTTCCCCAGCCTGTACTGGTGCCTGGGGTTATTCCTCCCCAGGTGCAGGACCCTGAATTTTCTTTTGTTGGTCTTCAGATGGTTCTCAGCCCATCTCTCCAACCTGCTGAGGTGCCTCTGAAGGGCTGCACGGCACCCTGGGGTATCAGCCACTCTTCCCAGCTCTGTGTCACCAACAAACTTGCTGAGGAGGCCTCTTCCCCTTCATCCAAATCACTGGTGAATAAGTTAAACAATACTGGGCCCAGTATTGAACCTTGGGGAGCACCACTAGTGACTGGTCTCCTGTAACTTGACTCAGTGTCACTGGCCATGACACTTTGGGATCTCCTCTTCAAGCAGTTCTCAATCCACCTCACTGTCCACTCACCCAGGCCACGCTTCCTGAATTTTGAGGATATTGTGAGAGATATTGTTGAAAGTCTCACTGAAGTCCAGGTAGACAACATCTACTGCTCTTCCCTCATCCAGCCAGGCAGCTGTCTTAACACAGAAGGCAGTCAGGTTGGTCAAGAGTTATATTCCTTCAGGCTTGTGTGGGAATGCCCTGATACCTCCCCTGCAGGGGAGTTTTACACTGTCCAATGCAGTTGTGCCTTACTGGAAGGAAGGAGATTGGGATAATTAAAAGCATTACCCCACCTCCTCAGGATCTGCTTATTATCAGCCTCTTATTGCACCCTTATCTGGCACAAACCCACTTGGTTTAAAACATCAGTCCTGAGTGATTAGGGAAACAATGGATCACACTACTCAACCAGCCCATCCAAGCAAGGTTCTGGTCTTCCTCCTTGTACTCCAAATATATCAGCTTGGGCTTTGACTTCAGAAGCTGCTGCTGCCTGGGATGTAGACTTTTTTAAAAATTGCCAATTAATGGCTAGGGATTTTTGGAAAGGTTTGCCACGGTATGGTAGGATATTTAGTAATCTGATAATTTTCCCTCTAAGTGAAGAAAATCGCTAAAAAATATCTTAAATGATGGAAATATTATCAACATTAAAAAGTAATTTAGAAAGGAGAAGACAAGGTCGAACTTAAATTGAAAAATAATTTTTTTTTTTTCCTCAGAGGAAGACCAACTGATGCTCCTATTTTCCACTGTGGTGATTCTGTTTCTAATGGCTCACACGTAAAGCATTTTGCCAAGAAAAAAATACTCTTGTGTAGTGTAGGTTTACTCTTGATACAACAAATCATTATCAAAAGAAAGAAGGATAGGCTGACCTTGCCTGTGACTCCTATCCAGGATTTTCCTACAGCATATACATGGCCACATTTACGAGGTTGTTTTTTTTTTACCAGGCAGCCTTGGTGATTTTAGTCATCTCCTTAACATTTTGGATTAAGGGATTGTGGCACCTGCAATAAAGTCACAAACACAGGTTAATTTGCAGGGTGTGGGGGGGAAAGAGATGTGAGAGTTCCTGGTGAAGTCAGGGAAAGAAAAGTAGTCCTTGCAGACACTCAGAGGTGGAGGTGTCATCCCACGGTGCAGCAGAGCAGGAGACATCCCTGGTGGACCCCTTGGCAGGGATCTTCCTCTAATGACATTGCTGAGTGACAGTAATAATGTCTGGGCACAACTCCAGGCTTCCTGCTGACTGGGCTGCATCTAAATTTGAGGTGAGCTCAAATCACTCTGAGTCTTGACCAGGTGGGTTGGGAATATCTTCGGTGTTGAAAATCCCTCCTTATCTCTGGGCAACCTGTTCCTGTGTTTAATCAACATTGCTGACTGCAACCAGTATCCATATCTGTATGTTGAGAACACAAAGAAAACATGGGGGTGTGAGGGGATGAGTGTTGTTTGTACATTTACTTTTTTCAAAAAAAAATCAGGTTTGATGTTTATTATTTTTGGTACTTATTATTTTGATGACTTCTCGATTATCTTAGTTATGCCACCTCCCAAACGTGCAACAATTATCAGTTGACCTTGTGCCTCACAAATACATTTTACCACAGCTTCAGCCCTGGACTGGACTTTTCTGCTGGGGTCTATCATTTGTGTCACGTGGTGACACCTCAGAATTTTTGTCTGGAGGGCAGGATGTAGAGTGAATACGACATCGTGTAGTTGAATGCTTGCATGAATAGGTAAACCTTCTAGCACACAATTTCTAGGGCCCAAGGCAGCTCCACTGTGACTTCTCAGGCTATGAAGGTAAAGTGATACAAATATTTTTGATCTCATCCAGTTATATAAAAATATAATTGAAAAAAGTGGGCTATCCAGTCAGTTTCTTTTTATTTTTCGTGCGTCACTCTCGTTAATCTGATAAGCATTTCTATCTATCTCTGGAATTTTACTGACTGTTTGCTTTTAACAATGGCAGTTGTGGGGAGTGCAGTCACAGATAATTTGCATTTGAGTTTTTCAATGTGCATTCTTCGGAGTCCCAGGGCAATAGTGGGATGCGAAGTCTTGTTAGACTGTTGGCTTTATTATCCAGCTCATGATTCACAGGAAAATGTTGTAATGACCTCTTACACCAGCAACTAATTCTTTTAAAAGATGAAAGTTATTTCTTCTCCTGGCACAGATATCAGAATCTGCCTTCAAAGAATGATATGGCATTAATAGTACAAGCTGCCCAACACTTCTAAAGGAGTAAAAACAGCAAGAGCATTTTTTTTTTCAAGTGTATACACAAGCCAGCTGTATTTTTTTTTTATCCTGAGCTTCACAGGCAGAAATGTTTCCTCCTGCTAGTCAGACACAGCACATGTTAGCAATAAGTGAATCATATTTAAGATGGAGAAGAAAAACAACCCTGAACAGAATATTGACCCAACTCCCAAATCAAAATTAACCTATAAAACTTGGAGTCACTCAGAGAACCTTTCACAACTATGCTGGCTGCTCTAAGTACAAAAGTGCACAGCTTCTTATTCCAATAATGTACTCTAAAAGAGTATTTAGATAAAGAGACCTATTTTTTTTTTCTGCCATGAGAATTCATTTATCTCTTTTCTGAACTATACTACTGTGATTTCCTGTCCTGGATGCTTTTGACAAACACCTGCACCAGAATATCACTTTCCTTGTGTTTTGACCGCTTTAAAATTTCTGGTCAAAATTAATTAAGGGTCTACTGAAACTAATTGGGTGATGTTGTTCCTTAGGTTCAATGAATTTCCTACTTCCCTGGTGGTTTTACTTCATCAGGATAGGCAGCAACCATTTCATCTTAGGAAGCCTAATGAATCACCCTGTTCTACAGTTTTTCTGATTATAGTGCCAGGGGTCCGAGTGGTTTACAGTCATGTTTTGCTTTGGATTAATCTGCTCGTGGTTCAGGTGGTTTGTATCTGTAGTGAAGAGCTGAACAGTGTTTTGTGCTTTCCTATTTCAGTGGAAAATGTAGCCTGATATGTCATGTTTGTCCTTTCACAGTGATACATCACTGGGGGATCCATCATTCTGTAAGGCTTCCTCCCTCTTGGCCTATTTTGATTCATGAGCGTGGATTTGTAGGAAATATTCTGATCAAATGCTAAATGAATGATCTTTGATTTCATATTCTATTTCATTTCACTTACATCACTCCTCAAGTTTCCTCAGACCATTTTGCATTTGCCAATGTACAACCACTCCATTCTTACACTTTGATAAACTTGCATTTTTGTGCCACCACCTTTAATTAAGTACTTAGTACCCACGTTTGTGGAGTTAAACTCCTGTACTTACCCCCATACCAACAGTTTCCCTGTCAGCAAATTGTAATATTGTTTTTCCCTTACCCTGATCTTAACCTGCTCCACAATTTTTTTCTTTTAATAAAACGTGGGGAAAAATGTATCTTCTATACATGTTGTGCATGTTAGACCAGATCAAATGGGCTAAGAACATTTTGGATTGAAAGAACTCCTTTGCTGGTAAAACTGCTATCTTAATAAAATAGAAATTGCTTATTGAAGACACCTCTGGTGAATGCAGGCTGCATTTTCTCCCTTTTTCCTGTTTGTATCTGTTTCTCATTATCTCCTCCAAGACTTTTTAATAGCTCTTGAATATTATTGTCCCTTCAATGTACAGGTGTTATTGTGATCTTTGTTAATCTTCAGCTGCCTTAGTTTGAAACCTTTTAAGGTTTGAAACCTTTAAACAACCTTTAAGTCTGAAACCTTTAAACAAACACCCCACCTCTAAAACCCTTCTCACAGGACCTGTACTTCAAGGATACAATCTGTCAGCATTTTGGGGAAGAAAGGACTCAGCTCTTCTGATGTGACTGTGTTAGGGGTAAATTTTGGCAATATGCTTCTCTATTACACGTAATGACTCCTCATCTTGCTGATTACTTGACCTGCATTCAAAATTACTTTATTGAAAATGGAGGCAGAATATTATTGCAGCCTTAGAATACAAGTGTGTAAATTTTTATCTGGAACTTACTCCTCTACTACATGATAAACTAACTTCTATTCTTTTATGTTTTTCCCCAGTATATGCCTACTGAACCATGTGTTATTTCTATTAATTTGCTTCTGACTCCACTTCCAGCAATTCCTGTGTTGTGCCCACACTTCAAGCTCTCCCTGTCGATTATTCCCTTTGCTGACCTTTGTAGCTCTATCCTTATTTCTTCTATCTTAATCCACTTTTAGGAGGTAAACTTGTTTAGTCCTGTATTAAGTCTATATGAAGATGGGGAAACACCACTGATCCCCCACCTCAGGGTGCACTTGGTTAAGTTCCCATTTAGCTGTTGGAGCTTTCAGTCCAGGTGAAATCCCTGACTTTCTCTATTTGCCTTTTTGTAATCATAAGCTTGATTCTATGATCTCTTGTGTTATAATCTTAAAACAGAACCATTTTTATGATCAGTTTTTCTCTAAGGTCCATGCTATGCTTACCTTTCAGAATTATACATAAGCCTGCATTATCTTAACATAAAACATGGTTTCCTTAGTGAATGCCCAAAGCTAAATTTCTATTACATTCAAGTGCTTCTGATCATTTCATTACTTACATTTGCTCTCCATTCTTCATAGAGGAAGCTAATGTCTTTTAATAACAGAATTTTAACTATTGTCTCTGAAGTTCATCTCCATTTTACAAGGGAAGTTTGCAACAGATCCTTACCTATAATATCTTAGATGTCTAACATGGTTCTGACCCAGCATAAGGGATCCACACTTTTCTTGTACTTTGTTCCCAGAATGCCTCAGTGTGGCAAAAACCTTCTGTATCTGGAGACTTAATACACTTAATAAGCTGTCCATAAGAAGAGAAGTAAGGAAAGGTGACAATTGTTCTTCATAATTAATTTTTTCTATGCCTGTTATAATTGTCAAACCTCTTCTTTAAGACCCCTCCGCTGTTTTTTAACAGTGAAATGCTGAAAACTACAAATTCCAGCACAGGCTTTATCAGTTCAGAATAAAACAGAAGAATTACTCTATGAGGCTATTAAACTTTCTGTTTCTATATCCCAGGGTTTGTTTGGTTTGGTTTGGTTTGGGAGTTGTCTTGTTTGGTTTTATTAGGTAATCTGCTCTAATCCCAGGTCAGTAAAGTTGTTTCCTGACCACTTTCCCATCCTGTTTAGTGCACTTGCTCATCCTTGCCCAAACACAACACCCTGTGCTTGTCATTTGGAGGAATTATGAAGTTTCGTGCTGTGTTTTGAAGCTTCTTACCCCCTCACCCCAACTATTTCTCAGCTTCTCTTGCATCTTTTTGCATTTGAAGCCCTCAGTAGGGTGGTAGGTTTCCACAGTAAGGACACTGTTCCACTTCATTCAGGCCTCTACAGAAAATTTCTTCCTTTCCCTTCCATTTAGAAAACAAATCACTCATAACTATATTTTAAGTGATTTGGGGTTGGTTTGTTTGTTTGTTTGTTGGGTTTTTGTTTGTTTGTTTTTTGTTTGTTTGTTTTGGTTGGTTGGTTGGTTGGGTTGGGGTTTTTTTGGGTTTTTTTTTTGTTTGGTTGGTTGGTTGTTTTTTTTTTTTTAAATATACCATTTCAGACCTGCCACTCAGTTCCCGTTCCTAATAGGAATGTGACTCAGGATGCCACCACTTCTTCTTAACATCCAGATACAAAGTTATCTTCTCTTGTAGTTGCACAGCTTGTTACCCTGTCTGAGAGGGAAATTAGCTGAGGTTGATAAGAGTTTGTTCTGTTCCCATCCAAGGAGAGGTCTCTAATGAACAGAGGAGCTGGGAGAACTTTGGATGAGGCCATCACTCCTCTGCTGAACACAGACTAATTTATAGCCTCTCTGCTGTGGTGGAGTACTAAAATTGGATGCTTTTAAAGTAAATGGCAAATCAAAGCAGTTTACCCTTTAGTACTCAATTCTGATACAAGCGAAGAAAATCTTACAAAGGCAACACTTTTGTTCTGTTTTTGAAATAAATAAATAAATAAATAAATTGAATACTTCACGGCCTCCCTTCTCTTAGGAACTGAATTTAGCCTACCAGTGTCCTTAGGAGACCAAAGCACGAGGCTGAGCCCTCACCTTCCTAAGGATCCTCGGTAAATCCATGTGATTAGAAGCGAAGTACAAACGATGCAAGAAAATGCTGGGGAGTACCCCATGATCCAAGGGGGGGGGGGGGGGAGCTAGGAAAGTTACACTTTATGCTCTGCATGTCAGATTTGCCACCATCTCTGGCTTCCCTACCTCTCTGATTTATTTTTTTTTCCTCTCACGTGTGCTGAGCACTGAGTTTCCTCTCTGGCTGTGAGGCAGAGCTGAGGGCCAGGGAAGATGTCTGGGTGCTGTGCTTTGGTTAGAGCTGTGTCTGCTGCCTTCATGACCTTGTCACACCCAGTGCCCCCCCCTTGTGTGCACAGATGATGACCTTGACCCTGCAGGTCTTTTCTCCTGCGTCCCATGACGAATTGTCAATCTTGAATGACATAAAGCCTGATTTCAGGGGCTGTTGTGCCCACTGCCACCTTGCTGTTTTCAGGATGCATTTTGCCTACCAGCTTTCTGTTGCTTTATGGAGAAAACTGACCCTGCAGACACATATATGGGTGTGGTCTCTAACACTGCATTCCATCTTTCAGCCATTCTGCAATGACAGATGTGACTGTTCATGTAACAGGTGAGTGGGTGATTTGGCAAGTTCCATAAACTACTCCAGAGACAACCCAGATAATCCAGAAAAGTCCTGATATCTTCCCCACAAAACTTCACCTTTCTGCAGAAAATACCTTTATTTTATTTTAATTTTTCACCTCCCCAAGCTGAAAATCTGAGGGGAAAGTTTGAGAAAAAAACCTGCTGCAGACTAATTCTCCACTGGTTAACTTGGGTGGAAGCCCCTAATTACTAAGACACCATCATCTAAGAAGTTTTCTGCTACCAGAGCACACATGAATCAGCAGTAAAGCTCTGTCACAGGCTGCCTGTGGCATGGTTTGATCTGCTCTGGTTGAAGATTGATACTTGCTAATGTTTTTATGTTCCTAAACTACTCGCTGCATTTTCTGCGCTGCATACAACAAAAGAGAACTTGTTTGCTTCATGACTCTTCAGCTGTAACTTTCATACTGTAGTAGTTGTGCTCCTAGAAACAAAAAATTATCACTTAAACATCTGAGTAAGTAACAGTATCAGGCATTCTCATCCCAGGCTGCCCATCTGCGTGAATTAATAATTTATGAAAGACATTATTCTGCGGATTTTTTTTTCTCAAGGCTGGTATTTTGGCTAAATATGAATAATTTCTCTAAATTTATTGTTTGTTCTACTGGGGGGAAATGAAGTGAACACCATTTAATAATTGCTACAAAGCCAGAAAACTTTGATTTTAATTAATGGCTGCTGCCTAACCAATCTATAATTCCTGAGAGACTGATCCTTTTTCCTGTGCACAGTGGTTGTGAAAGAACAGGAAAATGTACTGAGTGACAAATAGAGTTTGAAATAATTAAAAGAGGATGAACAAAGCACAAATTCTAGGAAATATGGGCAGAGGCTGATTTTTGCATTACTCATTCTTTTTATTTTTAACTCAAATTAGGGACTGACTTTTTCTGTACGAAGTCTAATGTTGTGGCCTGGGCTTTCTTGTTGTTGTTGCAATATGGCTAAATATGAAAGTACTAATGAGGTTTCTCAATAAAAACACTTGGTATTCCAGTGTTCCAGCTACAAAGTGTGAACATCAGTGACGGATTGTTTTCAGTTGGGTCACTGTTTTGGGGTTGGTTTTTTTTTTCCTTCTCATTCTCTCTTTTTTTTTGCCACTGGATTTCTTCGAATTGTTGGCTTTCTGGTAAACCGAATGTTGCAAAATTACTTTCTGTAGAACGAAGCTGAAACGAAACAGGAATAAAAATGAAATTGTGCTCCAGGTATTAATTACAGTGCTGGAATGCTGTTGCAAATTGGATTTCCTTAAAAAATGGATTGTGTCTGTAAATGCATGAAATGCGCACGGTCAAGAAATTCAGAGGGAGACTTTTTGATTTTTCAGTGACCCATGAGTGATCCAGACTTTATCACCTTTCCTTGTGGTGACTCTTGTGTTCCCCAGCTCTTAATGGACCTGCGAATTAGTGGGGGGCAGTTCCTGTTCCTGCCTTGCAGCTTGACACTGAAGCTTTGGTTAACTTCTCCTGCCACCTCCTGGACAGCGTTATAAACAGCTTTTCCCTCTCTACAACCATAAAACCTCAGGAAATACAGTGCTCACACGTATCAGGCATTGACTTGTGAAATTATCTTGGCCTCCCTGCTAGCAACTTTTCAACACACACTAATAAGTAGCATGTCATCAGTTAAATTTCTTCCCCAGGAGAAGAACTTCGAACCCCAGAGTTAAACACCAAAATGTTAAATGAAATGTTTTAACTCCTGTAAAAACAAAATCCTTCAACACAAAGTCCTAACCAGCAGATTAACTAGCTGAGATAGTGCTGCCTTTCACTGGCACCAGGGTGTAAAGGAACCCTGTCCCACAGATCTTGAATAAACTTTTTAATAAACGTCTTAAATGTGCGGGTGCTTAGACCTTGAAACACATCGTGGGACATCCTTGTCCTGACACTAAACACAGCTTTTTTAATGACTAGGGTTTATGGAAGATTGCCCTAAATAACAGAGAAAATGCAGTGGAGGGGTAAATGGCAGGGTGGATTTAATGGCAGTCATTACAGATCTGGCCTTGCAGTTTGTGACCCTCACTCGCACTGAGACGCAGAGACATTTTCTGTTCTAAATCTGGCCACCAAGTCTGAATGTTGCTTCCTGAAGAGGCATTCAAGAACAATGTTTGTAGTACTGTGCCAGAGGTAAAGAGCAACTAAATTTCCCTCCTAAGCATCCTGAGTGGCTGTAAACACTTCTGTGTTTACAGCTGCCATCATCAGAGATGCTCTGTACTCTGAAGTCACAGCAGTAAGTACCTAAGCACTGTACCATGTGCCTTCTGAATGCATTGGTCTGGTTGTTCTGAAGCTACCGTGATGAATTTATCTCCCTGAATTACTATTTTTTTTTTTTTATTTTGAAATTTAAAATCCCTTGGCATGACATTTACTTTGAAATCCTCGGGGTGTGTCTCCAGTGCTATTATGCTGCAGACAGGTATTCCTTCATACCTGCCAGAGGGTTTTCATGTTTTTCAACAGGTTGCCATGCAGTTTAAAAATCATACTTTCTGGTGGTTGCCTTCCACTAGCTAGTGAAATGAAAACAGTGGCTTTCTTATCTTCTACAGTATTCCCCTGACATGGATATTCTTAATTCACATTGGCATGGCATTGTCTTTTGTGGAAGACTGAGTTAACAGAAGCTTTGAGAGGGAAACATCAAATGCAGCAGTATAATTGTATTTTATCTCCAATGTGGCTCAGGCCATAACATCTTATGTTGTAATTCCTTCGTCAAACTTGTGATTTATATTTGAATATAAATACTCTATCTTGAAGAAAAATAGCAAGACATTAGTGTGTAGCTTTCCTTGGTCCTGTGTCCCAACGATTGATTAGTTTTGCTTCAGAATTACTAATAGAGCAGCTAAATCAGTTTTAGGCCAAATGCTGATGTGCAAATGGAATGGTAGAAATCCATTACGGAAATCTACCCTAGAAATGGTAGATTTGCCTCCTAAAATTGGAGCTCTTGGAGCAATTAAGTGCTATGTCAGCTCAAATTAAACTTGTTATAAACAGTTTGATGCCAAAGAAAAGCCAGAAGTTATCTTTACACGATATTGCCAAAGTGAGAAGTTACAACTCTTCCTCTCGAGGTTTTCAAAAGAGCAGGAACAAAACTGCATCTGGTTTTGAAGTAACTTAAAATTTTGGTTTCTCTTTCAGTAAGCAGAGGAGGGAAGTGCCCTGTTTTCCATACATTCCTCTTTAGGGATGTGACTTCACATTTTTTCCTGTTTCTGTAGCATGTAACAGTTTCACCTGTGGAACAACAGCCACCTGTATAATCAGCCAACTGGGAGGTGTTTTGTAGTTTCAGCAAGGCTACTTTAGGTAACATTCCACTTCTTATTCCTCAATGGATCAGTTAACAAGCTCTGGTGTCAAGGACTCTCTTAAAAGACAGAGTTTGCCCCATAGTTTTATAGCCCAAGTAACGAAAATACACTTGGTGAAACACGTGAGGAGATGTGCTAACCAGAAACTACCCTCTTTATAAAGCACTTCCAAAAGGAAAACAATTTGGAAACACAAAAAGGAAGTATCAAATCTGTTTTTCTCACCGGGAGACAGAGAGGGACAGTGTGGCAGAAAAAAAAAAAAGACATAGAAAAAGTACTAGCTGCCACAAAATCATAAAGGAGTCTGGCTGAGCTTAAAACCCATCTCAGATCTTGATTTCTGGCCTGATAGGCCAGCACCAGAACCTTCCCATCTGTCAGGAGAAACCCGAAATACAGTTTTGTAGCCCCTTCCTTGCCACAACATTCTTTAATGAGCTTTTCTTCTTCCTAAGATTAGCACTTGTGTGAACCAAGCCCTGACACACACACACACACACACACACAAGAGAAGAGTTCCTTTCCTGGCTTTAATAGGGCTTTTAGCTGGTAAGAACACCGCTGAGAAATTATCAGTTCTATAATGCAAAATTTGAATTGTAGGTGCAAAACCTCTCTAAGTGAATACACTGAGGTTAAGAGTTGTAATACCATTGTAAGGGATTAATATCAAATGAACCCGAGGACTCCCCAGGATGCTGGAATCCAGCATTTTCTTAGGAGTCAGACTGGGGAGTTACAGAGCCAGAAGAGAATCTGAGGCTCTGAGAGATGCCTTGAATTCTTTACAGTCCGTTTAAAATATTTTTTTTTCCCCTTTGTGAGATATAATAACTGTATTTCTGTAAGAAAACGGTATTAAATTGTGTAGAAGGGCTCTTTCTGATTTATGTTCTGTTTGTGTTGCGTCCTTTCTAGCAGAAATACGGAAATATACAGGCCAAATATTTGAAACACGCCTGATTACTGAACATTTTGGCGTGATAAAAACTCGGGGCAAGAAGAAAATAAACCGAAGAACTCTCAGCATTTTAATCAAGTGAAAGTTGCTTTTCCCTCTGCAAAGATCTTTTTTTTTTTTTGCTGGCTCCCTGCTAATCTGTGGATGTGAAAATGGCCCAAATCACCACCGTGCTTGGCTCTTCCTCTGAGTCTGCAGTCTGAGTATCTGCACAATTCACGCTTAACTGAGCTACATTTAAGGAATCTGGATTCAAAAACTGATTCCAGTTTCATCTGAGGCGGGCATTGCTCAGCTTGCACCTTCCAGAATTTAAGGTTTTTCACCTCAGACGAAATGTGTTGCTTTTGGAGGTTTTACATCCCCAAAGTCTGCAGGTGTTGTGCTCGAGTGTTGTGAGAGACCATGGGCACTCTTTTAGCACGTGGCATGATGCCACAGTGTCTGTGGCACTATTCTGTTGCTGCACAAAAATTATCTCAGTCAGTAAAGAAGGAAATTGGGAAAACGTTTCGTGTAGTCGAGAATCTCAAATATTTTGTTTGGCAGGTTTAGGAGACTTGTCTCCTAGCAAGAGCCACTTGAAATTAATGTTATGAGAAGTGAGATTTTCAGCTCTTCCTTGATATTGGAAACATAGAAACCAAGATGTATTTCTTAAAAGCACTCTGATATATGAATTTATAAAAGCACCTAATGTTCAAACGAGACAACACTGCAGGTTAGGACTTACCTGGTGAACACTAGGTTGCTATCTAAGGCTGCTTAAAGCAATTAAAAAAAAAATCAACTTGCCACTGTAGTCTCTGCTTGTGCTCTGATGGTCATTTGGTCAATTCTTTTTGTACAGTAACTTATCTTTTAATAAGTGTCCTTTTTCCTGGACTCTTTATGCATAAGAAAGAATGGGGCTTGATTTGCCGTGGATGACAGAACAACAAACCCCATTTTTGTTTGTTCTTTATCATTTGCTTAAGTGGTCCTTTTTTTCCTAGTCTACTTGCTTCAAATTTAAAGTGTAATATACCTCCAACTTATTTTCTTTTTCTTTTATTATTATTTTTTCCCTTTCATTAAGGGCAAAAAGAGTTTCTCCACATTGTTCCTAACAATGAGATCTATAATAGAAACCCTCAGGTTGTTGTGCAGCTTCATTTACTCTTTCATCCCCACCTGAGCCTGAGCATTATAAATATCCTACCTTTTCAGTGCAGCTGAATGGAAAATAATCTTGGTGTATTAAGGAGAGAGCCAAGAAATAAAACCGGCAGGGAAGGGAGGGGAGGATAGTTAAATGCAGACAAGCAGGAAAAGGGAGAGAACGGCCAGACCTTAAGAGCCACCTCAGTCCAGCTCCCCTGTTTCTTCCTGCCAGCCAGCTGCAGCAGTGCAGGGGGCACAAGTGGAGGGGCAGCCACGTTGTGCCCCCTCAGCAGTCGCAGCTTAAACGGCCAAATGTTTTTGCACAGACCCTGCGCTTCGTTTCTGGGCTCTGGGGCGATGCTGCTGCTGCTTCCTCTTTCATCACCGACCCCCAGCACAGGTGGTGGTGGCAGGGAAACCTTCCCCTTCCCTCTGTGTTTCCAAAGGATGGCTCTGCCACTCCCTCTCCAGCTTTTCACCTGCAGTGCCGTCCTTGTGCTTGCTCTTGCCACATCCTTGACTTTATGCCCCCACGTCTGAAATCCCCTTAAAGAACACGTCTCTTTTTCTGGGGCGTTGCTTGTACAGTGACCAGCAGAACAAGAGGCCAGATTGCTTTGTCCTTCTCAGCATGTGCCTGCTTGGGGATCCCCAATTTGAGTGGGTTTCAGCACAGGTGTCTTCGTTGCCAACCGAAATGGTCTTTCTACCTACATCTGTTTAATGAACTTATAAGTCAGCACATGGCAGCATGCAGCTACATTTTATTCAGGTTTATGCCTCACAGAATGAAACAGGGAGAGACAGATTTTCTAATTAAAAGAAAGGCTGTATATTTGTCTGTTGCCAGAACGTTACATAAACGTGTTCTGCATGCAGTCAGCCTCCTATATCAGCAGAATTTGATGAATCCCAATTTTCACGAGCTCTCTTGACTGAGGATGGATTATTGCACATTTCCTCTAAGCAGCTTAATTTTTATTGTTATATGACATTCCTTGCTTAGCATAAAAAAATGAATAACTGAATAGCATTAAAAAGGCTGAGAACTCTCATCAGTAGCTGTGGGGGAGTATTTTTGATCCTAACATGACTAAGATGCCATATGTATAAAATCATGTGTAAATTTTCGGAATTTTTTCCACAAAACAAACTTTCTTCTAATCACCAGCTTCAACAGCCACTGTACTCCAGTAAGGGAGAAAAATCCTAAAGGCATAGTGATTCCAGAGACAGACAATACACAACTTCTCTAATAACATAATAAGTCATTTACTAAAAACAAATCATCAACAGCTTGCTGTTCTGCAGCAAAAGGAGGCATAACATAGCCTCTGTGGTATTGATTTGCTGTTTGGATTAGCCTAGAAGGGAAAATAATTCCTCTCAAACCTGTTAAAAGAAACTATCCTTGCCTTTAAAAGTTGATCTAAGATTACAGATGTCCCAGAAGCTTTCTAACTTGTAGCTGAACATTAAGCAAATAATTTACTGCATGTGAAGTGTAATTATTAGCTAAAGAAAAAAAATCTGTAAATGATTTCACCCACTGAAATAGTTTTAGATGTGACCAAATGGACCAGCAATGACTAATTTTGGCCCTTATTTTTCTGCTCCTGGTATGCAAACAGCCAGGTCATGGCTTAATTTAATTTCATAAGCAGCATCTGATGAAGTTCATGAATGATTTTAATTGCCCCTGATTTGCTGATTTTCCAAAGACAATACAGGACAAGTGTTACTCTGTGTGTTATCTGCAGATACCCCCTACTTGATGCTCTCAGAAACTGCATGCTGAGGGGGTGGATCTTTGATCTGCCCTGGTGTAACTGTTCTTTTATTCTTGTATGACTGTGAACACAGTGCATTATGCAGTGGTTAGATAAATGTGCCAGCATTTCTGATTCAAATACTCATGCATAAGATTTTACAGGGGCTTTTTCCTGCAGGAAGTCTTCTGCATAGGACATTGAAAGTTGCATTTTGTGAATTTCAGTAGTCAAATTAAATATACAGGTTCTCTTCTTGATTTAAATTTCCATTCTTTAGTAAGAAAAGAAGAAGAAAAACTACAGTTCTCAGGGAGGCTTAAATTGTAGGGTATCCCTTCCCATTCTATTTCTAAGCATTCTGGCCAAAAAACCCCAAACCAAACCTGTTTGGATGGATATGACAGTTTAAGCTTGTTTCAGAATGATAATCCTTATGCCAAGGATTTTCCCACTCAGAGAAAATCCATTTTCAGATGAGATAAAATTTCTCACTCTTCTTTGCAGGGAGCTCCTGTGAAGCTATTAAATAAGGTGTCCAATAGCAGCTTGTCACCAGGGAGAAAAGATAAATCAGAAATATGTTTGTCTTTAAAATATTTCAGTTCTTGGAAGGGCAGAATGTAGAGATTCCATCTTTTAATGAGCAATCCCTTATATCCCTGTTGATTTTACTGATGTTAATAAAGCTCTGTTTGGCATAAAAAGAGCCATTTGCACATGTTTCTTTCCAAGGAATCTGTTTTAGAGGTGATTATTTCATTAGAAAAGGGAGAAGGAAAGGAAAAGAATTATTGGTGCCTTATGGACCAGACCTGCTGTTCAGATAGTATCAAATTCACAAAATCTAATTTGAACAGATGTGTTCTGGCTAGGAGTGTGAAGGAATATTGTCAACTACTCCTTTTTCTGTGATTCTATTATTTTCTTGGTTTTTTTTTCTTTTTCTTTGTTCAGGAAGTCCTCCAAGGGACAATACATTAACACATTACCCTCACTGCTCTCTCAGTCCCATTACTGGGGGATGTGGAGTTTGTCACTCTGTGTGTATGCAGCCTTGCAGATGAATTAAATTCCTAGAACGTAATTCACAACTGAAGAAGGTTAAGCCATTGGACAGCAGTGTCCTTGGAGGCTACACATTGCAAGCAGGGTGTCAACAATAATAATGATCACAATCTGCACTCTGACATGCACAATCTCTTATTGGCTCAAATCAACACTGGATTAAAGGCCGTCGGTGTGGTGGCAACAAACAACAGGAGCAAGGAAATTACAGTCTGGCTTCTTAAAAATACCCCTCCTTTTGGATTGTTCTGTGCAAATGAAAGGTAGGCAGTGTGTTTCCGTTGCACCCTCCTTGGTCTGTGACTTATGTATCTAAGAATGCAATTCAGGCATTTGTTTTGCACATTTTGACTGAGTCCCACTCCTGTTTTCTCGGCTCTGGCGCTGGACCCGTCACATTGGCCCAGATCCACCAGTGAGTCTGAGAGTAGTTATGCTGAGCGTTACTACACTTAAATTTCAGGCAGCTGCTTCCAAATTCCTCAAATTCTTTCAGAAACCCCAAGAGGGTGCTGGAACTGCCTGCACAGTGCATAAGGGGGGGGGGTACACGCCCCCAAAAACAACGTGGGGACACGTTTCAGACGGCCCGCGGGTGACGCAGGAGAGTCCAACCGGGCAGTTTGTGACCCCAGGGAACAAGGCCCTGGTGTGGTATCTGCTTGTGGATTTATTTCAGTTGGAGTTGTTCCACCTGAGCAGCATCTCGGGAAGTGGTCTGTGGGTGCCAGTACTGGGGAACCCTGGCTTTGGTTCCCAGTGCCAGGGAAGTTGATATCTCCTGCTGCGTTGAAGCATTGCAAGTTGCCTCCGGGCAGAGGAGAGCAGAGCCTCTCCTCAGGGAGGTGTCTTTACCACTTGTCTATCACGTAATTCTCCTGGCTATGCACTCAGGAAATATTTCAGCTCCTCAAACCCCCAGTTCTTCAAGGGGAGGAGTCCTTGTGGCTCTAGGGAGGGAGCTGTGAACACACTTGGAGCTGAGGATCACAGGTTTTCAGGACAGCAAGAGTCCCCCACCACTTCTAAACATTTGTTTTTAGCTTGGAGATCCCTGGAGCTGCCATGCAGTTCTATTTTAGGGTCTCTCAGCAAATTGCAGCCCTAGAGGAGTAGGTTTGCAGAGCAAAACTGTTGGTGCAGAAGAGACAGAAGTCACACAGCTTGAGAGGTTTTCCTCTGGACTGGCTCTAGTCTTGGCCTGTGTGCAGAGAGCCCGTGAGTAGCTGGATCAGATGCACACCCAGCCCTCACCTTTTGGGAGAGATTCACTCCAAGGCCACTGTGTGTGTGTGCACGTGTGTGTGTGCTGTGATCAGCCCCTAATGTGAACCAAAGTACCATAAGTAGGGATCGGTTCAAAAGTCATTCCCAGTCTGGACTGAAACACCAACGTTGAGACAGCGAGCAGCAGAGCATTCCCGTCAGACAGAATTCCCTAGCTGGGAGATAAGACAGCTGCATGACTCCAGTAGTGCATGAAGATGCTTATGGTATCCTAGGCCCTTGAAAATTTAAACTACACATCTGGATTTCACACAGAAATCGCTCGGCACAAGTGGCATCTTCAGTGCTTCTCTGGGGTGTAACCCTTACCTTATCCATACATTGGTTTGCTTGTCTATACAATGGGGTTCTCTTAGTCTTCTCCTCAGGATCCCAGGAGCAATCTGGGAGGGAAAACAAGATTATATAGACAAACAATTTTTATTTTTTTTCCTCGTCCCCTCACATGGAAAAATATTAAGGTTGGGTTTGTTATGTTTTCCTAAAGGTTCAGTACAGGAGATGAGCACCATTTCAGCAAGAAAATACAAACTGCTGGTGTCACCAAACAGTTTTCAACCGTGCAGTTTCTGCTGTGGCAGATTGCCAGTAAGTGATGACATTGGGTTGGCATGGTACTCCTGTCTCTGGCCTTTTCCCAGACCAGAATGCATGCTGGGAATCCTGCTTTTTTCTTTTTTTTTTTTTTTTTGCTGAGAACTTTACAATTAGGAAGGCATAGCCTGCTTCATTCCAACAGCTCAAAAAAGGATGAAGGAACACTGCCAATACTTCTTTCATCACAGATTCCCTCTTCTGCAATGCAAACCAAAGGTTTAAATCTAATTCCTACACAGCTAAAACAGAAAAAAAAAAAAAATCTGAAACCAGCAATTCAGGAAAGTAGGAAACCAGGAACTCAGTTTTCTGGCATCCTGCCCCATCTGCTTCCCTCACCTGCAATACCTGCTGTTCACCAGCCCTGTGCTCCCTTGCTCCTGATCCCATGCCTGGATTAGGAATTGGGGTTTAACACTGATTAGCTTCTTCTAGCCTGCTGTTTACTGAAAAAAATCTGAGGAACAAAGAACTCAGCTATACAGGAATGTAGCTGGTACAGCATCTCCATTTGTCCTGAGGTGCTGCCCCTATGGCTCAGGCAGCCTCCCCCCAGGTGGCTACCTAGGAACTGTCTGGGTGGGAGCATGCAGCTGCTAAAGCAGTGAATTAAAATAAATACAAGGGTTAATGAAAACATGGTGAAATAATTTAACAGACTTTTCAAATTTCTTTAAAGTAGACCCAGTCCTCTTTTATAATTTAAGCAATTGCCTTATTTAAGTATTTTTTGTCGGCCCTCCTTCATTTCCCCTCAGCTGCCCTAAGTCAGAGCCCAGGAGGTCATTGCATCACTCATATGAGAAAGATACAACTGGAGATACTTCACCCCATGAACACACATGCAGGTACCTCGTCCTCCCCTCGTGTTCCTTTTGGCTCTAATACAGGAAAAGACCTTGGCACAAGGCTGGTGCATTTTGGTGGGGTGGATTCTGAGAAGCTGATGTGTGCACTGTTCTATGGATTATTGCTCATCAGCTGCTGCAAAACTCAGGCCGTCTGCACTCGGAGCAAATAATTCCTTTTATTTGGCAGACTTTAAAAAACAGAGAAAGAGGGAAATAGAGGCCATCAGACTGTTCCCGAACAAGAACATCCAGAATAGTAACAAAAAAATGTTGCTCCTGTGTTGCACAGCCATTAGAATCGCTCACCATCAAAGGTCAAAAGCATTAACCACGTTGGTAACATTTATAAATAGACTCTCTATGGAGCTTTACCTTAAGTGGAATGGATAAACACTTTGACTCAGGAAGACCAATTAGAACCAGCAGGATCTTTTAATTTAATAGCTGCATTAAGCAAGATGCATGAGTGTTGGTACACACAGACGGGGAACATTTTCACTGCTTATGGAGTCTGAAATAGAATGCAATTTCAACTTGACCCCCAGAAAGCCACAGTACAGCTGGTCCTGTGTGGCTGTGGAGGAGAAGGAAAACAGAGAAAGTTCTTTTTTGTAGCCCCACATGGCAAGCAGTGCGTCTCTTGCCATCATTCATGTGTAGAGGCACGTTCTTTGTATCCACAGGGATAAAGTGACCCAAAAAGTGGATGGGAGCTTAGACCCCCTGCACAAATGGCAACCACCAGTGGGGTCCAGACTGCATTCTCCCAGGAATTTAGGATGCAGGTGTTTTTAGCATACCACTTGTAGTGTTTAACATTACATATTGGTTAAAGACGTTTGCTGAGCACTCAAAACCCGGGAAATGTTACAATTAAGTGTGATTTGGGCATTTTAATTTGTACCACTTTGTCCCTGCCTAATATGTATGAGTGGCAAGACTATATGCAATGTTTTTTCACAAGCACATAGGCTGCTCTGTGTTTGAACTGGTTCCTGCCCAGTGGGAAAAGGCTAACAGGTCAAACCTGGTCACTAGGATTAATTAGTTTCAAATCCTCAGAGTGAAAGTGTCTCTTGACTGTCCAGGCCGATTTGTTGTGCTGGGAGCAAGGTGTCAGCTCTTTCAGGGAATCAGATGCTGGTGTCTCCTCACTGGGAGCAGGCAGGAGGTGAGTGGCTCTGTTCTGTGCAGGTGAAAGGCAAAGATCAGAACTGTCTCTGTAAAAGTATCTTAGTTTTTATTTTCAGTTTCTTCATTGTGGGTGAGGAAAAGTAATATAAATTTATGGTCCTAAACGTTCTTGTCCTCAGTCTCCTCTTTAAAGGTTTTTGGTGAGAAATCCTGTGATGAAGATGCACAATCACTCCTGGTTCTGCATTCTCCCCCTCCACTATTAAATGCTGAGATGGTAGGAGGACATTACTTAGAGAGTGATGATGGAGGCACTGGGGATTTTTTTTTAGTGTGAAAAACAGGAAACATGCTGTAAATACAAAGGTAAATTTGTAAAAATGCAAATACTTTGAGGTAAATTTTATTTTTTTCCCCCTTAATTCCTCTAATTCCAGTGACATGAGTCAGATCTGTAAAAAGGATAAGAAATGAAGAGATGATAGCTGAAAGGCAGACATTGACTTGATGCCAGCAGTTGATTTGCCTTCATTTGCTTGAACACTCCTCTTGTAGACAAGCAACTGCAAATAGAATTTAATAGAATCTATCAGGTGTGAAACCTTTCAGGCTTATTCATGGAGCAGGTGTTTCCAGCCTATTTGTGTGCACACCAGCATCTCCCCTCAGGGACTTTGATTTACTCAGAGCTGTCAGGTGTCTCTCTGCAGTCTTCTGCATTTCTACCCTTTGCTGTCTCCCTCTGCCCCCAAAACCAAGGACATTAGTCCCCAATAGCCACAGTTTTTAGACTGCTGGTTATGTTTCACACCTTCCAAGATATGTGTTGGATTGGAAGCCCTGGCTGTGCTGGACTGCATATTTACCTTGTATCCATCTCTACCGTGGGGCACTCTCTTAGTTTTACCTCTTTTCACTAACCTTACCCATGGAAAAGGGGCAAGAGTAAACACATCGAGAGATAAAAGTTACAGGTAAATAAATACAAACTGTTTTAAGCATCAGTGGGATCTCTTAATCATCCTAACAGAATTTCACACACAGATGCTAAGTGGTCTTGAGAGCTGATGATCAGTTAGCAAAAATGCACCTGAAACTTCAAAATCTGCTTTCTCTCAGGATAGCTTTACTGTATTTTTTTCTCATATTCTGATTCTTTGATCAGTTTGATGAATGGTGTTTTTTCTATTCACAGTCCTTTCTGGTTTTCACTATCCTCACTTTCTAGTCATTTTTCCCACTTCCATTTAATTTCTTTCAACTACTTCCTACCCAGATGGCCTAATCACTTTTTTTTTTTTTAGTATTATTAAAACTACCTAACAATTACAGTATTTTGCTTTTCTTACAAAGATACAGAAGGGTGAGTTCCTATTCTCTTGCACTTTCTGTCTCCTTTAAAGGTTCTTGATTCACTGGAGTGGTGCCACAGTCTTGTAGCCAAATCATCCTCATTTGTCCACCTGTTTTGTTGCAATTGCAGAGTTAAAATAGGCAGGACATAACTGATTGTCCCTATTTATTTTTCAGCCATAGAACAGACTTTACACAAAGATAATAGAGTACAGCCTAGAGCCAGGGTCTGTGTGCATGCAAGCCATTTTAAGAAGTTCTAAGAATTTCTCTTATAATTCCTTTTTAGCCTAAGCTTTCAAAACAGCTCATCATTTTGTCTGCCAGACTTGAGAAAACTAAGAGTGCTGTGATTCTCTAGAGAGCATGAAGCACCTCTGTTCTGAAAAGAGGCTTGTTTACATGCTACTTTAAGACAGGTGTTTCAAGAATTGAATTGGTATTTGGATCACCAGTGCGTTTTAAAAACACAGCCCCCTCCCCCAGCATCCTGCACTGTGTTTGAATTTTAAAAGTGATTCTCCAAGAGTTACTTGGTTACTTACACAGCTAAAACAGGCAACAAAAACATTCAGCCCAAACTGATGAGCCCAAATTTGTCTCCTGAACGACTGGGAGAATGCATTAAGGAGTGATATAATCTTCCAAATTACATCTATTACGATATAATAATGCAACATGCCAGAAGGAGTATGAAACTCTCATAAAGGCTCTTAATTTAAATTTGCTTTGAATTGGCAAGACACACACAAACCCAACATACTCAATTTAACTCATTTAAACGATGTCAGCATTTAATTAGACTATAAGGATAAAGTGATAGGATGTTAGAGTGCGGATTTCCATGACATCTTACTACTTCAGGGGCAAGAACTTACAGCACTTGGTCCATAAAATAAGGTACTAAATTTAAAATATAACCCCATGCATATTAGCATAATTAAAATGCCAAACTTTAAAATGCAATTATCAAGTAATAGGAATGCCATGCATCTGTAATGCTAGAATTTCCTTAAAGCACATTAAGGACATGCAACGCTCAGCAGATTCCTAACCACTACTTAATTACCCTTTCCACTTATTGCTGCCAAGATGCAGAGTATGGAAAAGACACACATTTGCCTAACCAAAAGAAGGATCGAGAGATTTTCTTTTGCAGTTCTAGTACAGATAGCCTTCTAGCATCTACTGTGTGCCTTGCTCCCCGAGCAACTAATGAAACCATCTGCAAGTCTAAACTTTAAAACTGGCATTTGAATACTTTTGTTAGCCTGGAGGACTCCCTGTTGCATGAATCTCTGTTGCTCCTGAGCAAAGCTCAGCCCTGTAAGAGTTCCAGAGTGCCCCTTAAAAGCTCCTTTGTCTTTGTGCTCAGCAACCTGCTGCTATTCAAAAGGAAGACTAACCTTCAACACATCAGTCCTTCTGACAGCATCTCCTGTAGAATCAATGTCGCAGCTCTCAAGAAGGCAGTTCACGTTTTCATACTACTCCAGTCCCCTTCATGTAATTATTGTAGGGTTTAGTGTTCATTTAGAGGCTGACTTCCTTCCTCTTAGAGCTTTTAAAAGGTTACATGTTCGAGTCTTGCGATTTATGTTTTTCTCTCTGTCTTCAGTGAAAACAAAAGAAAATTTGATACTTTGCTCACATGGCCTTTAAGACTGGAAAGAGCTACCTAAGCTAAGCCCAGTTTAAGGTCTCTCTCTCTCTGGTCTGAGATACTTTTTTCATTGTCAAATACTCCACACTGTCCTGTTGTGCCACATGGCTCCAAAGGGGGTGGGAGATGGGGAGGAAGGAGTCCTAAGAAACTGCATCTGCAATTGCTTTGTGCAGTGCCTTCTCCCTTTGGTGTCCTTGGACAGTTTGTGGGCTGCCTGTGAACAGCTTGCCTTGTGTTGCGTGCCTGGTGTTGTTACCTGGTCAGGAGATTTGGGGTGTATGGGTCTCATAGCTTGGACAGGGAACATCCTGCTTGAATTCAGGTGTCTCTGTTTTCTTTTCAGGGTCCCCAGGTGGTGGTAGCTGAGTCTTCTCTTGAGAGAAGCCTTGTAGTAATCACTGAAGACTTGGTTTCAGCTTCTCTTATTCTCAATTTGAGTGCTTTCACATCTGTGCTGATTATAAGGTTATGAAGTCCTTATTCTGGGGAGGTTAAAGAGAAATAAAAAAATAATAGAAAAAGGAAAGAAAATCTTTACAAAGGAACAACACACCAGAAACAGCAATAGAGGAACATTGCTGAGGGGAAATGGTGGGATTTTTTTTGAAGAAAAAGATAATAGCATCTGGGGAATGGGGTTTACCACAAAAACTCTCTCCCTCTGAACATTTCTTAAACCAGCTGTGTGTCTTTTTTGTACTGTCTCCACTTTGAACAGAGACAGGCAAGAGTAAGAGGTTAAGTTGCTTCCTTCAGCACCAGCCCAGAGACTCTCTGAGTTGTGTTGGTCTCAGCTCCTGGAGCACTCTGTTTTCTCAGGGAAGGTGTGACATTACTTCCAAGACACAGGTGGCTTATGTCTTGGATTTTTTCCTTTTATCACAAATCCTGCAGAGAAGGTGTTGAAAAGCTTACACAGGTCCAAAATGTTTAGTGACAGTACTAAGGGCTCAGAGCCAGCAACAAGTGGGACCTTTCAGTGCAGGCACCTGGAACTGGCACCATGAATGACCATGGAAGAAAAAAATTCTTCTAAGAGCAGGAGTTCGTTTAATTTCCCTTTACATTCACTGGACTGATGAACAAAATTAACAGCTGCTTCACTGCAAGGAGTTTTCACTCAGTTATTCCTTTCATCTCAGACTTTGACTCATTTGATAACTCTTTTTATATGCTGGCTTTCACATCATCCACTGTTCTTCCCAACCTTGCACAGTAGCAACAAAGGGATTACAGTAAAGTCAAATCATTGATTTTTACTCTTTCCTTGTGCATGCTTACTTTTTTTATAAGTGCAGTAATTTCCCCTCTGCCATGCTGAGATGTGTTCTACATCTTTCATAGGACAATGTATGCATCTGATCAAATACATCAGCCAGGTAAGCCAGCTGACACATCTACTGCTGTTCAGAAAATAGAGTCTGCATTGAGTTAACTACCAGAAAAGCATATCTCCATTATTTCAAAGAGCAGTAAGATTTCCCTCAATACTCATTTCCTATCAGTGTGGGACAGATAAAGCATTGAACTGGAATCCAGAAATCTATTGAATGGCTCATTGACTTGGGACAATTTGGAATGGTTTTTCCTTGTGCTTCTTGACTGTGTGTCCACTTCTGTACCATAATAACTCTGCGGAGGAGAAACCACTTCTGTGCTTGTTTGTACAACCTCTGTTTTGTTTGGAGTCTCCAGGTGACTTGAAATATGCCTCACTCTAAACAAAACTGTGAAACATTGCAGCTCCCACCTGTTTTGTTCCAAATTTCCCAGGAGTAAATAATTTTGCCTTACAGCAAATGCAGTCCCATGGTTTGGATTAAAAAGATGTGCAGTTCCAGTTGTCGTATCATGGGGCCTCAAAACCTATTTCCTTGGGTACTGCTTCTTTAGGCCTTCTAAAGGAAAAAAAATGCTTCAGTTTTTTTCAGAGCTCAAAGTCGACAGATGTGAATGTGAATTAGCCCAGTCCAAACAAGCAGACCAAATGTGGTAATATTAAGGCGGGTAAATAGCTGGCGTAGTGGATAAAGTTGATGGAGTGATGTTGGTGAGCTGAGAATTCACTCAAACAGTAACCAGAGTAATGAAAGCTTGAGCTATCCAATCCATCATTCTGTCCTCACGTCCAGAGAGCAACAGTGCTGCTGGAGAGGGCCAGAGGACAGTGAGCCCTCGTATCAAAAGTACAGCACAACTGCACCTTCTCTTGAACCATGTCCTGATTGCACTGGGGAGCTGAAAGGGACCCCCATGTCACCACTATCTCCACTGGCTTCAACAAAATCCTAGTCAGTGCCAGACTATGAGACCCGAAGTCCTGATCTCACTTTTTTTGTCCCCACCTGCCCCCTCTTTTTTTGTTTTTCCCCTGTTTCCCAGTGTGTTGTGTATTTCTTCCCTTCTCTTCCCCTCCTTTTGCTCTTGTTCAAGAGTTCAGCTTTGGTAGCTAGGACTGGTTTGCTTTTCTCAAGCAAAATATCCTGATTTGTGGAGGTGTGTCAGACCTACTCACAAGAGGTAAGAAGTAGTGCTGGGAACTCACCACCCTCTGATAGCAAGTGAGAGACGGCCTCGGAAACTGAGCTGCGTTTTTTTTAATCTCCACAGTTCTTTTTACTTTCTGCCCCTTTCAAACTTGCTTTGTCTTGAGGAAAGAAGATCAAGGTTCACCAGAAACAGCATTAGAAACAAGAATTCCAGCTCACTTCAGCATCTGTTTTCCTCTACCATCAAAAGGCACGTTAGTTATTTCCCTTGTTAGCACCCTCTGATAGATTTGCCAAACAGCATGCTTTATGTGTTAAAACTCTGGTGACAAAAGAGAAAGGGAATAACAGAGGTTGGAAAAAAAAGTATTTAGTTCTGTACCATCCATATGTTTTCTTTTCTTCTTTTTTTTTTTTTTTTTTTTTTGTCCTGCCCTTGCAATAATCAGTTACAAAATTTATTATTCTGTGACTGTTTTCCATGTGATCAAGGAAGCTCTTGGAACCCTACATCAATGCAAGAATTTAATGTGAGTTGGTCCAAAAGTATCATTCATTGTATGTTTGAAGCATCCTGGTACAGGGGAGCCCACCTGGCTGTGGCCTTTCACAAAGGCTCCTTATGCAAATTACACAGCGAGTTTAATTTGCATGTCAGGAGAAATTTGCATAGAATAGTAAATAAACACTTTTAGCATTCCTTGCTCTGAGCTTTGGGGTTGAATATCCAACTTGAGCAGAATTTGTTGCCTGTCTTTGCAGTGCATGTTTGAAAATGTCACTGTTGCTGGTGATTAGGGCAAGAGATGATAAAGTTTTATGGCTTCCTCAGATAGAGAGTATTCCTTTGGGCTCCGGGGGAATAAATGAACTGTCAATATACACTGAACATAGGAATTCATGAGGGACACCAGCAACATCAGGGAAAATACAAATCTAGTAAAAGGTAGGGCAGCGAGGTAGCCCTGAAATAAGAACCAAATACATCATAACAAAGTTATAAGCCTCTTTCTGAAAGAAAATGATATAAAACAGTAATAAGCAGGTGAAGGGTGTGAAGCTGTTTTCTCCCCATATGTAGTGGTTTTGGTGCTACAATGCTGGGAACAGTTTTAGTACCTGTATTTTGAAAAGGCTGTTTGGAAGCCAGAGGGAGTATGGAAGAAGACAATAAAATCTTTGAAGGCTAGAGAGCAACTTCTTTGTTTAGTTTCTCAAGAACTGTCAAGTGCACTGTGATGTGATTTCAGTCCTGAAAGGCATATGAGAACAAATGCCTGGAACTGGGAGCTAGAGAATGTCCAGGTAGAAACACACCACTGCAAGCAGCTTAAGGCAGGCTCCGTCCATCCTGGTAAATGGATGTTTTTGGGAGATGTGATTCAAAACAACTCTTAAGGGTAAAACCCCACAGGACATGAACATATAACCTAGAAAACAACAGCGCTGAAGATCAATGTCATCAGGCATTATGCAGATTGAAATGTTGATCAGTGTGTTCATGGTCCAGAGGCACAATTATCCATTAGCATCAAGCCCATCACACTCCAAGAAGAAGCACATTTATTAAAGGAATACGCAACTTTCAGATGGCAACCAGGGCTTCTGATGGGATCAGCTTGAAGTTATCATTTTTGAAGTGACGATGAAAATCTTTCAGACAACACGATTTTAAACAGTGACCACAACATTTTTTTAAAAGAACATTATTCTGAGTCTGAAGAAAAAATTTGTTGCCCTCTTTTTTTGTGTGTGTTTATGTCAACGCTGCAAATTATGACTATTGAGTGACATCTAGTGGATGTGACGATGCTGAACACCAACAATTCAAAGGTAAAAACCTTTTGAATGAAGCCAGACTTGTAGTGCTGGCAAAGGGACCACATAATTAAAATGTTATGCATTGTAGCAACATGTAGGTTACAAGCCAGAGAGACAGAATCCAACTCTTCGAGGAAACACAAACTTAGGTAAATATAAATGTGCCAGATTTTTCTTTTTTAGGTCCCTCCAATTCTCATGTAAAAAATCCCTATGCTACTTCCTGCTCATTTTGCATGGCCTATTGTACTTCATATAATCTACATGCAGAGACCTTTAACCAGCACACTCACTGTAAATCACAATCTGTCACATAACCCTTGTGTGGTGCTGAGGGCCTTCCCATGTTGTTTTTGATGGGTATTTTTCCTTTTTCATGTCCATTTCATTTTTTCAGAATTTAATATGAATTTATCCTTGAGGCTTACTGGCCACAATAAGTCTGGAGCTGCTTTACAGTGAGTTGATGACAGAAAATGGTAGTTTTTCATGAGAGATTATTGAAGAAGAATACCCGAAATGCTTGCCTGCCTTAATTCTCTTTTTGGGAAAATGCATTTCTGGGAAGACCACGTTTCAGAAACTGAAATACAGAGACTTCCAGTTTTTGAAGCTGAAGGGAAAAAATACCAACAGAAAGCTTTTATATCCAAAGGGCACGATTCATCAGGTGTCTTACAGGATGCTTAACTTTGCTGCTCATTAAGCACGAAATTGTGAGCTCTGGATTTTTCATCTTGTCCACAGAACTTTCACAGGGTTCACAGAGCTTCACAGAACTTTCACAGGGTTCACAGAACTTTCACAGAGCTTCACAAAGCTCTGTAGTACCTTTTAAGCTCCCATTTATGAATTTTACTTTATCCAAGTTCACAAATGTAAATTCATTTTTTTCCACATTTATCAGATAAAATTTAAACAAGTCCCTGGATACAGCAAGACATTGCTATTCTATTGATAAACTCAATCCCAAAGTTTCTAACTATGGAAGAAGTGGTAGAGAGTACTGATTACTGACAGATTATTATAGTGGAATATAAATTATCTGTATTCAGAATGTTAAGTAATTTCATCTATTGTGTCTAATCACCCCCTTTCCCCAGATGAATTGCAGTAGCAATTTATCTTTTAAAGGGATTTGATTTGATTTATTTTTGTCTATACAAAAAACCTGCACTATAGTTGCATGCAGATATCCCTTTTTATAACAACTGCTTGTCTTTGTCTGACATCTTGTACCTAGATGTGTGAGCAAGGGCTATGTTTATGTTTTAAAAGAAATTACATTTTTAAGATACAAATCTTGTTTCTCCTTCATTGCACTTTCTGTCTAGGTTAACAGCAAAAAGATCTTGGTGCCCACGGAGTGCCCAGGCTGCCCCACCAACTGCAACTGAAGGCCAAAGCTTACAGGGTTTCTCTTGTGGGTGGAAGGTCCAACGTTTGCTTGCAGGAGCCCAGCACTGAAACTGCAGTCCGACCGCCGAAATTGCAGACGGGCAAAGATTCCTCCAAGACAAAAGGTGCCACCACAGAAAGCTCTTGCTGCCTATGGAGTGCCCAGGCTGGCCCACCACCTGCACCAGAAAACCAAAGGTTGCAGGCTTTCTTTGCTGGGGATAAGGGCTGTTGTTTGCTTTTTTCAGCCCTTTGCCGCAAATGCCGCCCTAACTCCCAAAATTCCATATGGGCGAACGTTCCTCTCAGACCAAAGGTGCCAGGACAAAAACCTCTGACAGCCCATGGAGTGCCCAGGCTCGCCGACCAACTGCACCTGAAAGCCAAAGCTTACAGGCTCTCTTTCCTGGGTATAGGGGCTGTTCTTTGCTTTTTTCGGCCCTGCGCCGCAGTTGCCAGCCTGACTCCCAAAATTCCATTGGGACGAAGGTGCCACCCAGACAACAAGTGGTAAAACACCAAGTTATTGCAGTCCACGGAGTGCCCAGGCTGGCCCAACAACTGCACCTGAGACCCAAAGTTTTCATGCCTTCTTTCCTGGGGATAAGGGTGGTTGTTTGCTTTTTTCAGCCCTAAGGTGCAACCGCCAGCCCGATTCCAAAAATTCCATAGAGAGGAAGATTTCTCTCCGACAAAAGCTGCCACGACAGAAAGCTCTTGCTGTGCATGGTGTACCCAGGCTGCCCAACAACTCCACCTGAAAGCCAAAGCTCCCAGCCTTTCTTTCCTGGGGCACAGGACTGCTGTCCCCTTGGTTCAGCCCTGCGCTGCAATTGCCAGTCGCCCCTCCCTAAAACCCATACAAATGAGGATTCCTCGCAGGGAAAAGGTGCCAGCACAGAAAGCCCTGGCTGCCCACGGAGTGCCCAGGTTGTGCCACACACTGCACCTGAAAGCCAAAGCTCCCAGGCTTTCTGTCCTGGAAAACAGGGCTGCTGGCCCCTTTGGTCAGCCCCTCCCTGCCATTGCCAGCCACCCGATCCAAACCCGATCCAAATGAGGATTCCTCGCAGGGAAAAGGTGCCAGCACAGAAAGCCCTGGCTGCCCACGGACTGCCCAGGCTGCCCCAACAACTGCACCTGAAAGCCAAAGCTCCCAGGCTTTCTGTCCTGGGGCACAGGGTTGCTGTCCCACTGCTTCAACCCTGTGCTGCAATAGCCAGTCCCACCTCTCCAGAACTGATACAAATGAAGATTCCTCTCAGAAGGAAGGTGCCACCACAGAAAGCTCTTGCTGCCCATGGAGTGCCCAGCAAGAGGGCAGGAGGGGAGGAATCTTCATCCATGTTCAGATTTGGCCCTCGGATGGCCGATTTAGGATTGGGGCTTCTGCCCACAATCGACTGCCCTTCCAGCCAGGAAAGAAAGGCCTGACCCTCCATCTCTCCCCTGCTGTTGGTGCAGCACTCTGGGCACTACGAGCACAGCAAGAGCTTTCTGGGCGGGCACCTTTGGTGTGGGAGGAATCTTTGTTCATATTCAATTTTGGCCCTTGGACGTGAACGACACTTAAGTGATTTTGAAAGGGATTAAAGCACACACAGCCCTGTCTCCCTGCTTGGTGATGGGTAGTCAGTCCTGTGCCGTGGCTTTGGGGATATAATTGAGTGTTCCATGTAAAAACTGCCCTAGGGAAAGGGATAGAGCTCCTGATATCCACAGTGTTGGATAATCCCTGACTGGGGGCTGTCCTTGCTGTACCCTAGGGAAAGGCAGGGGAAAGTGGAAAGGGGGGAAATGAGAGTCCTGTCTCATTTGTGTGTCTGTCACTCAAATAAAGGAGCTGAGGGTTTGTTGCTGGCCCAAAGCCCAAAGGCCTTGGGACAGCCAACATTGTACTATTGAACTCTTTTTTTTTTTTTTCCCTCTCTCTCTCTCTAAAACTGCCCTCTTCAATAGGAGCTTAGTGGTTCAGCTGGGGTGGTTCTTGTGGTGTCTGGGAACCTTTCCAGTCCTTTAAATTTGCCAGAGTTGGGGTCTGGGAAGGGGTGCTGGTGTGGCCACGGCCAAGGCTCACACAGCTGCCACAAGAAGGATCTCCACAGCCTTGATATGCTGGGATGCTTGGGAGCTTTGGAAGCCCAGCCTCAGCTGGAAAAGCCCAGCCATGGTGGGAGCAGCAGCAGCACGAGGCTGAAGGCTGGTGCCTCTTCTCCTGGACTCCCGGTGCAACAACCTCTTCTTGGCTGAACCTCCTGACTGAGTCTCGAGTTCCACGTGAGTACTGACCATATGTGAAACAGGAAACCGAGATGGGGTTTTTTCCCCCCTCTTAAGGCTCTTAATTTTCTCCCTCTCTTCCTTCTGGGCCCTGTTTCTGTCCTAGTTATGTCTCTGCCCTTACTCCTCCTTTTGGCTCTTGTGCTTTTGTCTCTTCTCCTGGAGGATGGTGACAACCCTTTCCATCTGCTGAATGGCTGAGGGGGAGAGGAGGCTGTCCTGACAACGTGGACTCTGTGATCTTAAGGGCTTTTCCCTTTGTCTCAGTGACCTGCTCCTGGTCATCTCCATCTGCCATCCCCGTGCTCCATCCAGCCCCGGGCAGTGCAGCCTGGTAGGGCCAACTCCATCGGGATGGGAGATCCTGAGAGCAAATCCCACAACCCTGAGAGCCCTCTGTGCTGGCTGGGAAACCACAGTCCCTTCCAGGTTGCCAGGGATTCGTATGCAAATGCTGGGAGCAAGCGGGATGCCAGCTTGTGCCTTGCATCCCAGCGATGGGAGAGGGGCGGGAAGAACCCTGCCAGGAAGCACGGAAAGGCAGCTTCACAGGGATGACACGCAGGTTTATTAATATTTCTCTTTTGTCCTGTGTAGAATAATACAGGTTGTTCAAAGCGATGCTGGGCAGGGGAGGAAAGGCTGGGCTGTGCCACCTTAGGGGTGTGACAATCTTCGGCACAAGGGGGAACTCTGTGGAGCTCCCCCAGGGCTGCTTTGATCCCTGCCACGGAGCATTTAAAAATCCACCCAACTGGGATCGAGTTAGAGGGGAGGGTGCGAAAGCCACACGGGGCAAAGCTCCCCTTCTGTCCTCGCCATCCTCGGGGCCATAATTACCTAATTATCACCCGTTAATGAGGGGGATGCAGCTCCTCCCTGACCCGGTCCGCTCCACCAGCCTTTCTGCTCTTCCTTTCAGCCGCGTTTTATTTATCGGCTTTAGTGGCGTTTCCAGCAAGGCGGAATCTCCATGAAATGAATCGTTCCACCTGGACCTCGGTTTGCTCTCCAGATGGCTCGGCCCTCCTAAGCTGCCCCGGGTGCCGTATTTTCCCCGAGCTGGGCTGGCTTTTCCCTGCGTGCCGGCTCCTCCCTGGCTGTCGCTGACAGCTGCGCGGCTCATGCCCCGTAGCAGCTCCCTGGCATGTCATTCAGGAGGAACAAAAGCGGATTTCTCCCCCACCTCCCCGCCAGGGAGGATAAAGGGGATGCTTTTGTGCTTCCCCCCCGCGTTTCTGCGGGAGGGCTGAGCTTTGCCGAGGGGACCCTGCAGGGCTCCAGCGTGGATGGGAGATCTCCGGGAGGGAATTGAGTCTGCGCTGGGTCCCACCTGGAGAGCACAACTTGTGTCAGGTGACGTCGGGCTTTTTAACGCGGGACTTTTTTCTGGCTTGCTAAAAAACTCCCGAAAGCAGCATTTGCTGCTGCGTGGGAACTGGATGCAGAGGGAGGGCAGTGGGGCAAACACACTCCTCTTTGGAGTTGGCAGCGTTTGTCTCGTGGGTAGACAGCGAGGATGTGGGCTGGGGAAGGGCATTTGGATTCACTGCGAGGGGAGAGCGGTGTGACTCTCTCTGAGGAGCTCAGCCTGAGCTGTCCCTTCCCCATGCGTGCCCCTGATGGCTGGGAAATGCGTATGGGTCAGGGAGAAGCGTGGGGATATCCATCTATTTTCCCTGCTCGGCCGGGACCGCGTGTGTCAGCAGGACAACAGAGCGTGCCGAGCTCTCTGCAAAGGCACCTCCGGGGAGCTGCCCTTGGTGGGACTTCCCCAAATCCCTCTGTAATGACTAATTGCAGCTCCGAGCACCCGTCAGGGTGTTTGGAGCCTTCACCCAGTCCCGGGGGGGTTCTGAGGTGTTCAGGTAGGGCTCGTCGTGCTGCTTCGCTGCTCTTCAGGTCTCTGCAGCTCCCTGGAGGCACCGGCAAAGGTGTTTTCCCGCTGCCAGGGTGGGTTCTCAAGGCACAAGGGATATACAGGGATGCTTTCTCGGGCTGGGGTTGGTTGTCCCACACCCCCGCTGCAGGGGCAGCCAGGAGGTGTCCTCTGGAGGAGGGAACCTGAGCACTTTGTGGTCCACGGGCACATGTGGCTGCCCAGGAGATGCAGGTGTAGGAACAGATGAAGGACTAGGGCTAAGACGGGGGTTTAACTCAAAATAAATTCAAGGTGATCCCCCTCGGGGGATGTGCTCCCTGCCCTCCTGCAGGGAGCGTGTGGACTTCACAAAGCCACTGATTTTCTGGTAACTTGTCACCCCAGTGGAGACTTGGGCTCCTGCCAGAGCCTGACTGGGGAGAGAGACTAAGAGCAGAGCCTGAGCCCCGCCCAGATGGGCTCTTTGCTGTCAAAGAGCCTCAGAAAAGCAATGTAAAACGTACCTGGCTGTGGGAGAAGCTGTGAGCAGGAGCTCCACTCTGGCTCAGGGCTGGGTCCTGCTGCTTGTGCCATCAGTGTGAGCTGTGAACTCTTGGAGCTTGAGTGAGAGCAGTCTGCTGTACTTCGTTGCAATCACTTCATGAAGTCGTTCAGGAGATATTAAAAATCATCTGGAGACCACATCAAGCAGAAAGGGACGTCAGATGTAGCATCTGCCCGGGTTTTGGGCAGGTCATGTCGTAGCTACCTTTGGCAAACCTCAGAACCACAGCCTTACCTCTGCATTTTTGCCTGCAGTGTGGGGAAACAGGATGGGTCAAAGTCAAAATACTGCATTGCTCTCGGCTGGGCTGTACTGTGGGGCACCTGAGAGGATGAGGAAATCAGTTACTGACAGCTGGGAGACACCAAAAAGAAAGGAAAGGGTCTTGAGGTGGCAGCACTGCACAGGTTGGGCAAGGCAGCAGCCTTAGAAGGAATTTCTCCTGAAAGCAGCAGTTTGCCTGCAAGGATGGGGCTGGATTGGGAATATCCCAGTGCCCTTGGCTGTGCTGTGGTTTGGAGGAAGTGTTGCTACTGAGGAGGAGTTGTGTGGGGGTGAGGGGGCAGGGTCTGACTAGATTTTGGCTGGATTCTCTACTTCCTCGTGGCACTGAGGAAGGTGCAGAACCATGATGTTGAGCATTGCAGGCAGATGTTTGAACAGTGTGCTGATGTCCTGTCCCTGCTTCCCTGGTTGAACAGTGTCCTGATGTCCTGTCCCTGCTTCCCTGGTTGAACAGTGTGCTGATCTCCCATGTCCTGTCCCTGCTTCCCTGGTTGAACAGTGTGCTGATCTCCCATGTCCTGTCCCTGCTTCCCTGGTTGAACAGTGTGCTGATCTCCCATGTCCTGTCCCTGCTTCCCTGGTTGAACAGTGTGCTGATCTCCTGTCCCTGCTTCCCTGGTTGAACAGTGTGCTGATCTCCTGCCCCTGGTTGAACAGTGTGCTGATCTCCTGTCCCTGTTCCCCTGGTTGAACAGTGTGCTGATCTCCCATCTCCGACCCTTCTTCCCAAGCAGGATGCACCGAGTGATGAAGGAGGAATCCAGTTTCAGGACAAGCAGCCTGGAAAACGTGCCCCGGGACCCAGGCAAGGCCAAGCTGCACATGAAGCTGTGCAGTGGGTCCTGCCACGCCGAGCAAATCCTGCAGACCCTCAACTCCTACCGGCACAGCGGCACCTTCACCGATGTGGTGCTGCTGATCGACGGGCAGGAATTCCCCTGCCACCGTGCCACCCTGTCAGCCAACAGCACCTACTTCAGGGCCATGTTCGGTGGCGACCTCAAGGAAGGCCACGAGGACATCATCAACATCCAGAAGATCTCCGCCTCCACCATGTCCCTCCTCCTGGATTATATGTACGGGGGGAACATCGTCATCCAGGAGGACAACGTCGAGGGCATCTTGGAGCTGTCTGACCTGCTGCAGATCTCCAAGCTCAGGGATGCCTGCGTCACCTTCCTGGAGGGCCAGCTGCACCCGTGCAACTGCCTGGGCATCATGAAGTTCGCCGACTCCTTCTCCATCGCGTCCCTGACGGAGAAGAGCAGGAGGTTCCTGCTGGAGTGTTTTGTGGAGGTGTCGTGCCACGAGGAGTTCCTGGAGATGGGGGTGAAGGAGCTGGTGGGGTACCTGTCCGACGAGCAGCTGGTGGTGCCCAGGGAGGAGGTGGTGTTCGAGGCGGTGATGCGCTGGGTGCGGCACGACGTGCCCGCCAGGAAGGGGGCCCTCAGGGAGCTCCTGGAGCACGTGCGCCTGCCCCTGCTCAGCCCCACCTACTTCCTGGAGAAGGTGGAGATGGACGGGCTCATCCAGGACTCCAAGGAGTGCATTCCCCTCCTGCACGAGGCCCGCAAGTGCTACATCCTGGGGAACGAGGTCAGCTCCCTGCGCTCCAGGCCCCGGAGGTAAAACAGCCCCAGCTTCCATGGCCAGCATGGACCAAGCTGATGGATCTCACAGTCTGATGATTCCTGTAGTTCGTGGTTCTTGGGTTGTTTGTTTTCCTTTTTTTAACTTTTTCCCCCACCAATTGCCTCGCTTTTGGCCTCCTTGCTCCTGAAATGAAGCACTGGAGTTGTTTGCCTGCCTTAAAGGATTCCTGTGGAATTTAATGCACGTGATGCTTTTTGTTTGCATTGTGCTCTTATCACAGCAGTGTCCAATTATCCCATCCAGGGAAGTGTCCAGACTAAGGGCAGGAAGGGGTGTTTTAAGCTCTTTATTTCCATCTGCTTCCCCCGAAGGGCAGAGCACTGGGTTGAGACCTGTTTTCCATTCCCAGCTCTGCCACTGGTCTCCTTTCACCTCTTTGGATCTCTCCCTCACCTTCTCCAGACTATTAAGAGGAAGGCTTGGAGCAATCTCAGCCCTGCTGGCCATCAGCACGGTGCTTAACTCAAAGGCATTGCTGCAGGGTCAGGAATTAGTATCCGGGGGGGAAAAGCAGTTACTGCCGTGGGACCCACCTAGGCATGCCCAAATTGTTATGTTTTTTTCTGTCCATTGATTTACTGATGAACAACCAGAAGGTAAAGAGATGCTGGCCCAGGCAGCTTTGGTCTGTAGGGAATTGTCTCAGCCTGCACAAAGCATGGAGGAGCTGAGGATTGGACCAAGCCTTTCAAATCCTCTTTCATCCTCCTCCTTCCTGGCCCCTCCCTTCTCGCAGAGAGGTTCTTTTCTCACCACCTCCTACTTGGCAGGACTTGCCTTCCCCTGCCGTCTGTCTCGTCTGCTCGCTGCTATTAGGGCTGGAAAGGGAGAGAGATTTCCTGGAAGCACTTCTCTCTCCAGGCAGAAAGCTCGCCCCAGGCAGGCTGCCAGGAGTGGCTTTGCACACTCCTGAGGATTATTGGGTCTGACTGTGCTGGAAGGGGGAGGGGGAATGGCAGGAGCCAGTGTCACTGTGGGCTTGTAGAGGTCATTCCCACTTCCCTTCCCTGTGCACTCTGGAGCTTTTCCCACCCGAGCTGCGAGGTGCCTTTGATCTGATGGTGCAGGGGTGAAATGATTTGCCCAGCAGATCAGTAGCTGAAGCAGCAGAGGGCTTTGCCTTCCCTGGGATGTCCCAAATAGGACGGGAGGGATGCTGGAAAGGAGTGGCCTGGCCCAGCACTCACCCCTGCCCTTCCTGGTGCAGGTTCATGGAGCTGGCAGAGGTCATCGTGGTCATTGGGGGCTGTGACAAGAAGGGTCTCCTGAAGCTGCCCTTCACAGACCTGTACCACCCCAAGAGCAGGCAGTGGACAGCCCTCTCCAGCGTGCCCGGGTACACCAAGTCAGAGTTTGCTGCCTGCACACTGAAGAATGACGTGTACATCTCAGGTGAGAAAGCCTGGTGGGCTTCCTGGGGCCAGGTGGTCCCTTCCTGGGGACAAAGAACAGCACAAACTCTGCTTGGACAGGCACTCCTTAGGTCTGTTCACCAGGAGTCCTTCACGTGTGTCCCAGCTTTGGAGCAAAATCACTTCTCGGTGAAGGTTATCCTTGGGTGGTTTGGATTTTTCTGTCCCAAGGAATAGTTTCACTTTTGAGGGGGCAGGATGGCAGTGTTAAAAACCCCTTCCCTTCTGATGGGCATCTGTCAAGAGTGTCCAGCTGTGGAATGAGCTGGTTTTGGTGGGTGCTGTCAGAAGGGGTTTCCTAAAACATCCGAGTCCCTGCCTGTCCCTCAGTTGAAATACAGTGACTGTCAGATGAGTTCTGTGAGAGGGATGGAACAGTGTAACAGGGCCTTGAATACCAGGCAGAACCTCCCTTGGGAAGCTGGGTTTACATGGCCATAACCCCACAACCACGTTCTGGCCATGGCTGCTCCATTGCCTGGGGGAGCTGTGCAGTGCTGTGGTGCAGGGAGGTGATGGGGCTGTCCTTGGGATCGCACCAGCCCTCCATCCCTCTGCTTTCCAGGAGGGCACATCAGCAGCAGTGATGTCTGGGTGCTGAGCTCCCAGCTGAACGTCTGGATCAAGGTGGCCTGTCTGCAGAAGGGCCGGTGGAGGCACAAGATGGCAACGCTCCAGGGCAAGGTGAGCAACGGCCTGGATTTGGGAAGGAGCCACGTGGAGCACTGTCCCCACTTCTCCTGCTGCCCTGGACAACGAGGAACTGTCAGCGTTTGTATTCAGGGTCATCATGAGGGTGGGGAGGCCCTGGCACAGGTTGCCCAAAGAAGCTGTGGCTGCCCCATCCCTGGAAGTGTCCAAGGCCAGGTTGGATGGGGCTTGGAGCAACCTGGGATAGGGGAAAGTGTCCCTGCCCATGGCAGGGGGTGGGACTGGATGACCTTTAATATCCCTTCCAACCCAAGCCATTCTGCCATTCTGTGACTCATTTAGAGATGGTTTTGATGGGAGCACAACTGGGCCATAGCCAAGATGTCACTGTTTCAGAAACAGCCCCACATGAAGTTGTGTCAGTAAGATCCACTGTGGGACGGTGCCACACTTCTGCAGGCAGCCGTGTGAAGTCTTTGGGTGAAACCTGTGCAGTGTGGGGTGTTTCATGGCATGGTTTGTGTGGGGAGGGACCTTCAGAGGTGTTACTGTGGCTCTGTCACTCTGGCCAAGTCCTCCCCTCCCCTCACACACCCCATGAGAGGGTAGCCTCCAGGAGTTCCTAATCCCCTTGCTGTGCTCCTTTTGTGGCAGATCTACGCCGTGGGGGGCTTCGATGGCTTCTACCGCCTCTCCAGCGTGGAGTGCTACGACACCTTCTCCAACAGCTGGTCCAGCTTGGCCCCGCTGCCCCAGGCTGTGAGCTCGGCCGCCGTGGTGTCCTGCCTCAACAGGCTCTACGTGCTGGGAGGGGCTGTGGACGACACCTCCAACACGGACAAGGTATTGCTGGGCCATCAGGGATGGGCAGAGACCTGAAAAACAAGGTTTGGCAGGGAACCTGGAGGGAAACGGGGTTGTCCCTGAGTTACAAGAGTGCCTTTTTGGGTTTTTTTGAAGACTGATGGAAGCTCTGTTACAATAAGATGAGAAGTCATGAAGTGAAACAGAAGCCAGTGAGACTTGGGGACCAGAGAGGGAAGGTGTCAGGAGGTGACAGTGTATTAGATGTGCTTTCTGTAGAGCCTGGTCAGCCCTGAGACATTACTGGAACAAACCCTCCACACCGTGGGTGTTCACTTCAGATCAGCAGCAACACTCTCCTCGTGCCTGGCCGTGCATCTACAAGGCAGACACGATGCTTCTGGTCTCCTGAGCTGCAGGACGAGCTGTCAGTGCATCTTATCTCCATCTCCAAATGCTGCCTGGGTCAAGCACAGCCACCCTGGGGCTTGCAGTTTGTCTGGGACACTGGAGTGCAGGAGGGAATGCCAGAACCCCTCGTGGCTTTGCTCACCCCTCCGGGGGGTTGGAGCTCCCACCCGTGTTTCTGTCCCCATGCACTTTTATTTCCAGTGAAGGGCAGCTTCCCCCAAGCAGGGGGATGCGGGGAATTCATGTTCCCTGTGTCTCCCCTCCCAGGTCCAGTGTTACGATCCAAAGGATGACAAGTGGACGCTCTTGTCTCCCACCCCATTTTACCAGAGGTGCATCAGTGCTGTCTGCTTGGACAACATCATTTATGTTGTGGGTGGGCTCCTCAGCAAGATCTTCAGCTATGATCCCAGGAAGGACAGCTGGAGAGAAGTGGCCACCCTCCCTGGGCCTCTGGTAAGGAAGAGCTTTAGGAAAGAAGCTCTGGGTCTTCTCTCTCTCTCTAGAATCGTGGCCATCTGTGCTTTGCGGGGGTTGAAGGCAGGGCAAACACACTGTGGGTTTGGCTCTGAGCACATGGACGTGGCCTGTGCAGAGCAAATTAAGCACATATCCTTCCCATCAGTGTCCACACTGCTTGGAGGAGCTCTCCCACAGCAAACCCAAGTTTTCCTGGGAAGCTGGGTCTACACCACCTATTAATGCCAGAGGAGTTGATCTCTAGGGAGGAACCATTGATGTTGAGGACCGTTCTCCACATCATCTGTTTCAGTGGGAGGGTTACACTGCTCTGCTCTGCTCTGTGCTGGTGGTTGTGTATCCTGCTTTATTGCCACCACAGTTTGGCACTCACAGCCCTGCTGCAGTGTGAGTTGTGGCACAGGGAGGAGGGATGGTGGGACACAGCTTGTGATCTGAATTAAAACGCCAGGAAAGCACCTTTACAGGTGGCTTTCCCAGGGAGGCACGGCCTGGCTCCCTGTGCCCTCGGTGTTCCTGAGGGACCGCCAGAGACAGCAACAGCCCCATCACCGGCTGGAGGCATTTCCAGTGCCTAAACTCTGACAGAAACAGTGAGAGTGCAGCCCCTCCAGAGCCAGACATCAGTCACCCTTCCTGCCGGGCAGGGCAGAGTTGGGCCATTGCAGCGACTCAACGCCCTGCTCAGCTGCCTGGAGCTGGAGGCCTGATTCTCAGCTTTCCTCGTGCTTTCCAGGAGAGCTGTGGCCTGACGGTGTGTGGAGGGAAGATCTACATCCTGGGTGGCCGGGACGAGACCGGGGAGGGCACGGACAAGGCGTTCACGTTCGACCCGGCGACGGGGCTGGTGGAGCCGCAGCCGCCGCTGCAGCGCTGCACCAGCTACCACGGCTGTGTGACCATCCTGCAGCGCAGGGACAGGTGACCACGGGGCTCCCCTGCACCCAGAGCCTCCCCTGGAGCCTCCCAGCACGTGGCAACAGCAGCCCCTGCAGAGGAGGTGCTCCCCCGGCCCCCGAGCAGCCCCGGGTTTGTTTTTCCCGGCCCCGCGACGGTGCCGAAGGATTTGATGCTGGTCCAGGCGAGAGGATGGAAGGGTCCTGGGCCGGGTGAAGTTGCATCACAGACCTTGCCACTGCGGCCCCTGGGGCTGCTGAATTTGACCTTTGCTTAGGTTTTCCTGGCTGTAGATGAAAACCTTCTGCTGCGTTTGCGACAGAGGTTTGCTGTCCTGAAAGGACGTGTGTTTGCTGCTCTCTGATGCCCAGAAGTGTTGCTGTAACAGTTACAGCTCCAGGATCCAATCCTTTGGCTAAAAGCTGTCAGGTATTTGTGCATTTATTACAGAACCCTGTGCCAAACCCCAGTGGGGACCTAAATGCTCCTTAACATCCATGAACAGAGAGCTGGGATTGGGACTTCAAAGTTGATAATCCCAAGAAAATCACTCCACTAAATCCCAAATAGTTCCAGCTCTGACTCTGCATAGGCTGTGTGAGGGTCTGTGCCCCCAAAGCACAGAGTGCTGTCTCTTTTCATACGTGTTTTGTGGTTGGACTGCTGTGTCTCTCACAGAGTGGACAAGTGAATCCTGCAGCCAAGAGCTCCTCCTTCAGAGAGGAGAAGGAGGGGGAATATTAAAGTGTAGGAATTAAGCATGAAGACCTGAAGCATGGTAGCCACAGAACCATCTCATTTTGGCTCTAGAGTATGTAGCAAATCATAAAATAAACTCCATATTTACCAGCCTGGGGTCCCTGGGAGCCTCAGAGTGCAGCTCATTTGGAGGATGTTTGATGGCACAGCCTGCATTGCTCCAAGCTGCCCTCAGGCTTGGAAATGCCCCTGAGCATGTTTGATTTGGTAGGATAACTGTAGTTTTTGGTGTTGGTGTCTTTAGTCTGTGCCTGGAACTGGTAATTTCTGGTGGCTCCATGTAAATGCTCACGTTGTTCAATTAGGGGCTGAATTGCTGCCAAATGTAGAGTGAGGGCTCTTAAAAACTCCCCTGCCTTGGACACTGTGGGGTGCACCCCTCCACAGCAGGCTGCTGGCTGGCTGCTGTGCTGTCTGCACCTTCCCTTCCTCACCCCAATTCCTCCTGAAGCAGAGGAAATGACTGTGGCCACTGGGCCAGCTATTCCCCTTTGATTGTCCCAAACCTGCTGGTTCTGCCTGCTTCTCCCCGTGCTCACCACTAAACCAAGGGCCACATCCACATGTTTTCTGAATGCTCCCAGGGATGGTGACTCCACCACCTCCCTGGGCAGCCCCTTACAATGCTTCAAAACCCTTCCCATGACATTTTTCCTCCCCCTAGTATCTAATCGAACCCTCCCCTGGCACAACTTGATGTTATTTCCTCGAGGATTTCCTCAGAGGAGATTCCACGCTGGTAGAGGTTGTTCCCACGAAGAGAGAAAAGGAAATTCTTGCTCGTAAAAGGCAATTTTATTTGCAATCAAATTGCATCCACATTTGGGTCTTTAATGGGAACAGAGATTCCAAGAGGATGAGCCTGCCCAGGGCAGGCACTGAGGAAAGTCTGATCTGCTGAGGAAGTTGAGCACTGTGGGGAATCCCTTGTAAAAGGGATGGTCCTCCTGCCAAAGGTAAGCCTGAGGAATGTGGAATGGGGCTGGGAACACAGGTGATCTTGCCTGGCTGCTGGTGGTTCTTTGTGCTCCTGCTCTTGAGCACAGGAATATATTTGGACATAGCAACAGCCTTGAAAGGAAAAAGGAGGAGTTTTCCAGTTGCATTTCCAACTTCTCTCTCCACAGTCTTCCCTGATTTTCCTAATGCCTCCTCCCGGGAGTGTCTTGCTGTACTTCCCACCTTACTCCTGCAGGAGTGAGCACACTCCAAAGGGTGGAGCATGTTCCTGTCAGCTTTCCCACGTGCTTTTGCCATGTGTGGTGTGTTGCCATAGGTGGGACACAGTGCTGGAAGTTGTGGCACAGACACTGAAACATTTGCCTAGCTCCTGGTCCTGCTATTTATTGTACCCCTGAATTGTGTTTTGTGGGGGCTGTGGGTGTGTGAAGGGGAGGGGTAGGGAAGGGATTCAACTTGCTTTTATTTAGAAATAAATATTCACCTTGACTCCCAGCTGCTTTTTGCTTCAGGGAATTCATTTGTGCCTATGGCATTCCAGAAACGTATTGTTGATGGAGCATCACAGGAGCTTTGGGAACAGTGTCCTTGAGGTGTCCCAGCCTTTGTCTGGGGTACCTAAATCCTCACTGTGAGCAAGCAGAAAGTTCAAGGCACTGCTGTTTGTCTGCAGAGAGTGATATCTTTTAACTATTCCACGGAATCACGGCCGAGTAAGTAGGGAAGGTGTTTGGATCATTCAAACTCTGCTAAGGATGGGGAAAATTGGACTTGTGTTTTGGCATGATGGAAAGAGGAACCGAAAAACCGTTTGCCTTGGCTGTTTCTTGCTCTGCCTTGGTGTGGCAGAAGGACACAGAGCATGGAACTGCCCAGCACCACAACATGCTTCACATCCCAGGAGGACTTTCCTCAGCCCACATGTGAAGCATCTCCTGGTTGTCTTCCCAGGAATACCCAGACTTGCTGTGGGAGCTCTGCATGGCAAAAGATGTAGAAAGAAGTAGTGATCACCTGCAAAGCATGAGCAGTAGGCTCAGCTTTACGTGTTTAAGCTTTGAGAAACAAAATAAATTACTTTTTTCTTTGCACTCCGACTGTCAGTCGCTTCCAGTGGTACCCAAACCACCCCTTCCTCCCCATCCCTGGGGTTTTCCTGCTGCCTGTCTCAGCAGCAGGGTTTGGGCATGTTTGCGTTATGGATGGGAGCCAGGGGGAAGAAAAAGCTTTTTGTGAACAAACCACACGGGTGGTGTAGGCAGCAAGATCTTCAGGGCCTGATACCATTTGTCCATGACACAAAACCCAGAAGAATTATAAATAACCAGGCAGACAGGGCTGCTGGGGGAAGCAAGTGGAACTGCTTGTAGTAAACAAGGCACAAATGGCCTTTTCCATCCTTTCCCATGACTGCTTGCACCCCTCAGAAAGTCCATGTAACCCTCAGAGGTAGAAACTGGAGCCTTCTCCACAGTCGGGAGGGAAAAGGGACTCCTCTAAAGAGTGAGCCAGGGAATCCCAGAAGGTTCAGGTTGGAAGGAACCTTAAAAACCATCCAGTCCCAACCCCTGCCATGGGCAGGGACACCTCCCACTAGCCCAGGTTGCTCCAACCTGGCCTTGGACACTGCCAGGGATCCAGGGGCAGCCACAGCTTCTCTGGGCAACCTCTGCCAGGGCCTCCCCACCCTCCCAGGGAGGAATTCCTTCCCAATATCCCACCTAACCCTGCCCTCTGGCAGTGGGAGGCCATTCCCTCCTTGTCCTACCACTTTCTACCTGTGTAAACATCCCTGTGCTCCATCCCCTGGGGAGGTGGCAGCTCCTTTGCCCCGGGCTGCCCAGCTGGCAGGAGATGATATCACCCGGGGCAGGAGGGCAGGGCTGCAGGACCCAGCTGAAGGGATGAGCTGGAGCTGATTAATTCAGATTAAGGGCCATAACAGCCAGCTGGGAGCTGGTGGGCAGAGATAAAAGCAGTCTCACTGGCTGTCCCTCTGGGTTTAAATATCCCCAGGAGAAGGAAGGGGAGGAGGGAACTGTTGGCAGATTTATTGCAAGGCTGATGTTTGCAAGATTTATTTCCTATTAAATTCAAATCATGGTAGGACCAGCAGGGACCTTGAGACCCAGTCCTTGGCTTGAACACTGGGCATTGACAGTCTGAGCAGGGTCTAACACTGGACACTGATGGTCTAAGCAGGGTCTAACACTGGTCACAGTCTAAGCAGGGTCTAACACTGATTATTGATGGTCTAAGCAGGGTCTAACACTGGTTATTGATGGTCTAAGTAGGGTCTAACACTGGTTATTGATGGTCTAAGCAGGGTCTAACACTGGTCACAGTCTAAGCAGGGTCTAACACTGGTCACAGTCTAAGCAGGGTCTAACACTGGTCACAGTCTAAGCAGGGTCTAACACTGGTTATTGATGATCTAAGAAGGGTCTAACACTGGTTATTGATGATCTAAGCAGGGTCTAACACTGGTTATTGACAGTCTGAGCAGGGTCTAACACTGGTCACAGTCGGGGGGGGTCTAACACTGGTTATTGATGGTCTGAGTGGGGTCTAACTGGTTATTGATGGTCTGAGGGGGTCTAACACTGGTTATTGATGGTCTAAGTGGAGTCTAGCACCGATCACTGACAGTCTGAGCAGGGTCTAACATTGGTTATTGATGGTCTGAGTGGGGTCTAACCCTGGTTATTGATGGTCTGAGTGGGGTCTAACCCTGGTTATTGATGGTCTAAGGGGGGTCTAACACTGCTTATTAATGGTCTGAGCAGAGTCACTGGCAGTCTGAGGGGGTCTAACACTGGTTATTGATGGTTTGAGGGGGTCTAACACTGATTATTGATGACCTGAGCAGGATCTAACGCTGGTCACTGACAGTCTGAGGGGTCTCTCTGCTCAGTTCCCATCACGGTCAGCAGAAGGGGCCCTCAGAGGCAGGGCTGGACCGTGGCCAGCAGCCTTTGTGCTCCATGCCCTGGGGACAGAGCCTGTTTGTGGTGTTTTCAGTGCTCCTCTGAGCCCCCCAGAGCAGACTGGCAGCCCCTGTGTGCAGGACCCACCCCAGCACCACAAAACAGGGGATCCTGCCCACCCAAACTGCTCGGGCAGCTCCGTCCTCCACGTGGGAAAGGGATGATCAAAGAGCAGGAAAAAGCCCAGAGCGGATGCCAAAAGCAGGAGCTGGATGGAAAGGCTGAAGAGGAGGGGGAAATCCAGGATGTGGAGCTAAGCAGAGGTGATTCTTTGTGCTGAAGTACAATAAAGTTATATAAGAGCTGAACTGTGGTTGCCCCAGTGTTTAATTGGGTCTCCCCATCTCAGCACATGCTGGAATCTGCTTTGCTCCTTTTAACACTCCTGTGGCCCAGGGGAGAGGAGGCACTGGAAGCAGGAGAGGTGCACGAAGACCCAGCTCTGCAAAGTATTTCTCCAGTCACTGTGGCCAGAGAAAGGCCATGGTGACTTCTCCAAGGACTCAGGTAGGAAGCAGAGGTAGGGGCAAGTCTCCCCACCTGACTTAAAGTACTTTACAGAGCTACTAGTGTAAAACTCTGTGGTCAATAAGGAACTCTGGCTCACCTGCTCGTGACACTTTTCTCTCCCTTTCTCTGAACGTGGAAATGTGAATAACCTCTTCTTGGTACCTTACTTATCCACTAAAAATATACCTTTAGAGTCAAATGTAACCAAAAACAATGGCAAAAAATTCCATTTTCTTTTTCTGCCCTTATGGTCGATGACAATTAAAAAAAAAAAAACAACACAGATTTTTAACAAATATTTCCTTAATCTCTCCCACAGTTTTTAAAATGTCACAGTTATGTTTGTCCCCCTGATGGTTGAACTCAGTTGAGGAGACTTATAGTCAGTGGCAGAACATGGGTTTCAATGTACACCTCCCATGGTCTGTGCCAGGGCTTTTCAGCCTCGACTCTTTTCAGTTCCTGTGCTCTGCCCCTTGCATGCAAACACAAGCCTTCCTGGGGACAATTCCCTGCTTTGTCTGCAGGGCCTTGGCCAAAGGGAATGGAAATGGGCTTTGCATGGCTCCAGTGCACAACCACCCACTGGCTGGGGGAGCTGGGAGAGGCACCACTGGGCAGGCACAGACATTTTAGGCTTAAAAAGAGAAACAGGACAGGGTGGAAAGAGAGTAAATCTGGTCATTTCCATAATGCACAAACTGGAGGTCACTTAATAACCAGGGGGGAAGTTGCAAACATGCTGAAGTGGATGTTGCCCTTCATGTCCTTAATGAACACCAAAACTTTGCATGGGCTCAGGAAAGCCAAAGATACAAACTTCCCGTGCCTAAAGGGGCTCCAGGAGTGCTGGAGAGGGACCTGGGACAAGGGATGGAGGGACAGGACACAGGGAGGGTGTCCTGTCCCTCCCTCCCCCAATATCCCACCTTCCCACTGCCAGAGGGCAGGTTTGGGTGGGATATTGGGAAGGAATTCTTCCCTGGGAGGGTGGGGAGGTCCTGGCACAGGTTGCCAGGAGAAGCTGTGGAAGTGTCCAAGTGCCCTGGAAGTGTCCAAGGCCAGGTTGGAGCAACCTGGGTCAGTGGAAGGTGTCTCTGCCCATGGCAGGGGGTGGAACTGGATGGTTTTTAAGGTCCCTTCCAACCCAACCTATGCTGTGATTCTATACCTTGCACCTTCTACAGGTCCCGAAATACTGGATGAGAAAGGTGTTCAACCTGAGCCCAAGTAGCTGCTTTTGGGGTCTAAAAGGCAGGGTTTGCCAAGGGCTCAGGAAAAACCTGCTCCAAGCTGGAGGACCCAGGAGCAGGCTCTGTTTGAGCTGCTGAGCAGCACCAGCCTGCATGTGAACCCTGTGATGTCCCACTGGGCTGAGCCCAGTTTGCCTCCCAGAGATGATCTGGCCTGAAACAGCTTTTCTGGCAGAGATGAAGGGATGTGGGGGCTGCACAGAGACCCAAACCAGCTGTCCCCACAAAGATTAAGTGAGTGGAGTGATCCTGATTACGGACCTTTTATTTGTAGGCAGGGTAAACAACAGAGATTTATTCAGGTCAGGGGAATACTGAGCAGCTGATCACATGCTAAATATTTATGTCCAGCTGGGGGATTCCTCAAAATGATATTTTCCCCCCCCATCTGTAACAAATCTGGCAGCAGACGCTCTCCAGAGCTCATTAATGGAGTGGGAACTGTGTCCATGAATCCAGGCATCAGGACTCGCTCGGGCAGAGCATGGGGTTGGATTTGCTTTGGCTGCAGATGAGATTTTTGACAGTGACTCAGAAGCTTTTCCAGCTCTCATCTGCTGAGACTTTGTCCCTTGCTTCCCTGGCTGCTGACAATTTGCTTTCTAACCAGGGACCAGAGGGGAGAGCTGCTGCTTTCAATTGCAAAGTCGATACAATAGATGATAAAAAGGCTCAGAGCTCTCCTCTCTTTCCCTGTTCCCTGCTCCTGTTTTGCCCAGGAATGGGCCCTCCTCCAGCCTAGATGCACTAGAGCCCTCCTGAGGTTCTTTCCAGTCTGCATTCACTAGGATCCTACGGGACAGCCCTTGGAATTTGTCAGGAGAGGCTGACAAACAACAGAGAGAGCATTTTCCCTGCCCCAGGCGAGGCAAATCTCCTGGAGTCTGAGATACCCCCAAACCCACATGGATCCTCATGCTGGTATTCTGATTTTTCAGTCTTTGTTCTACCCTTACCAGCCCCTCTGGCTCAACACCTTCCACCTCAAGGCAGAGGCAGTTTTTTTCTCCTTTGAAAGGGATTTCTTCTCTCAGAGGGTCAACCCCACCCCCCCTGCATCCATCCCGTATCTCCCCCCATAATTGCCGAGATATTACAGGGAAATGTTGCTTCCACGAAGGCCAGCGGGGTCAGAATGGAAATGGGGGGATCTCAGCATGAAATCTGCCTGTCCTCCAGCTGATCCACATGGAAAGTGTCAGAGCTGGTGATGGATGGGGCTGAGCTTTGCCCAGCCTTGTACAGCCAGAGGGGCCAGCCCAGGGCCAGACCTTTGTGTGCAGAGCAGGCCCCAAACCTGGCCCTACAAAAATGCACCTGCAGGTAAAAGGAGGATTTCCCTCCCATGTGTGCAGAACAGAAGGAATAAGAAATATTTACTTTCTCCACTGTCAGTCTTTAACCAATTTATTCCAGGGAAAATGTAGCAAAAAATGGGGAAAAAAATGTGAGTAATAAGATGGGAATGGAGCTGCCCCACTGGGAACTTGTGTGAACAGATCCACCTTCTTCTCCTCCCATGAAGGAAACATCCTTCTTATGCCCAAATCATCCTGGGGAAAGCCCAGCAGAGAGCACTGGTTTGTTTGTTTTCCCCTCTCTCTGAGCAATTATTGTCAGTTGGGTAAGTCAGGTAATGAGCTTTCCATCTGAGGGGTTCTCAGTGCATTATTCCACCTGGGAATCACTGCAGGGTGTGTCCATGCACAGAAATACATGGAGATTTTGCTGTTGCTTGATGATTTGACCTATATTTTTGTTGGTCAAGACCAACAAAAAAGCACTGAAAAGCGTGAAGCTTCCACGAGAGAGTTTTTCAGGAGGACGGAAATATTTGGCTGTATTGTCCATGTAATAATAATAATAATATTAATTATGCAATCCAAAGTAATTTTGGTTAAAATTCTGCAAACACTGCTTCCTACTACTATGCCCAAAGGTGTGTAATTCCCTCAGTGCTTTTTTCCCTATAAAACAACTGCCATAAACACGTGTTAAGAGCAACCTGGGGCTTGGTTTGCTTGTGGTTGTGGCTGCAGATATTCTGTGTTGGGGGTGAATTATGTGTTTGTCGGTGGGAGATGACCGAGGACGAGGAGGACCTTCTGCAGGCGGAGAAGCAAGGCCGACAGGCCGGAATTTGGGGTATTTGCAGGGCACACGTGCCCGCTCTGGTGGTCAATGCTGGGGAGCCGCTGCGCTGCTCCAGTCGCTGCTCGTCGGAGCAAGGATCTCATTCCCAGCCCTATTTCCTGGGCAGAAGCGCCATCTGCTGCAAGACCAACACTTCTCCGTCCAAAAGCTCCATAAAACCCACCTCAGTTGGAGAAACAGAGGGAAGAGCAGGTGTTTCCCATCTGCTGGATGAGATGAGGTGTCTGTGCAAAACAACTTCTGCTTGTAGGGCACGTTGTGTTCCTGTCCCTCTGGGGGTGCTCAGACCCCCTTTCCAGTGCACACAGAGCTCCCAGGACAGTGACACCTGCTTGCTGGAGGATGAATAAGACAACAGGTCTGTCCAAGTGGCTTTTGTCAAAATAAAACTGGGTTTTCTACTTTTGTCAAATAAAACTGTTTGTGGTTTTTTTTTTTTGGTGGCTAAAAAACCTACGTGGTTGGAAATTGCCTGTCTGGCTGGGGTGGGAGTGCAGGAATGGCTTCCTGGGGGTGCAGGGGAAATCCAGCCGTGCAGCTCAAAGATTGGTCCCCTCTCTGACTTGCAGGAGGTCTGGAATTTTCTCTGTGAGAAGGGAAAAGTGGGGGAAAAGTTCTAATTCAGCCGGTCACACTCCTGCTCAGAGGGGAAACTGAGGCACGAAGCCACAAATGGGAAATTTTGTCTAATTCTCCAAAATCACCAAAAGCACCAACACCCCCTTTTCTCAGCACCTCAGTGTGCCACACAAATGTTGAAAGGCTCTGTTGGCTGCAGGATGTGTTTGTGTGGGATCGAGCTGTTTGCCAAGAGCATCCCACGGGAAGCCCCAGGCAGATTCTAAAGTGTAACTTTATGGGTTTAATCTGTGATTGGGTCCCCCTGAGCCTCACTCCAGCTTGTCCCATGGTCTGGAAAACCCTCTTTGAGTGCTGATGTTCCCAAGCAAGTAAAAATCCTCCTTGGCCTCACATGTTCCAGCTGCTCCTGCTGGAATGACTCATAGAGTCACGGAATGGTTTGGGTGCGAAGGGACCTTAAAGACCATCCCATTCCAACCCTCTGCCATGGGCAGGCACACCTTGCACCAGAGCAGGGTGCCCAAACATTGTCCCTGTTGGTGATTTCAGTGGTTTATCCTTTCCCCCTAATTTGTTTCTAAATCTTGTGCAATCAGTTCCTTGTTCCCTTCGCTTTCCGGGGCAGGAGCCCCTTCTTTGCACTTCCAGGGGGTGTGATGTGACCAATTCTCCCCAGCGGGCAGTCCCAGGCCCCTTGTCCATGCCTAGGAATTTAAATGCTCTGCTGATCCATGAAATAATCGCTGCAAACCCAGCACGGGCAGATCTGAAGCTGCGAGGGACAGGCAGTCCCAGACCAGCCTGAGCTGCAGCTGAACGTGCCTTCACTTTTTGGGGTGGGGTGGTTTTTTTGGGTTTTTTTGGTTTTGTTTTTGGTTTTGTTGGGTTTTTTTGTTTGTTTGGTTTGGTTTGGTTTGGGTTTTTTTTGGTGTTCTGCTGAAATCCGGTCTCTTTTTTTTTTTTTTTTTTGCAAACTGAAGACCCTCCCCACGGTTGTTCCCAGGCGGTGTGGCCAGGACTCTGCTTGCAGTCTTACTCCTCACCATTGGGTGTCAGCCCAAAACCACCAGTCCTGCTCTCCGCGGCTCTGTTTTCCAGCCCACTCCTGCTCTGCTTTCCAATAGGAATTTCTCAGCCTGGAAAAAGGGTGTTGTCCTCTTCTCCCTGCTGCCATGGCCATCCTTAAAACTGCCAGTGCAGGCAGAGCTCAGACGGCACAGACGACGGGGGTTTATAACAAATATGGGCACAGATCTTTTATTAGTGACAGGACAAGTGACAGGACAAGGGGGGGACGGTTTTAAACAGAAAGAGGGGACATCCCTGGGCCTGTCACCAGCACGTGGTGGAGCTGGCAAGGAAAGCAAGCACGTCTTGGTCTCCTGCAGCCAAGAGCTGACTCCCGGACCAAATACAGGACCCGAGTTTGCAGCAGGGTGGATTTTTTGTCCCGAGGATTCCGAGGGGGACGTGCTGTGCTGTGCCAGCCTGGCTCTCCCCAGGCTCTGGAGATGAAGACGGCGGGTTTTTGGTGTCCTGAAAATCCTCCCCAGGCCATCGGGAAGGGAGGGAGTTGCTCCATCCATGTCTTGTTCCCCTGTGAGGCAGCAAAGTCTCCTGCACGAGGTCTCTCCATCAGTCACCCCTCATTACCCCCGGCTGAGTCCTCTCCCCTCTCCTTTCCAGAGCCCGTCGTTAATGGCTGGGAGGCCAATTGCACTTCTCCCAAATTCAGTCGGCTGGGCCAGAGAGGGGAAGGAACGTTTTCCTGAGCTGGGTTTACCCCCCTGGGACACCCCTCTCCCCCTACCATCTGCTCACACAAGTGCTCTGAGCTCTCCTCCCACCCACCCTCTCCACACCATAATGAGGTCTCTGCTCCCTAATTAGCCCTAATAGCACGCTGATTTCCTAGCCATGGAAAAAACAGGGGGGAAAGGGCTGTAGGGTGAGGAGTGGGAAGAGAACTTGTCCTCGAATACCCGTTTGTATCCACAGGGGTTGCCACAGAGCAGCCTGGGGATTGGGAGAAAATTGTTTGGGGCTTTTTTTTTTGTTTGTGTCATTTCTCTGAGGTTTGAGGTTTTGGGAGAGGATTTGTTTGCACTGGACCCTCACACCCCAAAGGAGATTTCTGGTGCAAACACAGGACCCACGTTAGTGTTTGCACTGCATGGGTGGAGGTGGTGGGGTGATGTGGGGCTGTCACCCCACTGGGGTGAGCAGGGAGTGGGGACCAAAGGCACGCAGGGATTTGGGACACGAGGTTGTGGGGGCTGCATTTCTCCTTCCCTGGTTTCAAGGGGATCCTCTGGAGCTGAAGAAGAAACTCTCTGCAACCCTGGCCTTTCTTTGGGGTCTCAGTTACTTCAAAGAGAAGAAACCCACCCACCACTAATTTTTTTCTTCCCTTGCCCACCTACACCCTTTTCTTTCCTTTTTTTTTTTATTTTTTTTTTTTTTGAGAGCTGTGAAGGGAATTAAATTTCTTAAACAACAAGATCTTTTGGTGCCTGTGGGTTTTATCCCTATGTTTATGTGGTTGTTCTCCGTTTCCCTGCAGCTCCCCATCTTCCCCTGTGTATGGATTTCTGTGGGGTGCTGAATACAGAAGGAAGAAGATGATTATGGCAAGGGGTAGTATTTAGGAGTTGACCTACATGTGAGGGTCCACACACACCCTGCCATCAACATGGCCTTGGGAAATTGGAAACGTGTTTTGGGAATGGCCAAGGTGAGACAGAGAGACTAAAAAGTCCTTCCCTGTGGCTACCAAAGCAGAGGGACATGAAAGGACAGGGAAGAGCCCAAAGGGGAGGCTGAGGTAGGTGGGTCCAGGATGGCCAAGGATGCAAGGAGAACATATTGCCTCCTCCTCCTCGCAGCATGGGCACGAGGGCTGTTTGGGGACCATCTCTACAGAGGTTTTTTCAGCCACCAAACCCCTGCATCACACTTTTTTTAACATACCCTGGAGCTTGCACAGGCTGTTGGAATTAGAGCAGGGCCCAAGCACAGGTATCTGACCTGGGAATGTGAGTTTAGAGAGCAAACAGGGAACAGGCCACGGCCTCCAACGTGATTTAACCCACAGGTTCATCAATGTTTAAGCCCCATCCCAGGTACTGAGAGTAAAATTGCTCTCAGTTTTACTCAGGTGGGGCAGATAAATGGCACTGGTCTCAAATGCACCCAGGAATCTTGCAACACCTACAGGGGGGGAATCCCACTGAGGGAGAGATGTTGGTGAGCATCTGTTTGGTGGCAGGGGTGTGTGGAGGAATGACAGATGGATTGGCAGGTGATAGGGAGAAGAGCCTGCTGATGGCATGCTTTCAAAGCTACTTGTTTTCCTTCGTCTGCCATAGTTTTTGCTGCTCCTGTGTTTGTTCTGGAGAAGCAAAGGACCTCTCCCTGGATATGGGGTTAGTTTGCTCTCTGCCAGCAAAGTGGAACTCAAAGCAAGGGAAGTCTGGTTGCTCATGCCTGTAGTTGGTCTTCAGATGCTGCCAAGAGCAATCTGAGGAACCATTTTCTGGGGACACTGGGAAGACTTGATGGGGAGGGACTAAATTCCAGCCTAAAATCCAGCTCCTCCTGCGCAGGGATCCCCAGAGCATCACCCTCCTGGGATCACAGAGTAACCCAGGCTGGAAGGGTCTGGGCTAGGTGGTCTTCAGGGTCCCTTCCAACCCAAACCATTCTGTGGTTCACGTGCCCGTGCCTGCAGCCAGTGCTTCTGCAGGGCTGGTTTCCAGAGAAATATTATAATTTAAATTAACTGCACGGAAAACTGTAGGAAAGAAGCGTCTTGCTGAGAGAGGTTGTGCAGATGATGAAAAGAAAGCATGGCACAGCTAAGAAATAGGATCATTCTTTGTTTAAAAAAAAAAACCACATAAAATGTTATAAAAAGAACCATATAAAATGCCTTTTAAAAAAACACGTAAAATTTAAGCTTAAACTGCTAAATCCAGCAAGGTAATTGGTGTGACAGGGTTTGTGAGGGGTCAGATCCTTCTATTTGCCTGCCCAGACTGCAGCCCAGCTGGAGCTGGGGTGCTGGAATGGGAATGAATCACGACTGGGTTTTGCAGCCAGCCCTGGGTTCAGGGCTGGAGAACATCTGTGCAGTCCCCATCTGACACTCATCTCCCCCTGACAGCTCCTCTGGTTTATAAATTCACTCCCTGCTGCTGACCAGAGCCAGCCCAGGGCCGTGACAAAGGAGGACAATGAGGGACCTCTGCCAGCACAAATGCCCAGAGCCTGCAGCAGCTGAGACAGGCTGAACACATTTGTGAGAGGGGATGGGGATGGAGAGGCCCAGATGGTCCCCAGCCACAACAGAGGACTCCTTGTGTGGATTCCCATTCGGAACGGGCAGGGATGCTCGTGGCTGGGTCTGTAGGGAGGCAAACCTTGTGAACATGGGCTCTCTGGGGAAGCTCAGGCAGCACAATCCAGCTTTACCCTGATTTTCCAGCCATTGGGTATTTGCAGGGCTTGTGTTGGCTTTCCCTTTTCATTTGCTCCGTGTTTACAAGGTGTTGGATGCTCCCACCAACCTGGGGTTGCCCAGAGAGCCAAGCTCCCTCCTGGGCAAATCCTGCAGTGCTTTGTCATGTTTCCTCTGGGAAACAAAAAAAAAAAAAGGGGGAATTAGAGTCGTGGTTTCCACTAAGTCTCTGCTGGGTCAAGGCTTCCTCTCTGCCTTCTGCTGTGGTGGTAGAAGCAATTCACAGACTCTCCCTCGGAGGGAGGGGAAATCCTGGCTGTAAAATCACCCCAGTCGTTAAAGCTGCGGGTGATCAGCCTGCAGAAGGTGCTGTGAGGGTGTCAGCCGTGTTTAACAGCGTCTGCACGTGATTGATGGCTCTGCCCTGGGCCATCACCAGTGAAATTACCCCTAGAAATAGGCAGGTCTGAGCAGAAGGGGCTCCTATGGGGAAGCACAGGCTCTGCTGCACTGACCCACTGTTAACCTATGCTTCCTGCACCACTGAAGAGCTGCAAAGCCACAAGAAGGGGTTTCACAGAGCAGAAAACAAGTGTGTCGTGCATTAATCCATTGCTGGAGTCTGGAGACATCACCAAGGGCTGGTCCTGCCTACCAGCAGAACCCAAAAGCTAATGCAGAATTGTAGAAATTATCTTTAGATTAGTTTTTTAAATTATTTTTTACAGTCATCACTGTGCTCTTCTAGAGTAATAAACTTATTTCTGGCAGGGCAGAATATTCTGCTTATTTCCCCCAAATTCATCCAGACTATTGCATCAACTGGAGCAACCTGGGCTAGTGGAAGGTGTCCCTGCCCATGGCAGGGGGGTGGAATAAGATGACCTTTAAGGTCCCTTCCCTCCCAAACCCTTCTATGACTCCCTGATTCCTTCAAAGGTGGCATCTTAGAGGAATTCAGCAGCCAGGTTTCCCCCCTGAGCAAAACACCTGAAGCAAATCTTGCTGATGGAAATATCCAATGACCACAACCTGAGCTAGGCTTTCTCGTGGGCTCAGAGCAATTTCCCCAGAATATCAGGACAATACATGGCCTTTCTTGAGGCAGCAGGAGCACCATCATAAATCCAGGTTTTAATTGACTTGCAGACATTTGCCAGCATTTCAGATTCGGTTTTCCTGGTGAGCTGTGGTCACACTGGTAACAGTGATGCAGGGAAATGTAAAGGAAATCAGAATACACAACCAGGCAGATATTAGACCACAAATATTCATTAGTGAATCATAACAATGAAAAGGAAATGAGTCACAACCCTAACGCCCTGAGGAGCAGCCAGAACACAGCTTGATCAGAATCTCCAAGGACCAAATCTTTGACTCACAGATGAGTTTTTTTCCCCCAAAGTGTCCATATTAATAAGTGGGTAAAATATGACCAGCTCTGAGCTCGTTGTTATAACTGGGTTGAGGAATGCCCAGGAACCAGGCACGTGGTCAGACAACAGCCTTTCCATCCCTGGGAGCTGGTCCCAAGCACCTCTGGAGTGTCCTGGGAAGGAGTTTTTCGAGCTGAAACAGTGGGAAACGTTTCTGAGAGGGAGTGCTCCTCGAAAGCCCATTCCACACGTGGGGAAACTGAGGCAGGCAGGTGGTGACTTTCCCAAAATTCCAAACTGAGTCAGCCCTTTCCCAGACACGTAAAACTGCAGCTGAGCTGCAACCGTTCAGTTGAGTGCAGTTGAAGTGATGGTTCCTGAGTGGCAGCTCCTGCTGGGAGGCACAGGATGGTGTCAGAGCCACTGCTGGAGAGACAGACTGTCAAAGGGGGGATGGATGACTCTTCCCAGGGTGTGTTTTATTCCCTGCTGCTGCCTGTTCCTGGACAACTCGCTGCTGCTGCATTTCAATTTAAAACCTGGGTTTTTTTAAGTCAGTGGAAAGGGGTTAAATTGACTGGTTTTGCTTTGTTTTCAGCAGAGTAGATTAGATTTATTTTTAATTCACCTGCCTCTCTGCAGTCATTATCTGCTTTCCAGCTGAGTTGCTAATGAGTGTCAGGACCATCATTTTACTGATGGAGAAACTGAGGTTTGGGCAGTGGCTGTGACATTCCCCAGGGCATGGGGAGGTAATATTGCTGGGATCTGAAATCCCTGGAGCTGGTTCCTATGCTGCAGCCCCAAGCCAGTCACAGGGAAATTGCACTCCATAGGTACAGTGTGACTGACTGCTCTCACACACTTCCCTGGAAATGGCTTTTCTGAAGGCTAATTAGCATGGAAAACCAATCCCAGAAGCGAGGGAGAGAGGTAATGATCCATGTGGCAAAGCAGCACGAGCAGGGGACCCCCAGGCCGAGCGGTCAGGCAGAAACTCAGCAGGCTTTGGGCTGCTTGAGTGAGGGGCCAGGCTGAAAACATCAACCAGCATTTATGGATGCAGAAAACAGGAGGTTTTCTCAGGAAAAAGTGTGGTAAAATGTGTTTCCACAGGTTGGAAACTGGAATCAGGGGTGCTTAAACAAGGGTGGCCGGTTTTGCATGGACTGGGTTGCAGCCCTGGAGCTCTTTAGCCCAAGGGAGCTGCCAGGAAAGGTGGAGAGGGACTATTTACAGGGGCCTGGAGGCACAGCACGAGGGGGAATGGCTTCCCACTACCAGAGGGAAGGGTTAGATGGGATAATGGGAAAGAACTCTTGGCTGTGAGGGTGGGGAGGCCCTGGCACAGGTTGCCCAGAGAAGCTGTGGCTACTCCTGGATCCCTGGAAGTGTCCAAGGTCAGGTTGGAGCAACCGGGCTAGTGGAAGGAGTCCCTGCCCATGGGAGGGGTTGGGACTGGATGGTTTTTAAGGTCCCTCCCAACCCAAACCATTCCATGATTCTGTATCTTACTTGTTCTGCTGGTGATGCTCAGGGTGAGGTGGGTGGACATGGGACCATCCCAAAGACAGCTGAGGGGTTTTTTTACTCTTTCAAAAAAGAAAAGGAGCTTGGAAATTGCAGAGTGACATGTTGTATTTACAAGATGCTCCTTTAGGTTGCAAATGCAGGTATTTAAAGCTATGAAAAGCCAAACTGAGATGTGAGAGCTGCTTATGCAACTGCAGTTGTGCCAGGGGTGTGTTTGCTCAGCCCATCATTTCAGTCACATCCTGCCTTCCCCACAGTGCTTCTGCCTCAATTAATGCCCAGAGATGACTGGGGACAAACCAAGCCTCGGGAGAACCACACAGTCTGGATCACCCCACATCTCCAGGCTTGGCTGCAACCATAAAATGTTGATTGAGCACCATGCTCTCACTGCCAGAGCTGAGAGGCAGCCAGTGTGGGCCAGGACAGGGGTGCCAGGAGCTGCAGTGGTACCTCACCACCATTCCCAGGCAGCAGAGTGTGGGCTGGGCTGGGGAGCTGCTGCTCTGCTCATCCCTGGCCAGTATTGACATATTTAAACCCGGTGTGGAGCAGAAAAACACAACCAGATGTTGGCTGCTATTGTGTGACAGGACACCTGATCCTGCAGGACCCACTGTTCCCTCTGCTCTGGGGACTGACATTTACCCCGTGGCACCCCCCATCTCTACCCTGGGGGTTCTTGGAACAGCCCACGCTCTCCCAGCATGCTTTTTAATTTATTAATTTATTAACCAGCCCTCCACCCCTGCTCCAGCTGCCCTGGGGTGATGCTGCCTCTTGGAAACTGGATCCACACCTGGAGACATGGCAAACCCAGGGCCTGGGGAAGCCAAACTACCACCCAACCAGGGGCAGGTGCTGGACCCCCGATAAAAGGTCAAAACAGTGTGGTTTGGGGCAGTAAAAGAGGAGTAAATGGCCTTTAGGACCTCTCTGGAGCTGCCCACCTGAGGTTCTGCTCGAAAGCAAGGATGGGTGTGCTGTGACCTGCCCTCTTCAAGGTCAGCCTGGATGGGGCTTGGAGAAACCTGGTCTAATGGAAGGTGTGCCTGCCCATGGCTGGGGGGTTGGAACTAAATGGTCTTTAAGCTTCCAACCCAGCCCATTCCATGATTCTATGATTCTCTTCCCCATCATCTCTCCCCCTTCTCTTCTGTCTCCTTTCCACACCAGCCCTCTGCTTAATCTGCTGCAGAGAAGGAAGATGCTCACACATATTTGACATTTTGGTAGAAATTGAAAAAAAATGGGATGAATCTGACAACATCCATCCAGCTCCATCCCCACTAACAATAAAGGGGAAAACACCACAGAATCACAGAATTGGTGAGGTTGGAAAAGCCCTCTGAGATCATCGAGTCCAACCATTCCAAGGCCACCACTGCCCCATGTCCCCAAGTGCCACATCCACAGGGCTGTTAAACCCCTCCAGGGATCAGACTCCACCACTGCCCTGGGCAGCTGTGCCAGGGCTGGACAGCCCCTTTTGGCTAAGAAATTTTCCCTCATATCCAATCTAAACCTCCCCTGACCTAAGTTGTCATTTGCTTTAGGTGAGGAATCTCCCAGACTGGCCAGTGAAGCCTGTGAACTGCGGGCCAAGGCTGCAGAGCCAGGCAGGAAAATCAGGTGGACAAAGCAAATGTCAATATGTAAAAGCATTGATGTGACTTGGGACGGATCTTCCAACGGTCAGGAAACTTTTATTTGCAATAAACAGCGGGATATGGCGAAATCCTGGAGCCCTGATTTCACACTGAGGCAAACAGCATGCCCAGGCTGCACATCTGTGTATGGATGACCAGGGTGAGGTGGCACCATTGTGAACACTTGTGCATTTATGCACAGAGAAGGTGCAGAGCTGTTGTTGTGATCGTGGACACGCAGATCCATTTTAAACAGACCCCCTGCTATATAAAGGGGGGCTCAGCAGTTCCCCTTGCCTCATGAAAGGGAGAAATATTCACTGTCAAGCAACACCTGAGCAACTCACCGGGCAGAAATGGCTCCAGGTACTTTTTATTTGGGTTTTCAGGGATTTGCCAGTGCTGCCATGTGTGGGGGGCGATGGAAGATGATGATGGGGTGGTACTGTGGTGGGACAAACTCTGGGACAGCCCTAACTTAAAGTATGGCAACTTATAAACCAGTGACAAAGAATACCTTTCCCTGCAGTGTGACTTTAATCCATGAACTAATCTTTAGCCTAAAAGGGGCAAGGATAACATGAAGAACAAGGCCAAGCCATAGTTACAGTTGTTATTAACATAAATGTTGGCAGGGATATTAAAATTCATATTCCAAGCTTAAGACAAGGATCAGCACGATGCCTGAATTTTGGGGAGGGCTGAGCTCACCCTTGGTGCCAGCAAGGCACCAAGGCAGAGGACCCCTCAGCCATGGAGAGAAGAGAGTGGGAATGAATTCCCAGGTGCCACCCCCTCCTCAGCACAGTGCCCCAAGGCCTGCTGACACTTTCTGCTTTGCTGCAGGGTCCTGGTTGTCTCCTCTGGCCATCGCTGTGATCACGGTGGGGCTGCAGTGGGCACAGCCAGCTGCCACCTTCCCAGCCATGCCCCTGGCCAGCCTGTTTGCCAACGCTGTGCTGAGGGCTCAGCACCTTCACCTCCTGGCTGCCGAGACCTACAAGGAGTTTGTGAGTGCTGGGGCCCCCTCTGCCTGAGCTTGATGGCTTCGGGATGTGTGACAGGGACCTCTCAGCCATTTCTGTGCCCTCTCTCTGCTTCCCAGGAGGCTGAGGGGTGTGACAGGATAGGACTGCACCCTGTTTCCCCCTCTCAGCTCTCTGATCCTACACGCCCCCCTTTCCCGGGCCATGGCTGCACATGGCACAGATATTTTGCCAGACTTTCCTCTGGCAGTCACCTTTTGCCCTGGAGAGTCTGAATGCTTAAACCCCTCACGTTTCTGCTCCTGCCAGGATCTGCCACGAGCTTTCCCTTTGGCAAGAGCTGTCCTTGGGGGCCATTTCCTCCTTGGGAGAACCTGGTCCCGGTGGTTTGTGTTCACCTCAGCACCTTGGCTTAGTGAGAGGAAGACCCTTAGGTCCAGTAGCTATTGTGCCAAGACAATATTCCTGCTTCCCAACCCTGTCCAGAGGCACCTCATGCCTCACATCCACTTCTTGCCAAGAGTAACCATTCAGGACAGCTTGGGAAGGTCTTCCAGAGGACGTGGGCAACATGTCTGGGTGTACTTGGGCTGTCTCCACAGGAACGCACCTACATTCCAGAGGACCAGAGGCACACAACCAAGAATTCCCAGGTGGCGTTTTGTTACTCGGAAATGATCCCTGCTCCCATGAAGAAGGATGATGCCCAGCAGAAATCCGTAAGTCCTCCCCCTCAGGGCAAGCACAGACCTGTCTGAGGAGCCCAGCTGTGCTTCAGGGCAGGAGCAGAGGGTTTCCACCTGTGCACACTCAGGTGCTTCATCCCTGCCCTCCCAAGAAAGATATGACCTTGGTTACACTATGAATCACATTCCCTTCCCAAGGATGAGAAAAGCTGTTGTCTGCAAGGGACACAGGTGGTGCTCCCCAGCCTGAACACTTGGTGTCTGCTGAAGCTGCAGGAGCTGTGGCACATCCCTGGGTCACCTCCAGGCTGTTCCAGAGGCAGCAGGACACCCCACCAAACACCTCCCCCCACAGCTTTGAGCCCTTCCTGTCTTGTTTTCAGGACATGGAGCTTCTCCATTTCTCCCTGGCTCTCATCCAGTCCTGGCTGACCCCGGTGCAGTACCTGAGCAAGGTGTTCACAAACAACCTGGTTTTTGGCACCTCAGACAGAGTGTATGAAAAGCTAAAGGACCTGGAGGAAGGGATCCAGGCCCTGATGAGGGTAAGTCACAGCATGTAGTGTAATTATAGGATAACAGAGACCTCCCAGACACGGGGCACTCAGCTCCTGGGGATCCAAGGACCATGAGAAATCTCCCCACCTTCCACTCTGAAGGCCAGCGGTGTCCTGTGGACTTTGCTCACCTTTAGATAGTGAGATCATGACACCTCCCTGAACAGGATAAAAGAACACAGAACAGATGTTAACACCCATCACAGAGCAGAACTGATCAGGAATCACAACAGTCGACACCCAGAGTCCACCCAAACCCAGCAACAAAAAATATTTAGTTGTTTAAGTCCACTGGAGTAACAGCAACATAATTTTTGCTACATCTCCATGCAAAATACTCAGAAATGGGGCAAATTGCCTCCCTTCCTGGGGCCTGTGCCCAGCTCTGTTCTTACTGTAGCATCCCCCCTGCGTCACTGCCCTTCCTGCAAACACAAACACTCAAAAATATGCTTGAAATATGCTTTAAGGGTGGGGGAGAAACCCCCAAGCTCATCTAAAGCTCAGGAGGAGCCTTGGCACTGGGCCAAGGAGGAGAGTCAGAGAATCCCAGAATCACTGAGGTTGGAAAAGCCCTCCAAGGTCACCAAGTCCCCCCTGTGCCCGATGCCCCCGTTGTCCCCCAGCCCAGAGCACTGAGTGCCATGGCCAGTCCTTCCTGGGACACCTCCAGGGCTGGGCACTCCAAACCTCCCTGGGCAGCCCCTGCCAGTGTTTCTCTGTGAAGAAATTCCTCCTGCTGTCCACCCTGAAACACCCCTGGCACAGCTTGAGGTTGTGTCCTGTTGTCCTGTCCCTTGTTCCCTGGGAGCAGAGCCCGACCCCCCCGGCTCCCCCCTCCTGTCAGGGGGTTGCAGAGCCAGAAGGTCCCCCCTGAGCCTCCTTTTCTCCAGGCTGAGCCCCCCCCAGCTCCCTCAGCTGCTCTCGGTGCTCCATTCCCTTCCCTGGACATGCTCCAGCCCTTGTCTGAGGGTCCCAGAACTGCCCCCAGGGCTGGAGGTGCCCCAGCGGTGCCAGCACAGGGACAGGCAGTGCCCTGGCCATTGGGTACCACCCGGGCTGGCGTCCATCCACCGCCACCAGCACCTCCAGGGCCTTTCCCAGCTTTCCCAGCCCGGAGCGTGGGGTTGTGGTGCCATTCCCAGCCCCTGCCCATCGTCCCCCAGGAGCTGGAGGACCGGAGCCCGCGGGGGCCCCAGATCCTCAGGCCCACCTACGAGAAGTTCGACGTGCTGGTGCGCAGCGAGGACGCGCTGCTGCACAACTACGGCCTGCTGGGCTGCTTCAAGAAGGACCTGCACAAGGTGGAGACCTACCTGAAGGTCATGAAGTGCCGGCGCTACGGGGACGGGAACTGCGCCGTTTGACCCCGGCCCCGACCCCGCTCCGGCCCCTCGCCGGCCACGGCTGCCCCGCTCCTCGGAAAGAGACCCGGAGAATAAACCTGCTACAGCCAGCGTGTCTCTGGGTTTTGGGGGGCACAGCCCATCGTGGGGGGGGGGGGCTGGGAGGGATGGGGATGAGCAGCCGGTGGGGCGGGGTGGATTTGGGGCTTGAGGTGTGGATTCGGGGCTAAGGGAGCGTATTTGGGGCCTGGGGAGGTGGGGAGCGGATGCAGGGGTAGATTTGGGCTGGGGAGTAGGTTGGGACTGCGGGTGGATTTGAGGCTGGCGGGCAGATTTGGGAGTAGATTTGGGGATGGGGAGTGGATTTGGGTCTGAATGGGGAGGACTTGAAGCTAGGGGGTGCAGATTTGGGGCTGGAGGGTGCATTTGGTTCTGAAGGGGCTGGATTTGAGGCTAGGGGATGCAGATTTGGGGCTGGAGGGAGCATTTGGTTCTGAAGGGGCAGGATTTGAGGCTGGGGGTGCAGATTTGGGACTGCAGGGTGCATTTGGTTCTGAAGGGGAGGATTTGAGGCTAGGGGATGCAGATTTGGGGCTGGAGGGTGCATTTGGTTCTGAAGGGGGTGGATTTGAGGCTAGAGGATGCAGATTTGGGGCTGGGGTGTGGATTTGGTGCTGGGGGTAGTTTTGGTGGTAAATTGGGTAGAGATTTGGGACTGGGGGGTGGATTTCAGGCTGGAAGGGATGAGGTTGGAGCTAAGCATGTGGATTTGGGACTAGGGGGTAGACTTTGGCAGGAAAGAGCAGAGTGCAGTGAAGAATAAAGTGCAAGAACAAGAAGGATGGGCTTGTGTCACCAACGTCAGAAGACTTTCCAGAGACATCTCTTGTATGGAAAAGGTGCTGGTGTTACCACAAATCAGCAAATAAGAAACCCCTCAGGCTCAAGTTGTGAGCATTAGTGGGCAGGGATTCTTTTACTGTGAGCACTGGACACACAGGAGGATCCTCCTCTAATCATGTGTGTGACCCCTTCTCTGCTCAGCATAGCTAATACTTACTTACAACTTCACATTTATACTGGCTAAGAGGAAGGTAAACACACCAACAAAATTATGAAGGCTTCCCCCAGAAGAAGGGGAACTGTTGTGGTTGTTCCCAAAGATTTGCTGTTCCTAAAAGGAGGGCATCACCTTTTACTGGCGGTCACAGAAGCAGCAAAACTTTTTTCCTTTTCAAAATAATGTTTTTTATGTGAACTCGGGGTACACTGTTCCATTTGCTTCCAGGAGGACCATGTGCAAAGAGTCCTGTCTGAGCAGGGAGCTGCAGCAATAACAGGAGAGCTCTGGGAATTCAGGGCATTCCAGAGGCAGGGGAAAGCAGGGAAACTGGGGAGGGACAGGCTCTCAAAAACGTGGCTGCTGGCACAGACTTGCACGTGCATGGAAAGGAAAGGAAGGGACTTTTGCCGTCAGAAAAATAAAAAGAATTGCAAGTGAGAATCGTAAATGAGAATTGTTCAACGTAAATGCCGTTTTTATTTTTTGTAAAAAAGAAATTGCCCACGTAAAACACTGTTTTACAATAGTAAACTGTAAAAAGACATAAGAACTAAAGTTGTGTTGTGGTCTTCGGAAGATAGAAGGTTAGGCCCATTGGATCTGCAGGGATTTGGGACTGGGGGAGTGGATTTGTGGCAGTGGCAGCAGATTTGGGGCGGGGGGGGGGGCGGATTTGGGGTTGGAAGGGGCGGATTTGGGACTGGTAGAGTGGATTTTTGGCAGTGGGAGCAGATTTGGAGCTGGAAGGGGTGGATTTGGGACTGGGAGAGTGGATTTGCAGTAGTGGGAGAAGATTTGGGGCTGGGGGGTGGATTTGGGGTTGGAAGGGGTGGATTTGGGGTTGGAAGGGGCAGATTTGGAACTGGGGGAGTGGATTTGCGGCAGTGGGAGCAGATTTGGGGCTGGAAGGGGTAGATTTGGGACTGGTGGAGTGGATTTACGGCAGTGGAAGCAGCTTTGGGGCTGGAAGGGGTGGATTTGGGACTGGGAGAGCGGATTTGCAGTAGTGGGAGAAGATTTGGGCCTGAAAAGGGCGGATTTTGGACTGGTGCAGTGGATTTGTGGCAGTGGGAACAGCTTTGGGGTTGGAAGAGGTGGATTTGGGGTTGGAAGAGGTGGATTTGGGGTTGGAAGGGGCAGATTTGGGTCTGGAAGGGGTGGATTTGGGACTGGTGCAGTGGATTTGTGGCAGTGGGAGCAACTCTGGGGCTGGAAGGGGAAGATTTGGGACCAGGGGAGCGATTTTGCAGCAGTGGGAGCAGATTTGGGACTGGTGGAGCAGATTTGCGGCAGTGGGAGAAGCTTTGGGGCTGGAAGGGGCAGATTTGGGACTGGTGCAGTGGGTTTGTGGCAGTGGGAGCAGATTTGGGGCTGAGGGGGTGGATTTGGAGATGGAAGGGGTGGATTTGGGGCTGGAAGGGGCAGATTTGGGACTGGGGGAGTGGATTTGCGGCAGTGGGAGCAGCTTTGGGGCTGGGTGGGGCAGATTTGGGGTTGGAAGGGGCAGATTTGGGGCTGGAAGGGGCGGATTTGGGAGCAGTGGACTGGATTTGTGGCAGTGGGAGCAGATTTGGGGCTAGAAAGGGCGAATTTGGGACTGGGGAAGCGGATTTGTGGCAGTGGGAGCAGATTTGGGGCTGGAAGGGGTGGATTTGGGACTGGGGGAGCGGATTTGTGGCAGTGGGAGCAGATTTGGGGTTGGAAGGGGGGGATTTAGGACTGGAAGGGGCAGATTTGGGGCTGGAAAGGGTGGATTTGTGGCAGTGGGAGCAGATTTGTGGCAGTGGGAGCAGCTTTGGGGCTGGAAGGGGCGCATTTGGGACTGGTGGAGCAGATTTGTGGCAGTGGGAGCACCTTTGGGGCTGGGGGGGCAGATTTGGGGCTGGAAGAGGTGGATTTGGGACTGGTGCAATGGATTTGCAGCAGTGGGAGGAGATTTGGGTCTGGAAAGGGCGGATTTGGGATTGGTGCAGTGGATTTGTGGCAGTGGGAACAGCTTTGGGGCTGGAAGAGGTGGATTTGGGGCTGGAAGAGGTGGATTTGGGGTTGGAGGGGGCAGAGTTGAGGCTGGAAGGGGCAGAGTTGGGAGCAGCGGAGTGGATTTGTGGCAGTGGGAGCAGATTTGGGGCTGGAAGGAGTGGATTTGGGACTGGTGCAGTGGATTTTTGGCAGTGGGAGCAGATTTGGGGCTGGGAGGGGCAGATTTGGGACTGGTGCAGTGGATTTGCGGCAGTGGGAGCAGATTTGGGGCTGGGAGGGGCGGATTTAGGACTGGTGCAGTGGATTTTCGGCAGTGGGAGCAGCTTTGGGGCTGGGGGGCGGATTTGGGGTTGGAAGGGGCAGATTTGGGGCTGGGAGGGGCGGATTGGGAGCAGTGGACTGGATTTGTGGCCGTGGGAGCAGCTTTGGGGCTGGAAGGGGCAGATTTGGGACTGGTGGAGCGGATTTGTGGCCGTGGGAGCAGCTTTGGGGCTGGAAGGGGCGGATTTGGGGCTGGAAGGGGCGGATTTGGGACTGGTGCAGCGGACCTGCGGCAGTGGGAGCAGCTTTGGGGCTGGAGGGGCGGGTTGGGGAGCAGCAGCACAGTGTGAGCGGGGCGGGCGGGGGCGCAGGAAGGGGCAGGTCCCGTCCCGGCCATGGCGGAGGTGCTGGAGTTCCGTGTGCCCGCGGGCAGTGCCCACACGCTGCTGGTCTGGGGGCTGGAGCCGCAGCCGGGGCTGGAGGTGAGGCGAGATCCTTCCCCGGGATCCCTTCCCGCGGATGGTCCCCCCCATCCCGGGCTCCCTCTTCCCTGCCCGGGTCCCTCTTTCCCGCTGGAGCTGTGCCCCATCCGCACTGATGTTTTCACCAACCTGCCCCCAGCGTACTAATAATGTACTTTCAAATCTGTGATAAACAGAGTCGCGAGTTTCTATAACTTTTTGAATAATAGTTTATTATATGGTAAAAGCAGGCAGCCGGCTGGGTGACAGAAATGGGGACCAGTTTCCCAAATCTGCACACCCCTACTACGGGGTACATTTAGTATTTATCTTAGCTACTTCATGCATATTAATTACATCATATACATATACATTATACAGGTTTTTGCTAAGTATTTAATATATGGGTTTTCTTACAGCTAAAGCTAAAAGGGTTATCTCTACAACCAGTCATAATTCATGCATTCTTGGATGAACAGGCCCCTAAAGATCTAAAGTTCTACTATATTTTATTCTTAGGATAGTAAGGAGGTTTTAGGCCTCTTGACCTTGTAAGGGTCTGTTTTATTTCTTTACGGGGGTGTAATTAAGTTTTACAATCCGTTTGTTTTATTTTGGTGTAATCACCCGTTTGTTTCACGAATCACAATTATTTATTTATCACAAATCCTTCCCCTTTTTTTTTTTCTTCTTACCTTTTTTTCCTCTCTTTCTAACAACTTTTTAGCTCCCCTGTGTTCCCTGCCCCTCTCCCAGGGCTGCTTTTGGGGTGTGCCCAGCAGGGCTGCCCCGGGCTGTCCGGCGCAGGGTGGGAGAGTTGGGACTGAACTCAGTCAATGCGTTTTGCTGGGGGGTGAAAGCACACGAGGGATGGCAGAGAGCTGGGCTGAGGATGAAACCCTGCTCTGGTTTCTCTCTCCTCCCAGCCCAGAAGCTGGATGATGAGGGAGATGAGACGTTGTCATGGTCAGAGGTGCGGCCAGGGCGAGCTCAGCTGTGTGGAGATACCCTCACCTCGGGCCTGCTGCTCGTTGCAGAGCTTCTTGCCATCCGGCATTGCTAAAACCGTCCCTCGTTTTCCAGGGAAATAGGTCCTGTGAGTGGTCCTCTCTCTGTCACAGTGGTTCAGCCCCTTCCCGGTGTATCAAACCCCCTTTTTCCCCTCTGTTTTTTCCCTCAGCACTCCCTGTTCTCCGCGTTCTCCAGGTTCGGGCCGCTGTACTCGGTGTGGGCGCGCGGCAACGCCGCCGTGGCAGGGCCGGGGTGCTGCGGGGTCATCAAGTTCTACTCAGCTGGGGATGCCAGCAGGGCCCAGCGCGCCTGCAACGGGCAAAGGCTGTTTCAGAAACGCCCCTTGAAGGTAAGAGAACATCCCAGGGGGGGAACATGCAGGACTCGGCGCCATGAGCTCCCCGGCAGGATGGAATCGCATCAGCACGTGGAGGGGGGCCAGCACAGGCCACAAAGGTGATTAAGGGACTGGAGCATCTCTCTGAGGAGGAGACACTGGGAGCTGGGCTTGGTTAGGCTGGAGAGGAGAGGGCTGAGAGAGTCTCTCCTCAATCCACACAAATGTCACCAAGGTGGTGCCAGAGGATGGTCCCAGACTCTGTTCAGTGGTGCCTGGGACAGGACGAGGAGCAATGGCCATAAACTAAAACACAACAAGTTCCACCTCAACATGAGGAAGATCTTCTTTCCGTGGAGGGTGGCAGAGCACAGGAACAGCTGCCCGAGGGGGAGGGGAGTCTCTCTGTCTGGAGACATTCCAAACCCACCTGGACGCTTTCCTGTGTCACCTGCTCCAGGTGATGCTGCCTTGGAGTAGGTGGTCTCCAGAGGTCCCTTCCAAGCCTGACAGTTCTGTGATTCCATGAAATACTTGATCTCAGAGGTGCAAAACCTTTACCAACTCGTGACTGGGCGCTGCCACCGTGCTGCCATCCCCCAGTGCTGGCTCCCAGGGAGCATTTAAGCAGGAAAATGGCAGCATCCTCCCCCTGGCATAACAGGGTGGGTCTGTTCTGGGGTAAAGCCCAAGCAAATATTGAACCCAGCTCAGGAGCACACACAGGGCTGGGAATAGGTTGCCTGAGGGTGACTCTGCCAGACCTGTCAGTGGTGTGGCTGGAGTGGGAGCCTCACAAGCAGGGCCTGGCTGAGCAGGGTTCTTCTCTCCTGGGCAGGTTTGTGTTTGCCCCAAGCAGAGGGGGATTCAGCAACAAGCCCCTGCCCTCAGCAGCAACAAGTGCCAGGAGTTGGCCAACCACTACCTGGGCTTTAACGGCTGGTCCAGTCGCATCATCACGGTGAGGGGCCCTTTGTGTTCGTCCGTCGTCCTTCCCCTCATCCCCCTCTTCAGTGGAGGGGTTGGTGGAATGAAAAGAATTGTCCTCCACTCAGCAAGTAATAGTCAGCTACCAGAACTGTGTTTTGTGCCGTGGATGGGGGGATTTGAGAGCCTGGGGGGAGCAGGTTGTGATGGGTGAGGGCACTGGCTTGGCTTCCATTAGTAAAAATGAGGGGGGCTGTGGTTAAATCAGCACAGGGCCTGACAGTGCTCTTTGTGTGCCGAGAGAGAGATGGCTGAGACTCCCAGAGGATGGGGACTAGGAGGTGTTTCTAAACTAGGATCAAACCAGCAAATCCCCCTGCTCTGTCTCCACCACCTGCTTCTGCCTTGGCTGTGCAGGGAAGGTGTGTGGTTCGCAGGCACGGGGCCTTAGTGGGCAAAGCCTTCCTATCCCCTTCATCTTTAATCAGAAGTGATTCTCTGTGCTCTTCCCAACAGCTGCAGAAGGTGTCTGCCCTTGATGGTGAGAATGAGGAGCTGGGACAGAGCTCCCAGCAGGGATCTGTGGAGTTCCTGTGTGCTCTGGAGCTGACGCTGCCCCAGCACGGGGTGCGCAGCAGGGGAGTTGCCGTGGGCCAGGCAGCCGTAGGAGATGGGCAAGGTGGGCTTTGCTGGCCTTTGGGGGCAGTGCAAGTCTTTCCCAGCAGCTGTTGCAGACACTGGCCAGTTCTACTTTTGCACAGTTGATGGGACCCCGAACCTCTCCCCTCCCTGCTTCCCACCTTTCCTGCCCCCTGTTGTGTCCCTCTTGCCCGCGGTGTTATCCATTCCCCGGCACAGCCACTCGGGAGCGTGTCCTGGGCACATCTGCAGTGCCTGCTTGGTGGGCAGTGCCCTGCCCAGGTCAGTAACGTGCTGCTGTTGGTGTTCAGATCCCCTGGAGCTCATCACAGCCACGAGAAGAGCTCAGAAGCTCGCGGTGGGGAAAGCTCTGTCTGGGGCCTTCCAGAAGATCCTCCTCATAGTCTTGGGTAAGGCCCGGGGTTGTGTGAAATGTTCGGGCTGATATTAGAATTTCTGTGACTGTTGATAGGGGTTTTTGCCCTGAGCCTTTCTTGGGGCTGGAGGGAGCAAAACTAAACTTGTGCTGTGGTCTGTAGTGGTTTAACAGAGAGGTTCCTCCCTGTGAGCTGTGGGAGTGAAAGGGAGATCTGACAGGAGGACGGATATTTTTATGATAAATAAGCCATTGCAAGTCCACATTCCAAGGGTCTAAATGGTGTTAGGGAGGGCTTTTTGCCACTCCACGTGCATGCTGAATGGGGATGTGAGGCAGGGGTAACAGGAGCTGAACTGCAGCCCTTTGCATTTGCTGTCCTGGCCAGGAGAGAAGCAGAATTGTCCCGTTTTTGAAGATCAGGGGAGGTTCATTGTCGTTCCACACAGCAGTAATTAACCATGTCTCTGGCTGTTCATTCTGTTTCAGAAAATGGGAAAGTGGCCGTGGAGTACAATTCCTGCCAGGAGGAGCCCACGGACTCCTTAACAGAAGAGGAACTGAAGGGGCTTGTTCAGGTAAAAGTGGTGGATATTTGAGATTTCCCACAGGGCCTGTGTGTTCCACCCATTGACTGTGACAGCCTCCAGCAGCCTCCTTGGATGCAGCAATGACCTCCACTTAAATCCTGGAAAGGAATTGCAACTTGGAATTGTGCAGCGGGCTAAGGTTTTTAATCTCCTGTGGTTTTGGCTCTCTTTGTGCAGAAAGGCACATGGGATGTAGATAGGACAGGAAAACAAGGAGTACAGGGCTGTGACAGTGCAGCCTGGCAGATCTGACACGTGACAGTGTCCAGGGCTGCTCTTCATGGAGTCTGGGGGAGTGAAAATCCCAGGAAAGCCCTCGATGGTGTGGAAGAGCAAGTACATTCTAGAGAAAGAAATTTACTCTTGATTTCCCTTCCCAGGTCAATGAATTGTCCTTGGAACAACTTGACCTTGAAGAAGAAGAAGTTTTGTCTGATCTCAGTTTGGATGATAAGCCATGAAATGCCCTTTTTGCTTTTCCTCCAGATGCCCAACAGGGAAAGAAATGGGCAATAAACCCTGTGTTCCTAAAAGTAAGCCCCCAGATACATGCTGGTTTTGGAGAGGAGGTGTTTTGCTGTCAGCCTGCTCAGGTCAGCTCTCTCTGGAAGCCAGCTTAGCTGCATGATTGGTGTTCAGACAGGACAGCAGGTGTGAGCAGCACTCCCAGGACAGCCAAAGGAACAAGCTCTCCCTGCAAGAGCCATGTACAGCTCCAGGTCACTCTGATCCACGGGAGAAAGTCTGAGATGGAAGATGTCTTAGCAGCAGGAGGAGCTGTGGGGCTGACCCAGCTCTGCACGGGCACAGGAAGAAGCATTTCTCTAAGTGCAAATTGTTTAAAATAAAGTTACAAAGTCTCATAAGAACGTGTTGTCCTGTGTTGAACCCCAGCTAGAAGTAGTTGGGACGTTGTCATTATGTAGAACATAGATTGTCATTTCAAACAGGTTGTTCATTAAATTAAGTCAAATTTTGCAGTGTGGTGTGGTGAGTGAACCTGTGAGGCAGCACAGGCAATGGGAAGGGGCATCAAACACACCAAGTCATGTGGTTGGGGATACCTGTTTGATAACAAACCCCTGCCCAGTGTTTTTGACCTCTTATTGTTAAAAAAGGGTGATTGAAAACTGAGAGAGCTCAGGGAGGAGCCACAGGAATGATGTAAGATCCCTCTTGAAGTGAGAATGTTGCCTGTTGTAAGAAGAGAAGAATGGGGGGATTTGCTGCAAGAGAAATCCGCTGCTACTGGCTGAGCTTACGAAGGTGAAGCAAAGTGCAGTGGCTGGATGATGAATTTGGAGAAATCCAAGTGGGAAGATGCAGTGTTTCACATGGGGAGAGTGTTTGGATGGACTGGCCTTCATGGGATGCAGTAAATCCCCTGTTGGGGCAAGTTCTCAGGTGGAGATGGTATTTTTGTATTAAATTGCCTTACAAGTGTATGAAAATATTTTACTCTCACACTTGCCCAGCAGTGTGGGGAACAAGTTGAGGGAGGGGATTGTCCCCTTCTGCTCTGCTCTGCTGAGACCCCACCTGCCTCCAGCTCTGGGGTCCCAATAGAGGAAGGACAGGGAGCTGTTAGAGTGAGTCCAGGAGAGGCCACAGACCTGGTCTAAGGTGTGGAAGAGCTCTGCTCTGAGGAAAGGCTGAACTGGGGCTGTTCAGCCTGGAGCAGGCTCCGGGGAGAGCTTCCAGCCCCTTCCAGTAACTGACGGGGCTCCATGAGAGCTGCAAAGGGACTTTGGAATACCAGGACAAGGGGGAATGGCTTCCCACTGCCAGAGGGCAGGGTTAGGTGGGGTATTGAGAAGAAATTCTTTCCTGAGGGGGTGGTGAGGCCCTGGCACAGGTTTTCCAGAGAAGTTGTGGCTGCCCCATCCCTGGAAGTGTTCCCGGCCAGGCTGGATTTGGAGCAACGTGGGATAGTGGAAGGTGTCCCGGGCCTGGCAGGGGGTGGGATGGGCTGATCCTTCAGGCCCCTTGCAAGCCAGTCCGTGGTAGGGTTCTGTGGTGTGGGTCCATGACTATGACACAGCCCTCTGTGACATGGCAGGCCCTGGCAGCGCCCCGGCTTGCCCGGTGCCCCCAGGCCGTCATGGTTCACCATGGCACTTCTCACATGCTCCATGTGCTCCCTGCTCCTGCTGGCATTGCTGCTGGCAGTGGCTCCGTGCCCAGCTCAGGCTGGGAAGCCCTTTGGACACCCCTGCAGCTCCCCACGGCAGGGGCTGCTGGACTGTCGCCACGCCGGGCTGGCCACCGTGCCCCCGGCCACCAGCACGTGGCCCCTGGACATGCTGTGAGTGCCCACTGAGCACAGAGCCCTGCAGAGCCCTGCTTGGCCTGGCATGGCCGGGAACCCTCCCGACAGCCTGGCATGGCTGGGAACCCTCCCAACAGCCTGGTATGGCTGGGAACCCTCCTGGCAGCCTGGCTGGGAACCCTCCCAACATCCTGGCACAACTGGGAACCTTCCCAACAGCCTGGCATGGCTGGGAACCCTCCTGACAGCCTGGCACGGCTGGGAACCCTCCTGAGAGCTTGGCAGGGATGCAGCAGCACAGACTGGCTGGCTCTGGGGGGCTCGTGCTGCAGCCCCAGGGGGGAAGCCCAGTTGGCCACGCTGTGGCATTTCCAGGCAAAGGCCACTTCTACCTCAGCAGCTAAATTTCCAGGGAAAAGGGTTTCCCCGAGGGCTGACGGTGTCAGTTGTTTCTTTGCAGGGATTTCACTGACAACTCTATTTCGACCTTGGGACCGCAAACATGGAAGGAATACCAGTGGACTGAGACCTTGTGAGTACCATCCAGCATCTCAAACGTCAGGAATTCTCGTCTTTCCCATCCTTTTGTCCGGTGTTTGAGCACCCACACAACCCATTTCCATGGGAATTCTGAGCTGGGCTGCTCAGCAAGGAGGCCTGTGAATGCCCAGGGTTTCCTAGGATGGCAAGAAATGCCATAAGCTGTGTCCCATCCCACAGGATAGTCGCTGTGGCTGTTTGCCCAGGGATCAGGCTACACTCAGCTTCCCCTGGCCAGGAGCAGGTGCCTGGTGCAGCCATGAGTGGGGACGATCCCTGCAGTGCCCCAAAGCCATGTTCCAGCATAGCTGCTGTAGGACACCTTTCCATGACAACTCCAGTTCCCCCTGGCTAGCAGCTGGTGTAACCAAGTCTGTTTGTGTCCTCCCAGAATCCTCAAGGACAACGAGCTGCAGGCAGTGAAGAGTCGTTCCCTGGAAGGGCTGTTCCTGCTGAAGCACCTGTAAGCACAGTGGGCTGCTGCCTCCCCCTCCCTTGGGCCCCTGCTGCTCAGCCCAGCCCAGCTAAGGGGGCTTTATCCCTCCTGGGGCAGGAGGCTCATCCCAGATTCCACAGCCCTGCAAGCTCAGGTCAGATCAGAGCTGGGGAACACAGATGCTGTCAGTGCCAAAGGAAAGGAAAGACGATAGTGCAAATGGAATTAATGTTTTGTGTTCTCATTGTAACAGGGATTTATCTGGCAATAACATCAAGTCCATTGAGGAACGTGCCTTTGAGCCACTGCCTTTCCTGGAACATCTGTGAGTTATAAAAGTTTCCTCCTAGTGTGTTGAATGAAGGCTTCTTGCATGGATGAACCTTTCTGTGTTAAAAACAACAGGAGCATTTCGTAGAACAGTGACACTTTCCCCTGCTACAAGACAAAGGGAAAGGATTCATTTCCGTGATCTCCTCTGTCCCCAGAAACCTGTCTGGGAATCAGCTCACCCTGATCCCCAGAGGTGCTTTCGAGGCCTGGCATGGGATGCAGTTTCTGCGGGAGCTGTAAGTGGGACGAGGTCTGAAGGCAGATGGGAGCAGATCCCACAGGGGCAGAGGGGCAGAGCAGCTTTGCCCCCCACAGCTCATGTCCTTCCCACTCCCCCTCACAGCCCTCTGCTGTTTTTCCAGGATCCTAAGCCATAACCCCCTGACCCTTATTGCTGACACAGCGTTCTTCAAGCTGCCTTCGGTCAACTATCTGTAAGTACTGACTCGTTTGGACCAGACTGGTGCAGAACTTTGTCTCTCTGCAGTGCCTTGTTCTCAGGACAGCAGAGATCCAGCAGCAAATCTCCCTGTTCTCCCCGCCTTTTTCTGCTGGAGGCCAAAATACCCCCAGCAGCAGCAGCAGAGCAAGGCAAAGGCCAAGCAGTTCTGGTGTGTCCCCAGCTGCAAAGACCCAAGGAGTTGGGATACAAGCTTGAAAGGACTAGAGGCTGAGCAGGTCTAGAGCCTTGGAATGGCTGGTGGGATCCCACGAGACCTGCAGGATCCCCTGCTGATTCAGAGCCCATGGGGAGGAGCAGGTCAAACAGGGAAATGGTGGGCTTTTGAATCCTTTCTGTTTGATTGGGAAGAAGTGGATCCCTCTGCCAACACCACCAGCACCATCAGGGACCCGGGCTTGTTCTCAGAGCAGAGTTCTGGCAATGTCACCTGAGAATTTAACGTGGTCCTTCCAATCCTTGCAGGGACCTGAGTGCAACGCAAGTGTCTGCACAGACGCTGCTCCTGCTCCTGCAGACAACGTCCCACCTGGAGACACTGTGAGTAGGTGGGACTGAGTGCCAGCTTGGACTGGGAGTCATGGATTGGGATGCCAGGTTTTCCAGTAATAACCTCTTGTCTTTAGCAAAGTGCCCCATGCCGTGTCCTGCTGCCTCTGCAAGGAACGTGGCACCATCGAGACCCCGTGCAGGACCATCCAGTTCCTCTGCGAGAACCTGTGCGGCAGCAGCACTGCCCAGTGTGGTAGGTGTCCTGACCGTGGGGATTGCCCCTCAAACCTGCCCCCTTCTGGGGGGTTCCCAGGCAGCCTTGGCCACCTCCATGGCATCGGTCCAGCCTGGCAGCTCCCAGCCAGTCCCAAGGACACTAAACCTGGGTGGCCTCTCTAGAGGAGCTTCAGCCCTGTGAGGCCTTTCAATGAGCCTAAAGGCCAGTGCAGGCGGCTCAGGTGAGACCTGGGAGGCCTCAGACTGTGCTCCTCCTGTGTGCCTGCTGCCTGTGCCCCTGTGCTTTGGCAGAAAGCTGCTCGGGACGCCGAGTCACTGATCTGCTCTCCTGATGTTCTCCCACAGGTTCTCCGGCCCAGGCACGGGCAGAAATAATGGGAGCAGCACAGCCTGGACAACTCAGAAGCAGCTCGGTGCTGTACGTCAAACCCAAGGACATTCCCCCGGCACACCGTGGATCCGTAACGTTTGCAGTTGCTCGGAAGCAGGCGGGCACCAAGGCTGACCTCAGCAGCCAGGGGGATTCCCGAGCAGACTCTTATTCCTCCCAACACCTCTCCAGCCAGGGAAAGAAAGCCATCGACGAGCTGCTGGTGAAGCTGCACAACGTTCAGAACAGGGGCTGGACCGGAGACGTGGACAGCAAACTCGATTTTCTGGTGACTGAGCTCCGGAGCCAGCAGCCCGATGCTCAAAGCACCCTGGCTGTGGCAAACATTGTCCCACAGCAGCCAGCGCCCGCCAGGCGCAACGTGCAGAAGTTCCCAGCAGTGGAGGGAAAGCAAACCACAGGCTGGGAGCAAAAGCAGCTCGAGTCAGGCTTGAACTGGCAAATCTTAAGCCCCTGGGACGTAGCTGGTGGGTCAAACCCCCTGGATGACAACGCTGCCTTTGGACATCCCAGTGCAAAGGAAGCAGTAGCTCCCTGGAGGAGCTCTGTCCGGATGTACCAGCGCAGGCAGAGGGACACCGGCTATCAGCTGCCACACAACCCCCTTTTCTATGAGGTGTCTGGTGATGTGCAGGGAGAGGAAGAGCCCACGCCAAGCGAAAGCGAAGGTCTAGACAGAAAGCCGGAGAATTTCTTGGACCTGTGGCTCAAGAGCCACCCTGAGGACAGTGCTGAAGAAGAGCGTTCCTCTCTCGGGGAATCTGGGAAGCGAGTAGAGGCAACATCCAGGCTTGCCAAGGAGGCAGGAGGCTCCCAGAGCCCAAACCGTGCTCCAGCTCCAGCAGAGCTCCCAGAGGCCAGGGTTGAGCATCCCCTGCACTCGGGGGTGCCGGACGAGGCCCTGCGGACGTTCATCTCCCGCGTGACAGAAGCCCTGAGCGCAGAGTGCAGCCAGCCCGACCTGCAGCTGCTCTGTGCCAGAATGGTCTCCAGGGCTGGGCTGCTGGCAAAGAGGCTCAACCCCAGGCAGGACAGCCAGGGAGTCCCTGCTCTCGCACAGCAGTGTCTGCACCTGGCCTTGGAGATGGGCAAGGAGTCCGCAGGAAAGGTAGGAGAGGTCCTGGGCACTGCTGCTTGTGCCCCTCTGGGCAAGGGGCAGCGGAAGGAGCGAGCCTCTCTCCCCATCCTGATTTGCTCTCCTCTCCCAGCCCAACACAGGGCTCGCCCACTCCATGGTCACCAGGCTATTGGTGTTTGTTATCATCATGATCTTCGCCATCATCTTCGTCCTCATCATGATCATGTTATATTTAGTCCAGGTAAGCCAGCACCTCCCTTGCCAGCTGTCAGTCAGGCCTGGTGGCTGCGGTGCCCAGCTGAGCCCCAGGGGGATGTGGATGCCTGGGCTTGTGCTGGAGAGCACCAGAGATGTTTGTGCACCCCTGGACCTTGTGGCAGCTCCACATCCTCCAGCTCAGAAGGGTTCAACCTGCTTGGAGGGGGCTTGTCCTGCCCTCTGTGCCGACTGTGCACAGCTCTGCTTTGCTCTCCTGCCTTCAGCCTTGCAGCAGTGCTAATGGGAGAGCTCTGGGAACCCAGGTCATTCCAGAGGCAGGGAAAAGCAGGAAACGGGGAGGGGAGGTTCTCCCTAAAAATGTGGCTGTTTTCACAGACTTGCATGTGTATAGAGCAGGGTGGGTGGGAGGAAGAACCTTTTGACTTCCCTTGCTCTGCAGAGAAACGCAAGCCAACTGTGATGTTCCAAGTGTCTCTTCTTCCCCAGACTCACTGCGGGGAACATCCTGAGGATGTTTGGCAGGACACTGTGAAATCCCCTCTGAGCAGGTACCTGCTCCCTGCCCCGTGCCCCTGCTGTGCCAAGAACCATCTCCACTCTGAGCAGCAGCTCCTTCCCGAGCCCCCTGGCCGCTCTGGCACCAGACACCCACCAGTCTGTGTTTAACACACTTTGCTTTGGGAGAGACCCAGGAAAGGGACCCCAGAGCGGGAGCGATGGGCGCGGCCGTAGGATCCCATCCCACCCAGCCCTGCTCCAGCCTGGTGCTGAGGGGCAGGTCTTGGGCTTCTGGGGTGGTCCCACATTCCTGCGACCACGAGGAAATAGCTCTGGGCTCCAATTCCCGGTAAAACTCTCCTCAGGTGATGGCTCTGCCCTATTTCTACCTGCCCCACTCCTGTCCTCTGCACATGCCTTTCCCATCGAGGGCTCATTGCCAGCCACAGCAGCCAGTGCCATCCCTTCCCTCTGGGACACCTGTGCAGCCCTCCCCCTGGCCAAAGCTGGTTATTTTCCCGATTTATTTTTTGTCAGATTCTTTGAGAAGCTGCGATGCGGAGAGCTCGGGGACATGCTCAGCTGTGCATTTGGTGGAGAGGGCGAAGAGCGGGCAAGGAACGTGCGCCAGGGCTGCCCCTCTGCCTGCTGTCCCTCAGCTCTCCAGAAGGTTCCCAGCGCTGGTGGCCCCGCACAGGGCACCGGTGAATTCCAGCAGTTTGAGGAGAAGGTCATGTTCCTCATGGAGCAGGACGCTCGGGCGATCCGGCTGTACGACTGGCACAGGCAGAGACAGGACAATGCGGAAGCTGAAGCAGCGCGGGAGAAGTGAGTGGGGTGGCAGAGATACCCGCCCCTGTTCTGCAGCCCTGGTTCTACGCAGGCTGGGCAGGGCCTTTCCTTGGATGCTGTTTCCTTAATGGTTGTTTCCTTGCTGTTCTTTCGCAGCAGCTCGGGGCAGGAGGATGAGTGAGGGAATGTCACCAGCTGAAGACGAGATCCCTCAGCCCAGTCCCTCCACTGCATCCCAAGGCCCAGCACAGCCCCTATAGGCCCCATAGAACCCCATAGGCCCCCTACCCCCATAGGCTCCATACCCCCATAGCCCCCATAGACCCCCATAGGCTCCATAGACCCCCATAGACCCCATATGCCCCATAGGCACCATAGACCCCATACCTCCATAGGCCCCACAGACCCCCATAGGCCTCATTGACCCTCAAAGGCCCCATAGGCCCCATAAGCCTCATAGATCCCATAGGCTTCATAGACCCCCCTAGGCCCAATAGACCCCCATACCCCTATAGGCCCCATAGACCCCCATAGGCCTCATAGGCCCCACAGTCCTCATAGCACTCAAAGCCCCCATAGCCCTCAGAGCTCCCCTAAGGCCCCATAGTACTCATAGACCCCACAGCCCCCCTAAGGCCTCACAGCCCTCCCAAGCCCTCCGAGCCCTCCAAGCCCCCGTCAGACCCCAGAGCTGCCAGAGTCCTGGTCTCCCTCAGAAGCCTCCACATCCCTCCCAGCCCTGGAGCGCCCCTTTGTTGTTCCAAGACAAAAGTGCCTGAAGGATGCCGAGCTCTGAGCCTGTGCTGTGGAACCCTGGGGTGGGCTGGGGAGGGACCCTGCTCTCACTGTGGGTGGGGGCTGCCCAGGGGCCTTGGGCCCAGCTCCGGTGGGGCCAGTGTGGCTCCAGAGGGGCTCCTGGGGCCGCCCAGGGCAGTGCCCTCAACATTTGGGGCACCCACAGGGGATCCTGGGACACTCCTTCGGAGCCTCCCCTCTCCAGACACCCTGCACCCGCTGTGTTCCCCCCGGCATCTGTGGAGCAGGCAGGAGCCAAGGATCAGGGTTAACATTCCCGGAGCACATTCCATCTAATCCGACAGGGTGCTCGTTTCTGGAATTTCTCTGTCGGGGCAGCGTTTTTGCAGGGCTGGTCAAACAGCTGGAGTGGGTCAGTGTGGGAGCGCAGCCTGGGCAGTGTGAGGGGCACACAGGGGGGTTTGGGGACCCCCATAAGGCGGGCAGGGCATTGGGGTCTGTCCCAGGTGGTGCAGGGGGCTGGGGTCCCCCCTAAGGTGTGCAGGGGTTTGGGATCCCTCGTTAGGAGTGCAGGGATCACAGCCAGGGCAGGTGTCCAAGGGGAACAGCCCATCTGCTGCTGCTGCTTTGGGAACATTTCAGGGTGATTCGAGGACTGAACTGAACTTGGGAGAGAGAGGAAAGATTGATTGGAGAGTTGCTCAAGTATTTGAAAAGATCAAGTAGGAAACCCCCACCCAAGGACTTGTTCACTCTGGGCTGCTGCTCTGAGCACATGGAGCCACTTCCAGAAGGGGGATCCAGGAGAGCTGCGTGGAGAGGCACACTCATCCTCGAGCTGTGGGATGTTTGCAACTCTTGGAATGGGTTGTTGTGGTGCAAACTTGAAACACCACACCAAGAGCAGCTTCTCCACAAGGTCTCTGCCACCAAAACACTGCTTTGCTTTTTGTATGTGTGAGAGCTTCCTCTGGACCAGCACTTACCTGTAACGGTGGTTACTCTATTTCTAAAATCAATATTTGGTAATTCCGCGTCTATTTCTAAAATCAACATTCATGAAAGCACGTTTTTCTACACCTGTGTTTCTATTGGGTGAGAGGAAGGTAAACACACAAATAGTATTTTGAAGACTTCCTCCAGGATAAGAACTGTTGTGGTTGTTCCCGACTATTTGTAAATATTCCATTCTATTTGTAAATAGAGGTGTCATTTTCCAGTGAATATAACTGATGAGCTGTAGAAGTCTTTGGGGACAGAGAGGTCCTGTAGGAGGCACCTAACTGGGTGTCCTGGGAACTGAGACCAGCCTGTTGTATCAATGAATGACACGTTCACAAGTAGTGGATGATCAACCAGTTGACCAGTAACTTTTTTCAGAATCCTTTGTGATTTTATATTGATAATCATTTCCACCCTATGGCAATCCTGTTAGCCTGAATGCTATTGTGGTTGGTACTTGAAATAAAGCTGTATGGTTAAATAAATGCCCTGAAACTGCTCCTTTTCCCTTTCAGTACATCAGCAGGGATGCTCAGTTAAAACAAAAGGATGGCTGTGGAGGAGTACATCCAGAGTTATTATAATAACCATTTCATAATTCCAAATGGATACATAATTTGTGGCATGAGCAGGACCTGTTTAAAACCGTGCCTGAGGCAAAGGTTCATTTCCAAGTGCACTGTTCACAGAGCTCCTTGTGAGCACTGGAGATGGCACCAGCTGGTCCCCCCTCAGCCCGTGTTTGCTTGTCATGATTAGATGTGGCAGGATGGTTTTTCCAACGAGATCAGTCACCTGGTGTCTCTGAAACATCCCCCTGTGCTGGCCAGATCTGCCTGCTGAAAACAGCTCAGGAGCTCATCAGCTCTTCCAAAAAGGGAGTTCCTCCTGCACAGATGACCTCTTGGCTTGCTCCACATCAGCACTAAAATGAAATCCAAACCACGTCTTACCGGGTGACCGAAGGCTCAGAGTTAAAAATTGTGACTCATATATTTTTAAGCACATTAATAACGCTACATTTACCCGTCTGCATTCAGACAAGCTGCCTTTTTTCCTCCCTGGCTTGGCAATGAACTGTTCAAGATGTGTCTTTTCTCCACACGGAGGAACAAGGTAGACGAGATGAACCAAGAGGGAAAATTCAGCCTAAAAAAATGTGGATGATATCTAGGAGCTGTTCAGCAGGATCCAGCAAGATATCCTAAATATCTTGGTTTGTAGCACAGAAAGGGCTGCCTACAACCCAAGCCTTCTCTGTTTGGTGTCCACAATTAAAAACACTAAAATGAAGGCAAAAAGCACACTAAAGAACACTAAAACAAGGGCAAATAGGAAATCCTGTATCCTCTATTGTGCACAGTGGCAGAGGAGGAGAGACAATGGATGAGAGAAGCTGGATGCTGCAAAGACAAATGCATCATGGCTGGGGAGAAGATAGGGAAGAAGGGTCTGAATAGGCTTTGGAGGAAGTGAGAGCAGGTAATAAGTGCCACCTTCTGGGGCAGAGAGGCTAGTGAAATCCTGCAGAAGAGGAAACCATTGCCATCAAGAGAAGCTCCTAAAGCCTCAGTGGGGCTGTTTATTATCAGGCATAACAAAGTAATGAATATTTAAGTACCAAGGGAGAGGAGCTTTGAGAGGGAAGGGGTGAATTCCCCATGTCCTGGGATATTAGATCAAGATGATGCCCTGTTGGACGAGGAGGATTAGCTCCGAGCTCAGTTCTGGGAAAGGTGGAAAAGCCTTGGCTCCAGAGCCTGCTCAGACAGGAATCTCCTGAGCACACATCACCGTGGGTGGGGTTGCAGGATCTCCCTATTCCTGCAAACCCACTGACCTGGTTTGGTTTCTGTGTCTCTGGAAAGCTGAACCAAAAGCAGGGTTGCCCACATATCACATTTTCCTCCTTATGCAACTGTTCCAAAAACACAAAGCAAACACAGACACACCTCCTGCTACAGACTGGGTAGGATCAGGGAGTTTTGCTTTTTCTTTTTAGGCACTCGATTTTTTCCACTGCAGGGCAAAGTAAATGTGGGTCCATTCCTTTCTCTTTTAATCCAGACCCCAAACAGCAGCATCTTCTCAGCTTTCTCCTTCCCCTGAAACTCGTGGCTTATCTTGCACCAAAAGACCAGATGGGAATTACACCTTCCAGCCCATCCCTGTTCCATTACCTCAACACGTAAAAGCCATTTCAGGACGGTGATTTCATGATGCATCTTTGATGGGGGATAAATTATTAAAGCAGAGTCATAAAAAATGAAAGACATTTTACACGGGGAAGGAGTCCTGACAGTAACCCAGATACGTCACAAAAACTGACTGCCACCAGATAGGAAAACCTGCCCCTTGCCAGAGTAAAAGAGGGTAAACTGTGAAAGATGCATGAGGGTAAAGGGAGAAATGAAGTGACTGGAATGACAGAGTGGGAGATAAACACACCGAGGCAAGGGGAACAAAAGAGAAAAGATAATGGAGGAAAGGGGGAGTGAATGGGGGTTAAATAATTCAGGGCAGGATTTATAACAGCCTTGAGGAAACAAGGGAGCACAAGTCATCTAGGAATCACTGCCTGGGTGGGGGGGAATCAACCCAGCTCAACGTGTTATTCGTGTTGAAAGGAGCTGTGGGATATTCTGTGCCGTTTGGACAGACCTTGGCTGGTGCAAATCAGCGAGGAGTCAGTCCAGCTGTGGGCATTTGCACTTTCTGAGGATGTAAGCCATAAACAGAAGGGCAGATTCAACAATTCCAGCAGTTTTGGCCACTTCACACCACAGATGGGCCTCAAATCCTAACGAATCCCCCCTGGGTCCTGCCCTGGTCTTGGATGGATGTGGCTGGGAGCTCCCCCCACCCAGTGTGCTGCCTCATTAAATGGAAATATCCCATCAGATAAGGAGCTTTGCACCATTAATCCCTGCTCGTGCTCCCAGTGCTGCTGGGGGGCAAAGCATCTCCTGTGAACTTTCTACATCTCCTCACCCCCAGGCCAGGCTTCTCCCTGAAAAATCAGCACATGTCCTCAGAGCTGTGAAACCCGGGGCCTGCAAAAGGTGACATCCAGTCTGAAACACTCTGCTGAGCACTTTAGTCTTCTTTTCCATCCCTGTGCTCCTCTTCTCCAGGGAATACATCCTCCCTGGACCAGTGTTATCACCCGGTTCCTGGAGAGGGAACAGCAAACTTTGCCTCCTGCCTCTATTTCCCTCCATCACATTAATTTCTAATTTCCTTGCTCTGAATTTCTAGTCTCCTCTGTTGCTCCTGTTCCAGCCTTGGTTTTTCTTGCTTGGGGGATTCCCTCCTCTCCCTCAGCCTTGCACATTTGCACCACTACCACAAAGCACTGCTGAGGCTGGAAGGATGTGCCACGTGCACCACAGATAAAAGCAGGCATGCAAAATTCAGCAGCGTGGAATTAAGCTTGCTGGTGGGAGGATAATTCCTATTAATCACGTCTATTACAGTAATACCCCAGGATAAGACCAAGATTTTTGAGCAGGGCACAAAATTAGGGAAGGACCCAGCTGCAAAGACTTTGCAATCTTGAAAAGAAAAGCATGGCAGGAAATTATCTGGGCAGTGCACTGAGTAACTCGATTAATTCTGAGAGTAGGAGGACCCTGAGTAGGACAGATTATGTAGGGAAAGAAAAGCTAAATGGAACAAGAAATGGAAGGAAGCAGGAGCCTGAGGAGAGCAGTTAAACCAGGAGGAAGGGGAGAGAAATATTAGCAGTGGAAACAGAATCTGTCAGGACACAGAAATCGTTGGTTTTTCATAATAAACGGAAAATATTCCAGCTTGTGGCAAAATGAATTTTTTAGTTTTTGGTTTGTCTGAAATATTGTGCCCAGTCTCTGGTGGGAAAACATGTGTGGCTACTTATGGGATACACAAATGTTTTCTTCTGCCTTGATCTGGGTCACTACTTAAATCAACTCTGCTGCTTTCCTCTTCCTACTTCCTACACATTTCCCTACATTTTCCACTGATGAAATGAAAGCTGGTGGCCCCTTGTTCCTGCTCTCACCTTCAGGGAGCTGAAGAGGCAGAAAAAATGTCTGTATTTTGGTGAATGTTTGGGTTGGGTTTTGAGCCACCTCCCTAAAAATCAGATACTGGTGGGAAAATGATCCTTTTTCCTCTAAATTTTCCACCACCGATGTCCGGGTTACTGCAAAGAATTGTGCACAGATAAGATCCTTGGCTGACTGATCTATGGTGGGCACCTCTGATTCAGAGACAAGTGATGGGCCCCGAGACATCAGAGAGCAACAGCCAGGTCCTGCTTTCCTGGGACACCAGCAGCTCCAGGGAACTGGAGCAAAACCTCCTGCAGGCAACCAACTGGCACTGGGGCTTTGGACTGGTGTCCTCTCTAATAATTGTGCAATCATTGTAATTATATACCAAAAAAAAAGTTAATTACTTAATCATGGACCCTTCAGCTACCGAGCCAGGCAATTATTCCCAGGCATGTAATCTCCAGCTTTTGTGCTGAGGAGTTCATTAGTCACTATTCACATCTTCTCAGAGGTGCTTTGCAATGGTTCAGTGATTGGATTTACTCCAATTCCTTCTTGCCTTGTACAAGCCACATCCTGACAAATATTCCTCTGTGGTTTATTCCTTTAACAAGGAGGTTCTTTCCAACCTTCCTGTTACCAGAGGGGATTCACCACAATGTGAACATCGGGAGCTTTGAGGCAGTTTTAGGTTCCTGATTTTCCTTCCAGGTCCTTCTGGGTGGGTGTCTTTTGTCCCATGTTTGTACAGCTCTTGGGAGGGGTACAGGATTAATAGAAGTGATCAGTGCAAAAGAAGGAGATTGGATCTCCTAAATCATCTGCTCTTTCTAAAGGTGGTCCAGCCATCTGGAATAACTCCTGCACAGAACAGGGAGCTGTGTAGGAGGAGTACTTTGGAGGGGGAGGTGTGTTATGGACTCACATTTTCACTTCAAAATCCTTGAATGACTTCTCCCACCCCAAGGCAGTTTTCTTACGAACTAGACCCAGCAAACCAGACCCTCTGGATCTGGAGGGCTCTGGAGCTGCCACACTCCATGGACACTGCACAGCCCTCCTCATTTCCTTGCATAACTCATTTGGGAAGGGAAAGCAGGGTTAAGCTTCTGCTCAAAGTCAAGGCTTTAGGAAAATAAACCTAATCCCAGGTCTAAGTGTTATAACACTTCAGGCCAAACCTGGAGGTGTTTCCTGGAGTGTGCTGGGCCAGTGACTTGCTGGAATTGCAGCCTGGGGACTCCATGCCCTCTGGAGGGGATGGGCTGTAGGGCTGGGCTGCATCCCCCACCATGTGCCACATGCACCCTATAGAACCATAGGATCATTAAGGTTGGAAAAGACCTTCAAGAGCATCAAGTCCAACCTCGTGGACATAGGGAGCCTCACCCAGAAAATCTGGGCATACCCAACAACCATGAGCCAGCTGAACTCTTCCTACAGCAATTCCAGCTGGTACTTCATGGTTTTTCAGTTAAACACTTTTTTAGAAAATATGCTGATAAGAAACACTGATTTGCCAGCAAGTTTGGGTGTCTTGTCCAGCACTTCGTAAGGGGACTGGAGCACCTCCCCTATGGAGACAGGCTGAGAAAGCTGGGACTGTTCCCCCTGGAGAAGAGAAGGTTGTGTGGAGACCTCACAGCACCCTCCAGCTTCTGAAGGGGCTACAGGGAAACCAGAGAGGGGCTGTTCAACAGGAACTGGAGTGACAGGCCAAGGGGAAGTGGGTACAAACTGAAAGAGTAGATTTAGAATAGACATTGGTGAGAGAACCAAGTGCTGTTTCACAACTATGAATAAAGGGAGAACTGGACCCATTTTTCTTTCTCTGACTTTACTGTACTTACATCAAGGCACAGACATGCTAAACTTCATCACACAGCTCCTGGTGACATAACTCCATGTGCTTGAGAGACAGGAGAAGGTGTCACTGAGCTCTGCTCGCCGGCTCTATTGGAGGCCGCCAGGCCATACACATTCCATGCAGACTATCCGTGGGCTCCAGCGGCTGCTCGGACGAGTTCCCGACCTCACGAGGGTTGGTCCTGCACCAAGGTACTTGGCTCTTGCTCTGTAGCACCAGGGTTTTTCTCAGGGGTCCTGGAAGCAGAGAAAGAGCATCATTGCAAAGCTGTCAGAGCGATCAGCTGGTGAGGACAACACGCTGCCACCCCGGGGCTGGGGTTTGTCCCATACCCAGGGGCCCTGCAGTGCCCCCCAGGCACATGTTTGGTGTGTCCTCAGGCTGCTTGGTGAGGCTGGTCCTGGGCCCTGCAAGGAGCTGCTCCAAAACCCATGGATGTCCACAAAACTGGGAGGGCTGGGGCTCTGGACTCCTGGTTGAGCTGTGAGCAGGACCACGCCCACCATCAGCTCCAAAACGTGCTTGCCAATTGATTATAACCTGCCTGGAATGGGTTTGACACCTCGCTGTGTGACTGCCCCCCAAAGCAGCAGCTTGTTCCCCTCGAGGTGTGTGGGGGGGTGGAAGCCCCGTCCCAGGGGAGCCAAGTTCTTGTGCTGCTCAGGAAGGACCTGGCTCCTCTCAAAACAACCAGCAGGAAAACAAGCCCAGCCCACATATCCTAACCCCAGTGTGAGAGCATCCCTCCTCTTCCATGCCCTCAGGAGACACCAGGGGGTGAGGGTTGATCCATCCAGGCACTGGATGCCTGCTGGGATCAGCTCTGGAGCCAGCCCTGTACCTGAGGTGCTGGAGGAAAGGCTGGGTCTTGCGGAAGCGCAGAGGGAGGGATGGGGAAGGAAAGAGCTGCAGGGAACAAGGGAATCAATCTTCATTAGGAGAGAGAAGGAGGATCTGCAGCGATGAGGAGAGAGGTGTGATGGATGGGGAGGGATCTGTGAGGCTGCAGGAAGGCAGAAAGCAGATGGAGAGGCAGGAGAAACCTGCTTGGCTTTCAAATGGGCAGCTGTACACGGTGGTTGCATCAAGGCACTGTGGAGATGCCCATTCACCCCCCAGCCCGACACTGTCTTTGTGCAAGGAATGGTTCCAGCTCAGAGGAGGGTGCTGACACCATGGCCAGGAGGCCAGAGGTTGGTGACCATCTCCTTGGCCCATGAAACCAGCCCAGCCCAGATACAGGAGTCCAACCATCCCTGCAGGAGAGGCTCGTGGGGCAGCACCATGTGGAGAAGCCTGCCAGGACCATGTGGAGAAGCCTGCCAGGACCATGTGGAGAAGCCTGGCAGGACAGCTCTCCCTCAAATCCTCACCCTGGCCCTGCCCTATGTGCTGGCCATGAGGAGCCCTTTGCTGCCAGAAGCTGTTGGCAGAGGTTGGGAGGAAATCTGCTGAGTTCTTTCCAGTTCCTATGGGCTTGAGGTGAACCCAGCACCATAAATCAGAGGATTAGGGGAAAATGCTCAGGCTGTCCTGTGCCAGTGTGTATGTGATGATCCAGGCTCAACAGGATCCAGGGGAGCCAACACCTCTCCCTTGGTGTCCAACCCCGCTCTTGCTGCTGCCCTGCATTTCAGAATAGAGCTTGGAAAGCAAAAACTCAGCTCTGAAGCAACAAAAACTCTCTGTCATCCATCAACACTTTTCCTGAGCCCTTGCCAGAGTCACCAGGGGACTTCTCAGCAGCACTGGGAGGCCAAAAGCTGGTGCATGCAGTGTATGTTCTTCATTTTAATCTACTGGCTCTCTTCCCATGACTGGCTGCATCCTTCAGCCATGGATTTCAGGCTAAGACCCAGCCTCCTGGAGAAGAAAGAGTCTGTGTCCCATCCCCATCTCCATCTCCACCTCCATCCCCTGGTTTCCTCTTTGTTTGCGCTGGATACAGACAACTGTGTGACTGTCTGTCCCAGTAAAGCTCATTCCAAACTGGGAGGAGTGTGAGAGAAGGTGATTCCATTTTTGTCCCCAGGGCCACCAGAGGATGCAGAGCAGGACCAGCCCTGGCTACTCTCTGCAGGGCTGCACAGCGAGGTCTGGCCCTTGGCAAGAGGGAGCTGGGAGGGTGCAAGGCAGCATTCCAGCCTTGCTCTGCACCCCAGCAACCAGAGGGGCTGCTGTCACTGCACAGCTTGGGGGAGACCTGGAAACCTGCCCCAGTTTGGGGCCAGTGAAGTCTGAAGGGGGAGAAGGTGCCTGGTTGTGAGATCTGAGCTGACATAGGTGTGAGGTGAGCAACAAGGACCTCTGCCCTTCAGAGTTCAAACCAAGGTCTGCCTGCAAAGCAGCAGATAGAGAAGCTCTTCCAGAGCTCTCCTGGCACAAATCTAGGTGCCAGAAGACTTCAGTGGACTCCCAAGGTCAGCTGGGGACCTCAGTGGCACATCTAGTCCTGGCCTGGGATGGAGGAAGCAAATGTTCAGGGCACCTTCTAAGCCACAAGAAACCTCCTGGGCATCCATCTCTGGAACATGCCAAGCCAGCTTCTGCTGCTTGCCCTGGGAGATGCATCTGCTTGGGCTTGCACTGACACACTCGTGCCCACTGTTCTCTGCCCCAGAGCAACGACGTTCCTTTACCATCAGCTGCTTCTGCTCTGGGCTACAAGAGTTCTCCTTCACTCTCCTCGCCTGCTGCATTTGTTGAGCCACCTGGCAGCACAGGACACCTCTGCAGGGAGCTGGAGGAAGGCCAACCTCTTTAGCAGATGCACCAGGGTGGCAAGGGACAGGAGGTGCTGCAGCTCCGAGTGTGCCGGGCTCCTACGCTGCCAGCAGAGCTCGTCCCTGGGGCTGTAAAAGAGAGAAACAAAGGTACCAGAGGACAAAAGCACGAGCAGAGTGACCCCAAAAGACTGTGGGAAGAGAGGCAGCAGTGAGAACAACTGCTCCACTGGCCACAGGGACAGACACACGATGCACTAGCAGACACATCCAGTGAAGCCACACCAAGAAAGGAGAGAGAGAAGGGGCAGTCGGTGGGTGAGGTATCGTTTATTCCAAGCAGTGAGTGAGATCACCCGGTACAGGCAGAGAGAAAGGCTTTACAGTCCAAGAGACAGCACACGAGACACTCACTGGGGGGAATGGGAAGGACAAGGTCCCTGGTGGAGCTGGGAATTCAGGATGGTGCAGAGGGGAAAGGTGCTCAGGGGGAGAAAGCAAAAGGTTGGAGAAGCAGCTGTGGGACAGACGGGGAAGAGCTGGCAGGGATGAGGGAGGGGAAATGATTTTGAAGGCAAAAAGGAACAGCACCATGGGATCTGGCAGGGGTGAGGGCACTGCAGGCTGCAGGGACAGGAGCCAACAGGGCCAGGGGTGTGTGATCAGCAGTGGAGCTTGGGGACAGGGGTGGGAGCAGGGGCAAGGGGGGCAGGGACATGCAGTGTCCTGTGGCTCCTAAGCATGATCTGTGTCAGGAAATCAGAGGTGCCTTGCTCGTGTCCCTGCTGATAAATCACAGGACAACACAATGGTCTGGAAGGATTTCAAGATCATCCAACGCCCCTGCCACGGGCAGGGACACCTTCCACTAGCCCAGCTTTCTCCAAGCCCTGTCCAACCTGGCCTTGGACAATTCCAGAGATCCAGGGGCAGCCACAGCTTCTCTGGGCAAATCCCCTGGCTCCAAACAAGGTGGCCACAACTGAGCTTGTCTTCAGTCGGGTCCTAAATCCTGAACCAGCCCAAGGAGCAGCTCAGTCCAAAGGCCAGGGGCTACTCTCTGGATTTCCCTATCCTGACCACCTGGTCCTGGCACCACCAAGTTCTCCTGGGTGCTGTTTAACTGATAAAGACAGACCCACCCTCCACCCTGTGCCATGCCTGGTGCTCCTCACCCTCTGCTGGGACCCAGCTCTCCAGACCCCTCCCAGAGCCAGGTAGGACGTGCAGGTCTCCCCAGGAAGACACAGGAGACCCAGCTTTGCTCAGGGGCTTGGGGCTGCTGCATGCCACAGGCTGGGGCAGGGTGGGCAGGGGACAACAGGGAGGGGGCAGAAATGCTTCCCCCTTCCATCTCTCACACCACTGAACACACTGAAGGCACAGTTATCATTCCTCAGGGCTCTCACACGTCACTAAGGTCTGCCACTGCTCCTCATCCATCATTTTCCCGGTGGCTGGTCCTTGGCTTCCCTGGAGCAGCCTGCCTGCAGGGAGAGTTGGCCTTTTAGGAAGCAGAAAGATGCCTTCAATCCATTAGCAGGATTTTCTTTCATCCTTGCCTCACATCTTCTCCACAGGACCGTCAGGATTAGGGAGCTGTTCCCAAGGCACCCTGCAACAGAAATGAGGTGTTCACAAGCAGCTCAAGAGTTCCTGACAGACCACCAGTCCTGAGGTGCTCAGACCTCTGTCACCCCCATCCCACACCCCCCAGCTTGGGAGTAGACCCAGTGGCACTGGGGGAATTGCTCCCAGCCCAGAAAGCTCACGGGTACAAGGACAATTCCCCAATGGGATCAAACTTACCATGGCACTGCTGGAACCAGGCAGAGCTGAAGCCCATGTCTGAACATCACAATACTTCCCAGCTGTGGAAAAGATACTGTTCTTAGAGCTGAGCACATCCATATCATCCTGTTCATACTAGAGAATTTCTTCTTTCTGCATGGCTCCTCTTCTGCAGCTGATGCCACTCTTGGGGATGGCAGTTATTCCTTGGATGTTGGGAGACACAACTTATGACAGAGGTATCTTCTTAAAAAAAGTCCCTTTCTCTCCTGCACTGGTACATCTTTAAATAAGCTCTAAATCCAGAGAATATTATGACACACAAGAGGCTGCATTTGTACGAGGGCTGACATGTCAGCTGATGGAACATCTGCACTCATCCTTTCACCAGCCAGGGAGGTAACAACGATCACTGAGGTTTTCAGAGGAAGCTCAGAGATTTGGAAGTGTCAGCACTGATACATCTCAGTCCTGTGCCCAGGCTGGAATGGAAGGATGGGGAGTATCAAGGGGGAACTTCCCCATCCCCCCATGCACAAGGATCCCAGGTGTGCACAGGGAGTATGTAAAAGCAGTTCATTAACACGGGAAGGATGGAGGCCACTCCTCGTGGGGCTGCTCAGGGCAGGCAGGGTGACACCTCTGCAAAGCCACGCTCAGGTCACAGCATTATTTAGGCTGGAAAACACCTCTAAGATGCTCTGTTATCAAAAGTTCGAGAAGAAGACTTTTGACTCTTTAAATTCCAGTTATTGTCCCCCTCCTTGTCCCCTCCCCCAGACCCCAGCACTGACCATTAGGGTGGGAGCAGGTGGGGTCCCCATCCGTGCTGCAGGCATGGAAAAGCCCCTGGACCTTTGTGCCATGGGAGAAACATTTCGTTGGCCATCATAGATTGTCACAGACAAGCCCCAAGAACGACACATCTTTTAAAAATGAACATTTTCTCCAGTACCAGCTGTGGAGGGTGAAATGGTAAATCCCCTGACCTACAGCCCAGCTGAAAGACTGCAAAGGTCACCCAGGGGTGTGTGGCTGATGGATGGATGGAGCTGGTGGGGAAGGGACAGGGAAGGCAGGGTGGTACAGCAGGACATCAGAAAGCAGCACTGGTATCAGCAGGTGGAATAAATTCAGGCAGTGATCTGTAAACCAGGCAGGGATGTGCAATAGCCCCCAGCAGCAGTAAGGCAGAGAAGGGTTGGTGCTCCAGGGAGGTAACAGAGCTATGGTGGAGGAGAGATTTCAGAGTTATAGACCTTTAAGGCCATCTAGTTGCAAACTCCCTACCATGGGACACCTTCCACTAGACCAGGCTGCTCAAAAATACAATAGTTTTCTTCAGGTCGGTGGGGATTTTATTGGAGCGTCCATTAAAAGAGAAAACAGGATTAAAAAATCAAAATTGTAGGCTAATTAAAAGAAAAAAAGATTAGGGTCACCATTTAAAATAAAATTGTGCTCCCAGCCCTGCTTTTTCACAACCACCATTTTCTCCAGATATCCAACACTTTCATTAATATAAAACCAGAGCTTTGCATTTCCACAGGCTCTCAAAGTGCTCAACCCAAGAACTTGCCACCTCCTTTCAGTGAGGGTTTACAGCCCCTCGACCCCTCATGGGCTTTTCAGGTGGTTTCCACAGAGTCCCAGAATGGTTTGGATTGGAAGGGACCTCAAACCTCATCTCATTCCAACCCCCTGCCACGGGCAGGGACACCTCCCACTAGACAAGGTTGCCCAGGCTTGGTTTTGGGAGAAAAGCAAAGCTGTAGGCACTTGGAAAGGTGTCATTAACACTGGAAAAGGGTGTGCAATCAAGTCATCTCATCCACATCACCTCCCCTCCCTCCAGCTCTCCTTGGGGTTTGCTCCCTGAGCCACTGAAGGTGGGCACGGGAGGGCTCAGCAGGGCTCTCACTGCACAGATCCCCTGCTCACAGACATTTCACATGGAAAATAAAGGCAAACCTGCTCCAACCACATGACTTCACTGCCCTCTGAGTGCTCCAGGCTAGTCTGGGGTAAGCAGCCACCTAAAGGGAGTCAGGCTGTGCCTATGGCAGGCACAGAAGGGGCAGTTCTAACAACACAAGCCTGATTTCAGTTGGAAGGGCGTTTCTTTCACTGAACTGTGCTTCTTATCGAGAAAACAAGCTCCAGGAGGTGGTATTCGTCTTCAGCATTTATTTATCATTGGAAAAAGAACCCTTTGAGCAAGCAAAGATCACAAGCACGTCACAATCAATTGGCTATACATTAATTTGTGTGTGTGTGTCTGTGTGTGTGTGTGTCACTCTCATCAGAACAGCAACAAGGAGAAAGCACCACGAGGAGGTGTGCTCAACATGTTTACAAGAGACAATCCGTGATATGCAACCGAACCCAGGCCACAAAATATTAATTAGACACTTCCTATCTGCCTCCAAGAGGCGAGAGTTTGTGGAATTCACGGGTGCCAGGTCTGGACACCGGGCAGATGGAGAAGCAGGTGATTGGTGTGCGAAGCGTCAGAGAAACAGGAGCTCAGTCAGCAAATTAGCACCATTTTGCAGAAAGGAGTAACAGTACAATACAGTGAAAATGCAAAAGCAAGCAACAGACAGCACAGGAACTCTCACACAGGGTAAAAAGCAAAACAATTTTTTTTTCTTTCTTTTTTTTACAAGGAAAGCAGAACATAATTACAGATCAGCATCGTGGGAGCTGCAAACACAGAACAGCAGAGCAGTTTCCCAGCGGGATCGACAAGCTCAGAGCCCAAAGTGAACTTGGAACGGCAGAGATTTGGTCTCCTTTCTGATAAACCTGAGTGGGTTGGATGGGCACAGAGCCTGGGGAGGGCAGAGTGGGCAGGGTTTCCCCCTGAGGCTCGACTCTGCTGCGTTTCCTGGCGTTCAGTGCAGTGCTAACTGTGTGCTGGGGGGGGGTTGGATGCATGCTGAGACCTGCTGCACATGGAGCACAGCCCAAGGATGTCTATCCCAGTTCTGTTGCTGTTGAGAGGGGGGTCTCCAGGCCCTACCAGTCTCCTAGAAAAAAACCCCTCCAAGGACCATTCCTCCCACCCTCAGAGAGGTGGCCAAAATAGGCGGCTCGAGGGCCCTTGGGAAGTTCCTTCCTAGGGTGGGAATCTGGCCCCCTGACTAACACTTCACACCTGGCTTTGTACTGAGCTCATGGAATGGTTTGGGTTGGAAGGGCCTTAAAGACCACGGAGATCCAAGCCCCCTGCCACCAAAAACCTTCACGTGCTAAGGAACACAAAGCCATGCTGTGACCACCCACTGTGCACTGTTCCACTCAGACACTGGGATGGATGCTCTCCATCGAGAAGGAGCAATCCCAGAGCTCATGGGTGTTCAGCAGTCAATCCAGAGTCATGGAGATGCTTTGATTAGGTGCTCTGAGCACCTGAATCATGTTCCTTGAGCAAAATTTAGTTAACCTTGAAGCCAAGGGCTAAATTCCCCCTGAACTCAAGGCGAGATGGTGGCAAAGCGTGACCGTGTCCCTTTCAATGTGACACTCGGGGCCAAAACATAACGGGGACAACTGTTTGGTGTGGTCTGTCCTTCTGTCAGATTGGTGTGTTGGGCTATTGGGAACTGTCTAGTGCCTTCCTGACGTGCCCTGCCTGCTGTGACACATCATCTTCAGGGCTGGTGCCACATCCTGCGACAGCAGAGGACGCTACTGAGGAGTGGGAAGATGCATGAAGCACCTCAAAGGCCAAGGAATCACACCAAGCCTTGCCTTGGGAGCTCATCTTCTCTGGCCAGTTGTCCCTTGTGGGTGGGAAGAGCTGTGAGCACACCCCTCTCCCCCAGCTCAGTGCTGGAGACAGAGCTGAGCTGCTGCAGGGGCTTCTGAGCACTCAGGAAAGCAATGGTCAGTATGCACAGGTCAGCATCTCCATGAGGGCATGCACATCAAAATTAAAAAGAAAAAAAAAAAAAAAAGCACTACATTCACAAAGATTTCCACAGTTTTACTTCCTGGAGGATTTTCCCTGGTTTCCTCCCAAACAGCGGAGGTTTAAATATATATATATATTTCTATATATGAATATATATTTTCCACAGACACAACCTGACTAGCTCATAGCACACAGTTCTAACACAGCTAAGCTTTGGAAACACACCACTGGGTTCAGAACACTACACTCACTGCTACTCGAAGGGTTAGGCTGTCAGCAAGGCAAACAGGACACGTCACACGACACACTGAACGTGGCACTTACTCAGCACTAAGGCCAGCAAACCTCACTACCTGTACAGCACAGAGCTTCCCTCCCCTTGGGAAACTCCCTCGCAGCCTTGCAGCCCACCACTCATTTATGTTTCCAAAAAAAACCCCAATCCTAACGGGGTGAGACCCTAAAAGTGGGACTCCTCATCCTCCCAACACGTCCCTTTCTCTGTTATGTTTCACATCCCTAAAACACCCTGGGCAGTGAGACTTTCCTCATCCCAGTGCCTCCCTACCCTACCTCCCACCTCTCTCTTCGTCCTTCCCAGCTGTCCTCCGAAGTTTCACGCTGGACTTCACGTTAGGAGAGAAATTTTGGGGCTGCCAAAATAAAAAATGAGAACCCTGCACCTCGACTTGAGGCCTCTCTGCTACGGGAGAGTTTAACAGCTCAGTTTGGTGGGATCAAGGTAAGTCCTCATGTATTTAGGACCCAGTCCAGGAGTCAGGCACAATAAATTCGGACTGGGACCACAGCTCTCCCAGCTCCCACTGCTGCAGTGACCCAGGTTCTGGGGGATGCAGGGCCAGTCTGCTGGGCCAGGTCACACTGCTGACAAATGGTCCTGCCCTGTTCAGAGCTTCCACACTGGGCTGTGGGGATTTCCTGGAGTAAGGGCACAGTAAATAGGATTGGAACCCTGAGATCTTGTCTGGAGGGACTCTAGGGATCCCAGCATCTTTTTTTGTGGCCCTCTTGGGACGCTTATGAGCCACATGAACCCCAGCAGCTGGAAGGGTCAGCACGGCAGGGGCCGACAGCTCCAGCCAACCTCGGTGACACGGTTCTTTCTACCTCTTGGAAGGGCACCCCTGCAAACCAAACCTCCTTCTGAAACCTAACTCTGCCTGCTGGCACCCCAAGAGTGAAGAAAGCAGACCAAGATTCCAACCAAACCGGGAATAACTCAAAAGGTCCATAACCTGGGGGAAACAACAGGGAAGAACAACCTGCTGACAACCCCGTCTAACCTGCCACGGGCTTGGAAAGTCTTCACTGCTCTCTGAGCCTTCCCTCACTCAGTTTTTTACTTAAAATCAAGGACTTCAAGTGGTGCTGAGGGTGAAGCTGCCTTGATGCAGCTGGACCTGCCCCCAGCTACCCCGGGGGAGGACTTGGCCCTTTATTTCCACGGGATCTCTTTTCCCGTTGCTTCTTGGAGCAGAAATCCCACCAGTGCCACCAGGGGGAATCACTCTTGGCCACACCACTGGTTCTGGTGGATTCCCAGCAGATCCACACCACTGGTTCTGGTGGATTCCCAGCAGATCCACAGCACCATGAATGAACCTGATCCTCTCTGCCTCCAAAACCCTTCACCCGCCGGCACCAGCGGGAGACGACCCAACAAGGTCCAACCCAAAAAGGCCTCCTGGGATGAGAGCAGAGCCCTTCCATGGCTCCACGGGCACTTCCACGCTGGCAAAGCCCCGAAGGACCAGCCCAAGGAAAGGGCCAGGCTGTTGGATGCAACCATGATCCATCACCTCCATCTCCTACGCCCTGCTCATGCATTCCCACGTCCCTCACTCTGTGCAGAGCCGTGTTGTGCAGGCAAAGCAGAACAACCTGACCTCAGAAACAAGGATTCCCTAATCCTCCTTGGAAATAAAACAGAAAAGCTTCTAATACAATCAGAACAAAAAGCAGATTAGAAGCCTCTAATTAATTTTGTGGCCTTTATTTAATCAAGTGGGTGGGGGGGGGGGAAAAGAAGGAAAAAAGAAAGAAAAGGGGAAAAAAAACGAGTAAGAAAGGAAAGTGCAGTGACATTTACTCTTTTGCCTCAGCCAGTTTATTGTTCATCTCTTTACTTTTCTCCTTGTCCTCTGGCTTTGCTGTGTTGGAGGTCTCGGCGCTCTTTTTCTTGGCAGCCCGGCCAGATGCAATCTGCTTGTCTTTGGCCTTTTTCAGGGGTTTATGGCTTGTTGTGGTCTTTTTTGGTTTGGAAGGCTTTATGCTAGGCTTTTCCACCTGCATGGAGGACAGGCAAAACGACAACAGACAAGGAGAGAGAGAGAGAGAGAGACAGGGACAGAGAGACACAAGGACAGGTGGAAAACAGGATTTAGATCAGAAACAGCACAAATGTTCCTCATCTGCTCAGCTCTGCCCTGCCATGAAGGAGGGGAGCAGTTGGGCTCATGCTGGGTTGCAAATGGCCAGCTCCTTTGCTGATGCCCTGAAGCCACAGAGCCCCTGGAGCCAGCAGAGCCCGTTGTATCCAGATCAGGACACAGCAGGATGAACAGGAGAGGGAATGTTATCAGGCATTTTAGTAATTCCCCCATCTCTCTCTGACTTCAGGAAGGGCTTTGCAAGCCCACAGGGGATTGTCTCTCTCTGGATTGGAAGCAGAGAAATGATGCTCAGGACAAAGAGGCTGCTACAAATCCCCACCCTTCCTGCAGGACAGGACTCCTCTGTCTGTTTATTCTTAACAGATTCCTACCACACAGGAAAATTCCTTGGGGATACCTGGGGCACAGGACACCGACTGGCACCTGGAGAAAAGTGCACAACACTGTCTTGTTTCTACAGCTCCCAAAATCGGAAGAACAGCTACAAAACTAAGGAGGAACAGAAGCCTTTAGCTCCTCCATGCCTGCCCTGCCACCCCTCTGAGTCCTCACAGATCCAACACTCCTGAACTCTGGGAAGGACTAATGGTCCTGGGTTTAAAACTGCACAGACTCCTTTCAAATGCAGATCCACCACTGCTCCTGGAAAACAAGGCTGGAAGACATTTCAGCTCAGGTCCTTCTCCACACATGTCCTGGATCTGATCAAAGCCAGGAGTGGGTACTGTCACTCTCTGTGCTCTGAATTAACCACAGATGAAGATCTGGCTCTTACCATGTTGTTCCTGGGCAAAAGAGCAATGTGGAGTTCCTATAGTTTTAGAGGGAGAAACAGAAAGCTGCCTAGATAATCATGTGGGAAATGACAACACAAAACCCTCTTCATCTGGGCCCTGCCCTGACTCCTCAGTTTGACACAGGGCACTACTGTCTCCAAAGTGCACCGAGCTGTTCTAGAGCCCGTAGAATTATAGCATGGTTTGGGTTGGAAGAGTCCTTAAAGACCATCTGTTTGCAATCCCCTGCCACGGGCAGGGACACCTTCCAGTAGCCCAGGCTGCTCCAAGCCCCGTCCAACCTGGCCTTGGACACTTCCAGGGATCCAGGGGCAGCCACAGTTTCTCTGGGTGACCTGTGCCAGGGCCTCCCCACCCTCACAGCCAACAATTCCTTCCCAATATCCCACCTATCCCTGCCCTCTGCCAGTGAGAAGCCATTCCCTGTGTTGTCCCCAGTCCCTCTCCAGCTCTCCTGGAGCCCCTTCAGGCCCTGCAAGGGGCTCTCAGCTCTCCCTGGAGCCTTCTCTTCTCCAGGTGAACCCCCCCAGCTCTCCCAGCCTGGCTCCAGAGCAGAGGGGCTCCAGCCCTGTCATCATCTTAGTGGCCTCCTCTGGACTCTCTCCAGCAGCTCCAGGTCCTTGTGCTGCTGTTCCCCAGGGCTGGAGGCAGCTCTGCAGGGGGGTCTCACCTGAGGGGGCAGAGGGACAGAATCTCCTCTCCCCTGCTGCCCAGGCTGTGGGACCAGCCCAGGGCACGGGAGGTTTTTGGGCTGCCAGAGCACGTGGCCGGGGCACGTTTAGTTCTCCCTCCACCACCACGTGCAAGGTGGATCCCCGGCTGGCCAGAGTGAAGATGCCCCAGGAGGGGACTGAAGGCAGTGGTGTCCAGCCCTGCCCTGTGGGTTGGACGTGTCCCCCCGGGTCCCTCACCTTGGGAGGTTCTTTGTAGGGCTCGCTGTAGAGGGTGCGTATCCTCCTGCGCTCCAGGTATTTGTTGTCAGCTGGAGAAGGCTTGCTGGTTTCCCCCTTGAACTGGGCGCTGTAACTGGTCTCGTGGATCATCTTCTCCTCCGGGGGTTTGTACTGGGGCTTGGCCCGTATGGCCTTCACCGGCTTGACGTCGATCCAGGGCCGGAACTCGTTCCTGAGGGATCAGAGGGAAACAGGCTCAGGGATCCAGCAACGGATGGAATCCCACGTTGCTCAACGACATAGGAACAGGCTCGTTTTTTACCTCACCCAAAACCCACCGACAAATCACGAGGAATTGAATAGAAACGTGGTCTGTTAACATCAGCCAGCCCTGGGCACCCCTCGGCCACGCCTGTGAGGAGAGAGTTGTGTGATTCCACCTGCACTGCACCAAACTGTGCTCAACAGTTCGGTTAACCCCATACTAACAGATAAATAATTGGGATAAGCAGGTAAATAATCAAGAGAAAGCTATCTTAGGTGCACAGTCTATCAGGTGGAGCTATGGCTTCTCTTTATTAGCTCATAGTGAATTCCTGAGTTACAGGGAAAAAATAACCCCATCTTTCATTTCTTTTGGACAGAGCTGCAACCTTTTGGAGGAAGAAAACCCAAACACGCTTGAAAGATTTTTAACATCTGCTGGACACGTTCCACAACTTCCTTCTCTTGTTTTTCCCAGTTCTTCCCAGCACAGCACCAACATCTGCTCAGTTTTGAAGCAAACCCTTTCATTTTTCTCTCTAAAAATCGATATTCATCTGAGAACGGGGATGGAGAGACCCAAATGTGTTGGTACCTTTACAGGGGTTGTGCTCAGACACAGCCCAAGGCAGTGTTTAGGTCCTTAAAACTCCAGTGCAAGCCAGGAGTTATCCCAACAGTGGTGCTATGAGCCCTCTGCAGAGGGGTGAATTTTCCTTGGAAATCACAGAGTTTGGTTTGGGAATGGTTTGGGTTGAGAGGGACCTTAAAGCTCATTTCATTCCAACCCCTTTTCATTTTCTTGCCTTAATTTCAGGGCTTCTGAGGCAGTGGGATCTCCGAGCTGCAGACCCTGCCCCTCCTGCCCCGCTCCACGTTTTTGGGCTGTGTTACTCATTTTCAGCCCGGATTATGAGGGAAATGAACTCTGTGAGGGTACTGCCAGTCAATCCCTTCCCGTAATAGCTCTGAACATCTTAATCAGCTTCAACCAAATTTGACAAATGGGCATGGGGTTATTCAGCTTTCCCTTTTACGAGGATAAGCAGCTGGAGCGAGTCCAGGGGCTCAGGAAAGCTTCAGTTTGGACATGCACACATCACCAGAGGATGCTCAGACAGGGCTGCAGAAGGTCATCCAGTGCCCTCAGGGACTGGGAATCCAGGATCCTTTCCATGTGCAGGATCAGGGCAGCTCCCTGCCTGCTCACTACTACACTTCTCATTCCCACAACCCCTCTGGAAAATGGGAAACCCCATTTCTCTTCCAAGGTAACTGCTGCCTGCAGGATGAGCTCAATGCCTCTCTGGGCTCTGTTCATGAATGGGAATGCAAATATTGTGAGATACTCACAAATACACCCCTGAAGGTAGGTATTGTTGTCTCTGAGCCACATCCCAGCTCCTACTCTCCATCCTTAGTGTTTCTTCTACCTACATCTACTTTTTATTTTACCTGTATTTCCTAAATTCCCTCCCTCTTTCCTCTTCAGCCCTTCCTGGGCTTGGACAATGCTGCCAAAGGCAGGGATACTCCCTCTTTGAGGGATGCTGTTCCTCAGGAAACCACTGCACTGAATGAGCAACACATGAATTAAAGGCTTTTCCATTTGAAAAAAAACATTCCATTCCCATTTGAAGACATTCCCAATTGAAGACTCTCCCATTCAGTGAATATCATCCATTTGTCCATAGGCATTTCTGTGCAGTCCATTGTTAAAATATCCCTCCTGCATGACAGGTTTTGAGAGAAAGGAGGAAGAAACACGTTTGAAGAACTGGATTAAAGATGTGAATATATGACTGACAAACTGCTCTCCAGAGCTTGCAGAGGAGCAGAGGGAGGACACAATCTCAAACCATTTACTACAGCTACATCTGATGCTCCAGGATATTTATGTCACTCAGAGATGTTGTATCATAAATTTAAATACTTCTTATATGCAGCAAAGAAGTGAGGGGAAAATTAGCAGCTTAAAAAGTTAATTATTTTATTTTTTTTCTGTATTCTGAGAATAGTAAAATAGTAAAACAGTAAAAACATCTGTTCTCTAAGGTACAGTCGCTCCTGCAACACTAAAACTAACTCTGGTTTGGAGAGAGATCCTGCAGTTGAGAGAATTCCCTCATCACTGCTTAACATCCTGAGGCCAATTTGTGGGGAAGGTGCCCAGAAGTTACAAATTCCTTTTTCAACCCGAAACAAGCCCTGAAAACAGTATTTTCCCCCCTGTTTTCAGAACAACAGGTCACGGTGGTGTCCGGACCACTGGAGAATCAGCTCTCAGAGTGTGCCAGACCCCATCCTAACAGAGCTCAGCTCCCAGCTCACCTAACCCTGAGCAAAAGCCTTGGTGAGGCAGCAGGGATGAGCCATGGAGCAGCTCCAGGCTGGATGTGTCCAACAGGCACAGCTCAGCCCAGCTCTGGAATTCTTAATCTCCGGGATCGTCACCGCTCTTCGTTTTGCTGAGGAAGATTTGAAGAGCTGCTGCTGGTCTTGGCAGGAAACAAAGGGCTTGGACTGAAATAGCAGCAAATTACAGCTCTCCGAATTTTGTGCCCGGCTCTGCTCCCAGCCTTACAAAGAATAATTAGAATTAGTGGGGAACCCAGCGCCGACCTGAAACGGAACTGGAAATGAAACTCAGCAAAAAGGAGAATATGAGGCACCAGACGACCAAGTTCGATGGGAAAAATCCCCAGGGCAGCTAAAGAGAGTATATCCAGAAGAATATTGGGCTGTGCAGGATGGGGCAGATGCCTTGCAGATCCTCCAGGATGACAGCAGCCTGATCCATGTCCATGAAAGCCAGGACTGATGTCCACATCCACCAGCGGACACTACACTGCTCCACCCACCCCTTAGTTCATTTGAACTGCATTTCCCCCTGGCTGGGCATGGCTGCAGGCAGGGGAAGGTGACCTGAACCCCCTCCACGGGACACTGGGGTTGAGCTGAGCTCCGAGCTGCCTCTGGAGATGCTCATCCAGACCCGTGTGGGCATGGATTGCCTTCATCTGCTGAGCCACAGCAAAGCCAAGGAGGGGAAGGAAGGGGAGGACAGGGCCAGGCTTAACCACTTCAAGGCTTCCACCTCCTTTGAAGGGCTTTAAAGAGAGGCTGTGTTTGTTCAGCATCAGCACGGGGTGTTCAGGGGGTTCTGCTGACAGCAGCTCCACTGGCACTGGGCCAGCCCAGCTCCCTTATCCCAGTGTACACGGACAAAATAATGAATGGTGCAGAGCAGGGACACAGGAACTTCATGCTGGAGTCCTGCACAGAAGGGGTATTTCCAGCTTAACCTGGAAAACCACAGCTCAGAGAGAAAAAAGAAAAATATCCAGGTTTTTCACCAGGAAAAAAATGATGCTTTACAAAGTGTTAGGCCCGAAATGTTTAATTAATTCTAAAGGGAAAAGTTGGGGTTTTTTTCAGTTTCTTTAGTTCTTTCCCGTCCCATTTTTTTTTCCCTTATTCTACTCAGGACAACTCAAAGGGACTATGAACCTTCTTTTGAAGCAAAACACCAAAATGCTTCACAGGTTGTATTTCAGAACATCACAGTTCCTCTATCAAAACAGCAATGAAAAAACTAAGTAAAAAGTTTGTCTGGGATTTTCAAATTATTTTACCTTTCTGGAATATTTGCTCCTAAATATCCTCCAGCTCCCTTATACCTCTTAATGCAGGAAAAGAGATGTTCAGTGACATGAAATAGTGGGAAACCTAAAATCAATGATAATGGTTGGTTGAACTCTGGAACTCGATGCCAAAGGAGGACACTGAACTCCAGTAAATAATGAAGTTTAATTAAGTCATGGCTGTTTAGCTGGATATTGAGAGTATTCAGAGTTATCTGCAGCATTTAACTGTTCTCTAAAAACCATGGGTCAAAGCAGCAGTAATTCCATGGTAAAGGAACCTCCTCCAACCTCCCTCTGGTTGTGATCAGCCAAAGATACTGGACTGCCAGCAAATCCTGCTCTGAAAGGACTACCTGTGTTTTGACCCTAAACTGTTCTCTTTCTAATGTGAACAGAAAACATCCCATTGGGACTCCATATAAACAGGTTGTGCATCCTCCTGCAAACATCAGTGATTTTAAGGACAGGCCTGAGCAGTGGTCACTGCTCAGCAAGAACCAAACCCTGACTCCCAACCCACTTCCAGCAGGAAAGGAACTGAGGTCCCTCATCCCACTTCCCACCCCAGCCTCCTTTAGTTTGAAAATCCAATTCCAACCATCTCCTGCTGTCACTGGCCTGGCCAACACACCAGATCTGCCCCTGCCAGTGTCAGCACTGCTCTGTCCCTGCCTGTGCACCCAGTGCCCTGTCCCCAGCTCCTACATGGATGTTTAATGACAGCTTTATCCTCTGCTGCCTGGGCTATTCTCTTGGGCACAATAATTTACTGTAAACTGGCACTGTCAATGGTATAAAGAAGCTCCTGGTGCCCAAGATCATTGTTTCCCCAAACATTTATAATCAACCTCTAAGACACACACACCCCCACAAGTATATATATATATATATATATATTTGCACACATGTACACAGAGCAAGTCAGTTTGGATGGGCCCACATCTAATTGTGTACTAAAACAAAGTGATATATATTAATGCAGGAATTGGAAACTTGGACAGTGGACAATGGAGTGAGTGTGAGCAGGATGGGGAGGGCTCAGCATGTGGGAACACCCCCAAGCACAGGACTGGCACAGAAGAGGAGCAAAGTGCTGAGCCTTCAAGAAGGTGACTTTGGCACTGGCTGAAGGAGGTTATGAGCAAGATACCAAGATTAATGTCCTGAAAAGGATGAAGTCAAGTCATTTGGCAGAGCAGAACCATGCTGTGATCCATTTATAAAAACAGCTTCAGTCAGCAGCCCACGAATCATGGATATTGCCTTGCCTGAGGGCCACGGAGCATGGACTTCCAGGGAGGAAGAATTAATAATTCTTCAGCCCAGGCTGTCGTGTCTGAAACGTCACAGACGTGGGAGTGAAGGTGCTGGTGAACACTGAGAGGGCCAAGGAGTGGGGGAGAAAAGGAGTTGTGGGTGAGTAACCCCAAGAGTAACAGCCCTGCCACTGCCCATGTCTCAGTGTGGAGAAACGGGACAGTTCAGGAGCACCCACGAGGAATAACAGCATGGAGAGGCCCATGGATGATAGGAAAGGGTGAGAGAAATCCCCACACTCAGCCTGAGTGGCCAGCCCACACCGAGCTCCCAGGGTGACCCAGCCTGACATTTCTGTGCTCGCCTGCAGAAATAACCCAGCTGTAAATGTCATGTTCACCCCTGGAAAACGGGTCAGGATCGGGTCAGAGCTCTGCCAACAGCCCATTTAACAGCCCCTGTGCCTGTTCTCCAGTGGGCAACAGCCCAACCCCTCAGTGCTCCAGAAGGGCAGAGGAGTGTGAAATTTGCCACGAGGTTCAACAACCAAAGCAGCTGCAGAGCAGGGATGCTGTGACACAGCAGCATCAGGATTGGGAACAGCATTGCCACAGGCAGAGCAGGACGGGCTGCAGGGACCTGAACAGAGGCAGGAGAGCCAAAGTGCTCCTCTGGGAGTTTGCTGGGCCAAAGAGCATCGTGGGTCTGCCTCCATTTGCAAGACAACACATGCAACTGCACAGAAATACAGACACTGCATTAAGTGGGTTCCTGCATTAGGGCCCCACGGATAAAAGCCCTCGGGAGGAAACCTTCACGTCAGGAAAAGTGGAAGGAATTGCAAATTTAACACAGCGTTGTAAATTCTTCTTCTCTTTAAGTGTGAAGGTTTTTTTTAGTGCAGTTCCTGGTGAGTGCAATGGACTCATTCAAATATCCAACTGGAGACAGGGAAACCAGGAGCTGTCTGTCCCTGCCCCTCCCCATGGAAAAGGCACAAGGAATCACTGAATCTTTTAAGATGGAAAAGCCCTCCAAGATCATCGAGTCCAACTGTTTCTCCAGCACTGCCAAGGCCACCACTGACCCCTGTCCCCAAGTGCCACTTCCACATGGCTTTTAAATCTCTCCAGGGATGGAAATTCCACTGCCCTGGGCAGCTGTGCCAGGGCTGGACAACCCTTGACTAGTGGCCTTGTGAACCTTGGCTCCAGTGAGATTCTTGGTGGGGGGATGTTTTTCAGCACCTCAGGTCGAGTGTCTGAAGACACAAATAGGAGATGAATTAAAAATGCCTTATTTCAATTTAGCTCAGGTCATGGTTTGTGGGGATAAATACAAATGAAATAATAAAAAAAATCATAATACTAATAAAATGCGTAAATACTGTACAAGGCATAAATACATAAATAAATACATAAAAATACATAAATACTACATACAATGCATAACAATAAAAACATTGGCACAGATATCTTTTGCAAGAACTCTGGCAGAAACTCTTTGAATCCACCTGCTGGATCCAACCTGACAAATATTTCACAGTAAACAGTTCTGCAGCTCGAGGAGCTGCATTTCCACCGTGTCCACAAGTCAGGGACAGGGAGATGTGCTACACATCCCACAGGCAGTGTGACACCACCACAGCCTTCCATAATGCAACACAGAAGTGGATTAACCCAAATCTGGTCTGATCATCCACCTCTGCCATGCCCCACGGGGGTTTGTATTTGAGCTCGTCCCATTGCTTTACAAAATTATAAAATAGTCTGAATCTAAAGCACTTTTAGCACACAAAAGTCCCCAGCCAGTCCCTTGGACAGAGGGCTGAATTCTGTTTGCCATCTTAGGCTTTCCTGTGCAATGCACCCGCTGAACTTCTCTGCAATTAAGAGGTTTTAACTCTCTTCAACTGGGAAAACCATAACAGGGCTGGGTGGGAACTAAGTAGATGAAAGAAGAGAGCTGAGGATTGAGCAAAGATCTTCAGATAAAGGATTACTGGGCTCAGAGAAAGGCTGAGGCGGATTTCCCCTCCCATCTTTACCCCTTAATGCTGTGCTATTGCAAGGGCTGCAAAATCTAGTTCTACAATTGATTTGTGCTGCAGACAGGAAGGTGCAGAGCTCCTTGCACGACAGATGTGGAATTACTGGAAAGGAAACACACGAAAATTCCCTTGAAAATTGCCCCGGGTGCCGTGGGGAAGGTTGTTCTAAAAGCATGAGAGACTGGGACAAGGTGGAATGGCTTTAAACTGAAAGAAGGGAGATTTAGGTTGGATATTGGGAAGGAATTCTTCCCTGTGAGGGTGATGAGGCCCCAGCACAGGTTGCCCACAGAAAGAGAACTGGGAGGCGGGAAAAATTCCTTGGGAAGAGGACAGAGCTTAAGATGCCCACGAATCTTTTTAGGAACCCACAAAACACAGCAGCACAGGTCACCAGGGCTGTGTGGGTGTAACAGGGAGCACAATCAGGTCCATTAAAGTCCATCCCTTTTAACAGTGTAATAGTCAATCCACACCACTTCCAGTTAACCCATCTTTCTTTACAAGCTCTCCCTGCCAGAGGGGAGGCACAAAATTATCTGAACTGCAGGGAATTAGAAAAACTAGTGAAGAAAATGCTCGTCATTTCCTCACCCCAAGCTGGGGAAACCACCAGCACCACTTTTCCATCAGTAATGTTCTGATGGGGAGGAACCACTCCCTCTGGCTCCCCAACAGCTGGATTAGTCCCGTGGCACCAAAATGGTAAATATTGGGACCATCAAAGCTGTCTCAGGGGAGTCTGGGGAAGAGCCAGCAGAAGGCACTGGAGCAGATGGCTCTGCTGTGAAATCTCCTCCTAATTAGTTAAAAATGAGGACCAATATGAGTGAATGAAGCAATTAGTGGTCACTGCAGGTACCACGCTGTCCACACCAAAGCCATCAGGAAATAAAGGGTAAGGAGGATTCTCAGAAAGCTTTATGTGGGAAATGGCAAGAAAGCATGTTCTGGAAGAAGGTTATTTTACAATTAATTGGTTGTTTTCAAGGCCTTCTCCAGCGCTTGCGAGGAGTGCAGAGCTCTGAGAGCAAAGCTCAGCCCAAATAGGTTGTGGTTTTATCCCAAAGGTGCTCATGTTTAGCTGCTCTGACCGGGACAGAACCCCAGAAACACCTCAGGGACTCAGAGCCTGTTCCCATTTTGGGGAGCATCCTGCATTGCCACAGCTTGGGAAGCCGATGGGATGTTCCCACCCAGGGATCTGATGCCCTGGAGTCTTTTGGCACCTCCAGACCCAGCCTGGAACATCTGCAGGAGGCTGCAAAGGGGCCACTTGCTCTGAGACAGAGCTGCACTGGTGCTCCTGTGGCCAGAGACACCAGTCTAGAGGATGGTGCCATTGTGATGTGACTGCAAATAGCCTGAAAAACAGGTCTGGATCATGGAAACCCACTTCCCAAGAAAGACAGGACTGAATAAAAGCATGCCTCCCTGCAAGCATCACCTATCCCAAACCCAGCTGCCAGCACGGAGACGTGGGCACAGCAATCCCTTCCCTAAAGCCGAAAAAAAAGGTCCCAAGGCAGGAAATCCAGGGACCAAAAATCGAAAGCATCACTTTTATAAGTCCTCTGCAAAGAACTGGGAGGAGGATCTGGCTCTCAGGAAGCACCTTTGTGGGCCCAGCAAACGTTTACAGCCTCTCCCAGCCACCTGCACCTGCTGGGTAAGTAACACTGGTCTCATCTGGAAGCGAGACCATTTGCAAAAATACTTCTTCCCTTGGAGCTGTTCCAAGCTTGATGGAGAAGCACAACATGCCAGGCACCAATGTATTAAGCAGGTAGCTAATTGAGAGAGGAGCTGATGGGAGCAGGCAGCATCCCTGTCTCCCAGGCAGAGCGTGCAAGCCCTAAACACACTCCCAGGTTGATATTTATTGCAGCAGACAGAGCAGAAAGGCTCAGGAAAAGCCCTCCTTCCCCTCCCATAAATAATTCACCTCCCGTAGCAGGTCATAAAATGTTTATATTAAGTAATAATTAAATACTGCATTGCAAAAAAAAAAAAAATAAAAACATAAACTAATGTGCCAGCCAAGAGAAAATTCAACCCAAAGGAAGGTGGGGGAAAGGATTGTTTGGGAACTGTCACGTTGGGTTTTCTCTGCTGCAGCAGTTAAATGGGGTCATTCCTGGCTGTGTTCTGCCCAGTTTGATCAAATCCTGATCCTGCCCCAAATGATGAGGTGTTTTCCATTGATCTCTGCAATATCCACGTGGATATCCTGCTCTGGAGTCACGGAAACACAGAATATTTGTATTGCAAGAGCCCTCTGAGATCATCAAGCCCAATGTTTCCCCCAGCACTGCCAAGGCCACCACTAACCCACATCCCCAAGTGCCACATCCACACATTTCCTGAACACCATGGGGTGTTTTCCAGCCAGGCAGGGCAGGTCCTGTGGTCCCACACCCACCTCTGCTGCCAAGGGACGGGGCTTTTGATTCCAAGCCCCTGGCAGTGCAGGAATGTGAGGAGGCTGTGAGCCCACACACGGGTGGGTTGGTCCTGGTTGCAAAGACACACAAGGTCCAACATGGGATAAGGCTCCAACAGTGGGACCCCAACATGGGATAAAGCTCCAGCAGTGGGACCCCAACATGGGATAAAGGACCTGGAGCATGACAGGGAGGAGAGAGGGCAGTGGGGCAATGTTTGGTGGTCAGCAGAAGCCATCAGGATCATATAAATCAAATGTCCCCACACACATACCCAGGCAGCTTTTATTAAAACTGTAATTGCTTCATCCAACCTGTGCCCCGGGGAGCAGAAAGGAAAACCAGCAGCACCAAGGTCACTGCAGACAGAAAATCAATGCAGGGAAGGAATGGCAATGACTTATTTTTTTCCCTGGATTCAGAGAGGGGCTGTGGAGACACCCTGCTGGCACCTCCCGTGCACAGTGTCCCTCAACTTGCTCCAGCCAAGCATTAATACCCTTTTTGCTCTGGACATCCCAGTCCTGACCCCTCCCATGGGTGTCCTCAGGACTCTCTGTGGTCCATGATTGCTGAAGGACAAACCTGAATAAAAGAGTCTACCTGAGACTTGACTAATGTGGAAAGATGACACGTCCTCTCCATACATCCCAGTGCAGGACTTGCTCAAAAATATTTCTTTCTTGAGTGGTTTTGTTGCCAATTTATTATTTTTTTAAAAAAATAAAATAACATTACTGAGGTGTGATTTGTGATTCCCTGCAAAATAGCTCCTGCACCAGCACTCCTGCTGATCCCCACCTCTGTGTCCTACCCTGCCCTCACCTCTCCTGAGCTGCTGCTTCTTTATTTCAGGCTATTTCTCCCCACATGTCAAGATCTCTGTGAATTCCAATTCATGCAAAATGATTTAGCCAAGCACAGGTGAAGGACTCAGCATGAGTTACATGGATGAAACACAGCTCTGAGCTGGGATGGTCCTGTTGCCACGTTCTGCCCCGAAAAATCTCTTCCCTGCACTAAGGAACCAGTCAGAACTACGGCAGGAAAGCAGGGTTTAATTTAAATTTAAATTGCCTGTGGGATGTTTAAGGCATCCTGTACCTAAAGGGGCTCCAAGAGAGCTGGAGACGGACTTTGGACAAGGACCTGGAGGGACAGGCCAAGGGAGAATGGGATACATGGGATATTGGGAAGGAATTGTTGGCTGTGAGGGTGGGCAGGCCAAGGAGAGAAATTGCAACTGGTCATAAAGGAGAATCTCTCTTGGGAGGATGAAAATGCTCCGTGTACAGGGATCAGCACATCAGTCAGCAGCCCTAGAAAAGGCAGGAAGGGGAATCATGGCCAGTGGGGCTGGGGAGAACCTCAGGAGCACCTTCAATCCCTGCCCATGGTAGGGGGTGGAACTGGATGAGCTTTAGAGTCCCTTCCCACCCAAACCACCCCGTGACTCTCTGATCCTGCTCCAAGCTTTATTCCAACCCTGCTGTGCCACCAGAGGCTTCTACCCACTGATGGAGGCACAACCACTGCAACCTTCAGCACCAGCCCCTCCCCTGCTCTCTGCAGGACCAGGATGATGCCAAAACCATCCCAGCTCCCCAAAACCCACCTCAGCTCCCTGAAACCCATCCCAGCTCCCTGAAACCCAACCCAACTCCCCAAAACCCATCCCAGCTCCCCAAAACCCACCTCAGCTCCCTGAAACCCATCCCAGCTCCCCAAAACCCACCCCAGCTCCCTGAAACACATCCCAGCTCCCTGAAACACATCCCAGCTCCCCAAAACCCATCCCAGCTCCCCAAAACCCACCTCAGCTCCCTGAAACCCATCCCAGCTCCCCGAAACCCAACCCAGCTCCCCAAAACCCACCCCAGCTCCCCAAAACCCATCCCAGCTCCCCAAAACCCACCTCAGCTCCCTGAAACCCATCCCAGCTCCCCAAAACCCACCTCAGCTCCCAAAAACCCACCCCAGCTCCCTGAAACCCATCCCAGCTCCCCAAAACCCATCCCAGCTCCCCAACACCCACCTCAGCTCCCTGAAACCCATCCCAGCTCCCCAAAACCCATCCCAGCTCCCCGAAACCCACCTCAGCTCCCTGAAACCCACCTCAGCTCCCCGAAACCCATCCCAGCTCCCCGAAACCCACCTCAGCTCCCTGAAACCCATCCCAGCTCCCCAAAACCCACCTCAGCTTCCCAAAACTCATCCCAGCTCCCTGAAACCCACCCCAGCTCCCCGGATGGGTTTTCCTTGTGGTTTTCCTGGTGTCCTGCCTCCACTGGGCTGCTTGCCAAGGCAGCCCTCTCGGGGACTCCTCCCCGTGAGTTGCCATGGCTACTGGCTGTGACACTGTGACAACTCTGCTGCTCGGCTGAGCCGCTGCCTTCCTCCCCGGGATGTGCAGGGGACCTGGGGATGTGCAGGGGACCTGGATGTGCAAGGGACCTGGGGATGTGCAGGGGACCTGGCTGGGGGCTGTCCCCCCCCCAGCAACTCCAGCCCAGGGCTTTCACACCCTCACAGGACCTCCAGTGCCCCCTTCCTTTCCCCCCCCCTCTCAGACCTTCTACCTCCACTTACATCCAAATAACGAGGGCACAGAGCGTGGTCCAAGCCCTGATCTGCAGCCCACCAAAGTGGAAACATCAGAGCACGGCAGCCAATAATTCCCCTCCACCCCACCCCCAATTTTAGGAATTAATTTCACATAACCATAATTTAATTGACAGCTGGGCCTCACACACAGGAGGCCCAAAAGCAGCACATTGGTCAGACCTCGTGCCAGGGGAGCAGGGTTGGGATGAGTGTGGAGAAGAACCTCTGAAATCAGCTGATCCAAGCAGTTGTTGATGCCTCATCCCTGGAAGTGTTCAGGGAAGGGCTGGAGCAACCTGGTCTGCTGGAAGGTGCAGGGGGGTTGGAATGGGATGGTCTTTAAGGTGCCTCCCAATCCAAGCCGTTCTGGCACGAACTAATTTGATTAATTAATACATAGCTCCTCTCCAGAAGGCCACTGGTTTCTTTAAACATCACCACCTTCTATTTTTCTCCCCTTTCCGAGTCAGACAAGTGGCACAGCACCTGCACAGCCCTTTTAAAGGACAAGAAGAGCAAAGCAGCAGCCAGGCACCACAAGCTGGGCCCCAGTGACCTTGCAAAGAATTCCAGAGAGGAACCCCTGGCTGCTTTCCGGGAGGGCACCTGCAAGGCTGGGTGGACAAACCTGCAGGAGCTCACTGACAAAACAAAACCCAAATGAAACCAACAACCGAAACCCAAAAAACCCAAACAAACAAGACAAAACAAAACAAAAAACAAGCAAAAAAAAAATCCCCCAAAACAAAACAAAAAAAACCCCAAAAAACAAACAAACCAAACCAACCAAACAAACAAAACACTCAAAACATAAAAAATAATTAAAAACAAACTTTAAAAATTTTAAAAAATAAATTAATTTTTTAAAAATTAAATTTTAAAAATTAAATTTTAAAAATTAAACACTAATTTATTTTATTTTTAAGAAAAAGTAACAGCCCTCCAACCTTCCCAGCACCAAACCCCTTTATTTTGTAGTCTCAGTAGCCCAGCTTGCAGCCAGCTCAGCGAGCAGCAGGAGTCTCTCCACATGCACAAAGTGCTGCAGGGTCCCCTCAGGTGGAGGCATCGTTTGAGAAAAAAAAAAAAAAAAAGAAAAAGTATTAAGACAAAGAAAAATGTGTTCCCTTTACAATGAGCTATTAATGGAAATAAAGCAGTTATTAATAGAAAGCAAAATGTGTTTGCTATAGAGCACCTGCAATGCTGGGGCTGAGGAGGAGAGACGAGTTGGAGGTTAAAGGAGGACAGCCCAGTTTGTGTGTATATTATTTTTAACATAAATAAATATATATAATATAAAATATAATATATCATATATAAAATAGATTACTATAAAAATAAAACAAATAATATATAAGTACAAAAATCTAAATATAAAAATACATCTAAATATGTATGTAAAAAATACAAAGGACATTGGAAGGATATCCAGAGTAATGAGTTCTAAATCAAGAGAAATAAAGCTTCCACCCTATAAAACTTCCCTAAAACAGCCCTGGTGACTGTGGTAGCAGCAGAGCATCCTTGCTCCTGCCCTGATGGGTCAAGGCTTAGCTGGAGCTATCATACAAATATATATATATTGAGTGAATGTGAACACATTCAGCTCAAAGAACAGCAAGATCGATGTGGGATGGAGCACAAAGCACTGGGAAAGCAAAGGCCTGTGCAGCCTGCAGGAGACAGGAACAGCAAAGGTCATGGAATGAACGAGAGAGAAGTCAAATCTACAACTGCTGCTCGTGATTTAGTTGGAAAAGACAGAACTGGGGGCCTAAGTGAGCTGATTCCTCTCCCCTTCTCTTTTTTTACTGTTTGTGTCACAGCCTGAAGCCACCAGTGGAAGTGGGATGTGCTCCTGCATCCCAGGGAAGCTGGTGGTCCCCCCAGACACGGCTGTGTGGGGAAAGGGGAAGGGGAGAGATGCTTGACATGTCTTTGGGTACGACAACTGACTTAGCAGACGAAAGAAATGTGAAAATCTACCAGGTTTCAGCAAAGCATTTTTATCCAGGGCCGTGTGGGAAATCCTTAATTAAGGCAGTGAACAGGAGCACCAGCAGAGCAGGGAGCTGGGCGAGGGGAATGACGAGTGCTGCAAGGCTGAGCCGCAGCCTGGAAGGGGGTTAGCAGTGTTTAACATTTTTAAGGTTGACTTTGGCACGAAAAAATGTAGGGCAGCACTAATGAGAGCTCCTAATGACACCAGGTGGTCGGGCAGCACCAATGTGGAGCGGGATCGGGGAGGCACAGGGGAAGGCAGGCTCTGACCTTGGCTGCCGTGCTCAAAACGGGCTGGAAACGAGCAGGAATAAGTGCCAGGCTTGGTACTAAACACCAGGATCTTCTGCTGTGGGATGGGAGCTCCAGGGGTGTGACTGCCTGAGGAGAACAGCGTGGACACGCTGGTTTATCCAAGGGTAAACGAGGGATCCACAGCGAATCCGTGAGACCCACAAACACGGCTCATGAGCCTCAGCACAAATGGGCACCTCACCTCCAAAGGGCAACACTCTGCAACAATCTGTTTACTAAACAGACTTCACCCCGGAAGAGCTGGAGAGGAAAGGCTGACACAGGGAGCAAACAGGAGACTAAAAATATTTGGACTTTCCCAAAGGATGTGGGCGCAGTACCTGGGGACACTGAGCAGTGACATCTGGGCAGGAGAAAGGCACTGAGCAGCCCAACAAAACAGCCAAAAAATAAAGCAGAAAGAAAAAAAAACGACAAAACAGCAAACTACAGAAGGAAAGAGAGAAAGAAAGAACGAAGGAAACCCAATAAAACAGCAAACTACAACCTGTCCACTGACTCGGACTGGAAATGGGTTGCAAACCACCAGAGACTGAGGTTCAGAGGGTCTCATCCAGCCCTGTGGGCCTAAAGGTCCCTGCTGGGGTCACCCAGATGGATGGGAGCAGTGGAAAAATTGCTCAACCTGGCCTTGGACACTTCCAGGGATCCAGGGGCAGCCACAGTTTCTCTAGGCAACCTGTGCCAGGGCCTCCCCACCTTCCCAGCCAACAATTCCTTCCCAATATCCCACCTCTCCCTGCCCTCTGGCAGTGGGAAGCCATTCCCTGGGTCCTGTCCCTCCACCCCTTGTCCCCAGCCCCTCTCCAGCTCTCCTGGAGCCCCTTTAGGCCCTGCAAGGAGCTCTCAGCTCTCCCTGGATCCTTCTCTTCTCCAGGTGAACCCCCCCAGCTCTCCCAGCCTGGCTCCAGAGCAGAGGGGCTCCAGCAGCATCTCTGCTGGACTTTCTCCAGCAGCTCCAGGTCCTTGTGCTGTTGTTCCCAGGGCTGGAGCAGCTCTACAGGGGGGTCTCCCCTGAGGGGGTAGAATTCCCTCCTGCCCTGCTGTGGGATCAGCCCAGGGCAGGGGGGCTCTGGGTGCCACCACACGTTGCTGGGTCATTTCAAGCTTCAGCCTGGTGTGGTCTCAATGCATCACCCCCTTCCCTGCAGTGGGATGGGCACCAGCTGGTCTTGTCAGGTCCTTCCAGCCCCACATGCCCACAGCCACAGTGGTGGAGCCCAAATTCCCTGCCTGTGTGTGTCCTGCTCCAGCCTTCCTGCCTGGACATCCCTCCCCAGGTTATCTCCTCCGTGCCTTCCAAACCCACACAGCCAGTCCCCGGTGCTGACTCATTCATCTCTACAGCTACTACAGATCCTCATTTGCTCCACATCTTCTGTACCTCCAGGCTCTGAGATGAATGACAGAACCTTAGCAACAGGCAATTCATTAATACCAGGGCCAGACCAAAAATTTTCCACGGAAGCCTTTATTGTTTTGCTTCCTCTCTGCCAGGAGAGGAAATTGGTGGGGGAGAAAAAAAACTAATTGCTTTGGTAAAGAACTGGAAACCTAGTTTGGGCAATATTGCTTCTCTGGGGGAAATTCATGGCCTTAGCACTCATTTTGATACTCTGCGAAGGGGGTGAAGTGTTTCCTCTCCCTTTTATATCTTTTGTCTTCAGGAAATAAAGGTAACAAAAGGAGAAGAATGCAAGACAAAGAAGAAGAAGGAGGGGAGGGGAAAAAACACCCAAGAAACACCTAATTCTGGCCTTTTTCCATATTTTCCAGACAAAAAATATAAAATATTCACTCATTCCTTATTACATTTTTGCCAGATGTGCTTCTAATTTTCCCACATCCCCAGTAAATGCTGCTGTCTGCACATTTTGTCACCTGCTCTCTCTGGTCCCAGGCCCCCAGGGTGAACTCCAGCAGGGAGAAGAGCTCTGCCCATCCCTTCCAGGGGGAGAAATCCCCTCCCAGGCACTGCACAACTGGGGTCACAGGGTCACCCTTGTGCCCAGTACAGACAAAGCCCCCCGTGATGCCACCAGATCCTCCTACAAGACATCTGAGAACTGAACAAGAAAAGGTTCCATCCACCAGGGGGTGGCCAAATTGTAGTTAATGAGTAAATAAATATATAAATAGTAAAAAGACTTTTAATAATATAAACACATAATAAATAATACACATAAATGCTGCTTATTCTGCAGGATCCCTGAGCACAGGCAGTCTCCAGCAGACACCCACTGCTGCTCTGGCCTCTCCAAAGGCTTCTGGGCTCAAACAAATCCATCATCCCTGTGGCTGGGAGGAGCCTCCATCCTCCATGGACACCTCCACCAGGCACCACCTCTGCTCTGCCCCTCTGGGCAGACCTGGCAGGAGCTCACATGGGCTCTGCAATATTCATCTGCCTTGGTACACAGAGGTTAAAAAAGGGAATTGCTCCCTTTGGCATGGACTTCCCCCCATGACCTTGGGCTGGCTGCTTACTCCATTCCATGCTCTCACAGGGAAATAATGCCCAGGGGGATAGAGGGAGATGAAAACCCACCCCTAGTGTGCTCTTTGGCTGCACCAAGGAATTGTTTGCCAGGCCTGGAGTGTCACATTACGCTGATGTGCAGCGGTGGCAGAGCACTGTAAGGAAATCTGCCCTGCTCTCTGCTGCTGGCCAGCAGCACCAGCCCATCCCTGCACGAGCCCAGGAGACAAACCAACCCCATGTGAGCCATCCCTGCTCCTCCCTAGTCACCAGGAGATAGTCTGGGCTGCTGGGTGGCCCCCAGGGTTGCCCAGATAGGCTGTGGAGCCTCCAACCCTGGAGATGTTTCAACACCCACCCAGTGTGTGAGCAGCCAGGCCCTTGGTAGTAACAAGGATTTGGAGCATTTGGCTTTTTAAAAAGAACCCAAACAATAAACAACACTTAAGAGATGCCTAATTTGAACAGAAAATGAGAACAATTAGCCACAACATCACTTATGCATTAATGAAGAGATGCTTGTGTTCCAGGGCTGAGCATCAGAGCAAACACTCCTCCTGCAATATGCTGCAAGGAAGGAAAACATGGAATGGGAGAGCAGATGAGGACCCAAGTGGAAAGAGAAGCCCTAAGGGTGTCCTGAAAGCCAAGGAGCAACAACAAGGAGAGCTGAATCCCTCTAGTTCCTCTTAGATTTGACATCCCAGCTGACCCAACCCTTTCCTTGGGGAGGAACCCCAACCCAACCGCTGTAGGAATTTGCTGGAGCAGACTGGAGGGATGGGGAGGTGAGCAATCTGCATTTAAATGTGCAAGTAAATAAGTCCAATTATCCTTTGCAGCAGTGGGAGAGAGGCATCACAACAACTCCCCAGCTCCAGGAGAGCTTTCTGCTTTAGCCCTGCCATCCCCAGCACAAGCCCAGCCCTTGCAAAGGTGAGCAGACAAAAAGCCCAGCCTCAGCCCCCAGCTGGCCACGGCAGATTAAAGGGCTGTGTCACTCCTGGAAAACCCTTTTCCCACACACTCCACCCCTGCAGAACAGAGCCCCCGAAAATCCCTGGCCATTTTCTCCTGTCTCAGCCAAGCAGCACCGTCACACCTGGATGCTCCTGAGCCTCCAGCACCACTCACATCCCCAGGGAGAGCCAGAGCTGATGCTGAGCGACAGCAAAAATCAAAATCTCACTGCTTGAACCACTCAGGGGTGAGGGACAGGAGGTGACTGTCAGCTCTGCTGTGCCACGCAGTCATCGGTGGGACAGGGGAGTCAAATCCCAGCTTCAGCTCGGATCTGCATGGATGTACCACCTGTTTGATGGCTGGGTGTCACCTCTAAACCTCCCCAAGGAGGAAAATCAATCATTCAAAGGCACAGACACCCCGGCATTCGCGCGGCCACAGGGAGAAGCAAAAAGGCTGCGATGACACTTCTGTCACCACAACCCCCGCGTTTGCTCCCTGCCACCTCCACCCCGGGCTCGGCAGCGGTGGGCTCTGCCAAGGAAAGCTCTGGAAAACACAACCGCCGCAAACCCTCCTTGCAAACGTACGTGCAGGGCAGCCGCCCCGTCACTTTTGTTTTGCATTCCCAACACATCCAACCCCTTCACCGGGAGAGAAACAACACCAGCGGCTCGCGGCGAGGAGTTCCGCGCCCCGAATCCCAAACCCGGTCTCTTGTTTGAGGTGAAATAAGGGCACCCGTGTCTGGCTGGGGGGGACACGGGGATGTGTCATCCCCCCCGCGCCGCGTTAAACATGGCAGCATCCGAGGCTGCCCCACCCAAGCGGCCTGGGATGCGTGTCCTGCGGCCCCGGGATGCTTTGTCTCCGGGGGTGCCCGTCCTGGGACGATTCCCGGGACCCTCCTGCGCGTGGGGCACCCCACCCGCGCGTGGGCCCCTTGGGGATGCTGCTCCTTTGGGTCGGCTGCAGCGCGACATCCAGGGATGCGCTGGGAAAGGACCAGAGGCCACTCGCACATCCCGGGGACGTGACCCCAGACATTCCCCCCGCGGAAATCCCAGGCGGCGGGTGTCTCTGGATTTTGGGATGCGGGGGGAGGGACCACACATACACAAAGACACTCAAACCTCCTGCCAACCCACCCGACAGAAAGCGTCCGTGTATTCACCACCTGCACAACATCTACTGCCCCATCGCCGACCCCAGAGAGGGGGGGAATTTTAAGGACAACCACCCCGGGCGGGGGATGTGCAACCCCCCCCGGAATGTTTCACAGCCTCTCTCCCAGGGTGGGATGCTCCTCCCGGGGACGTGCAAAGGGGGACCGGAGAAGGGCTGGCGAGGGGTCGGCAGGTTGGGGGTCTGGACGGGGGGGTTCTCACCTGTAGGACGAGCTGACCCCCGCCGCCACCTCCTCCTTGATCTGCCTGTTGAGAGCATCGGCGGCCGCCCGGCCCCTGCCCGGCTCCGCCGGCTGCCCGCCCGCCTCCTCCGCCTTCTTCCGACCCTTGTCTCTCCCGTCCCCGGCCCGCACCGCTTTGGGATGCTCATCCTCCGCCTCGGGGTCTTCCTCCTTCTTCTCGGGAGCGATGTGCACCTTCCGCCGCTTCTCCTGCGCCGGTTTCTCCGGGGAAGCGCGGTCCAGGGCCAGCACGGGGGAAGGGCCCGGTTTGGGGATCCAGGGGTGGTCGCCCCGCTTGGGGATGGGCCAGGCACGGAAATCCTTCTGGTACTGCGTCTCCTTCTCGAAGGGAGTGTCCGAGGGCTGGTACTCGCTCTTGGGCTTGCAGCTCGGCTCGGGCCGCTGCACCTTCCAGGGCTTGTAGTCGTGCCGCATCACCGAGTCCGCCGGGGGCGAGGCGTGCGGGGCCGGGCCGTGCGGGGCCGGGCCGGGCCGGGCGGCACCGGGACCCGGCTCCCCGCCCGCCGCCGCCTCCCCGCCCGGCTGGGTCTCGATGGGGGCCGCGGGGCGCGGCGGGGCGGCGGGGGGATGCTCGGTGGCCTCCGAGTACTTGGTGAAGACGAGCGGGACGGCGATGTCCGCCTTGTCCAGCTGGTTCCAGAAGCGGGCGATGCAGCAGGCGCGGGTGATGCAGGGCCACGCCATGGCGGCCCCGCGAGCCCCGCACCGCCAGCGGCACCGGCACCGCGCCGGGATCGCCGCGATCCGCGCCGGGATCCGCGCCGGGATCCGCTCCTCGATCCGCTCCGCCCACACCGCGTAGGGCGGGGCAGCGCGGGGCGGGGCTTGGAGGGGCGGGGCACGGGGGGCGGGGCTTGCACACGGGCATGGGGGGGGGACAGTGTGACACACCTGGGCACGCACCTGAGACATTGCGGTATATGTCTGACACACCTGGGCACGCACCTGAGAGATGACGGGGGTGTGACACACCTGGACACACATCCGAGACATGGGGGGGGGGGGGGTTTGACACATCTGGACACACACCTGAGACATGGGGATGTGTGTGTGGCACACTTGGACACACGCCTGAGACATGGGGGGGGGGGGGTGACACACCTGGACACACACCTGAGACATGGAAGGGGGGGTTGACACACCTGGACACACACCTGAGACATGGGGGGGGTGTGACACACCTGGACACACACCTGAGACATGGGGGGGGTGTGACACACCTGAACACACACCTGAGATGGCTCTGTGTGTGTGCACACCTGGACACACATGTGAGACATGGGGATGTGTGTGTGCACACCTGGACACACACGTGAGACATGGGGGGATGACAGACCTGAACACACACCTGAGGCATTGGGGTATATGTGTGACACACCTGGACACATACCTGAGACATGGCTCTGTGTGTGTGACACACCTGGAAAGACACACACCTGAGACATGGATTGTGTGTGTGACACACCTGGACACACACCTGAGACATGGGAGGTGTGAGTGACACACACAGACACACATCTGAAACATGGAGGGGGTGTGTGACACACCTGCACCTGGACACACACCTGAGACATGGGAGTGTGTGTGACACACTTGGACAGGCACCTGAGAGATGGGGGGGTGTGTGACACACCTGGACACACACGGGAGACATGGGGGGGGGGGGTGACACACCTGGACACACACCTGAGAGATGAGGGGGGTGTGACACACCTGGACACACACGTGAGACATGGGAGGTGTGACAGACCTGAACACACACCTGAGACATTGGGGTACATGTGTGACACACCTGGACACATACCTGAGACATGGCTCTGTGTGTGTGACACACCTGGACAGGCACCTGAGACGGGGGGGGGGGGGTGACACACCTGGAAAGATACACACCTGAGATACGGAGGGAGTGGGGGTGTGACACACCTAGACAAGCACCTGAGACATGAGGGTGTGTGTGACACACCTGGACACACACCTGAGAGATGGGGGGGGGGGTGTGTGACACACCTGGGCACACACCTGAGAGAAGGGGGGACGGGGTAACACAACTGGACAGACACACACACCTGCACACACAGGTGAAGACACACACGGGTGTGTGTGCATTCGCAGGCACACGTGTGCCTGTACACACTCACACAGGGGTGCACACTCACACCTGCACACTCACACCTGCACACACGTGTGCCTGTACACACTCACACAGGGGTGCACACTCACACCTGCACACACGTGCGCACACACGTGCCACACATCCACGCTGCCATGCAGTTGTACCTTCACATACACACACGTGTGCGGGTGTTTGCACACCCACACGTGCACACACACACACACACACACACACATGGACACACGAGCACATGTGTGCACAGACCTACACGCCCACACCGCCCCACACACCCCCCTGTGCACACACGTGTGCAAATGCACACCCAGATCCTTCAGGAGCTGCTGCAGCACCAGCTGCTGCTCCCAGTTCCCCTCCCTGGATGGGATTTGTGGCTGAAGTCAAACACGTGTGCACACGTGTGTGCAGACACACACACACACACATATACACGTATTTCATTCTTGCCTTTTGCCCATTTCTTCCCCATTTCATTGCAGACTTGCAGCTGCAAACCCAAAGCAGAACACCTCCCACCCTGCTCCTGCAGCGAGGCCGGCTGAGGGCTGCCTGCAAAATCCTGTTCCCAGGCTGGATTCACAACCCTAAATCCCACCCTGCACTCCATCCTCTTTAACCCTCTGCCTCCACCTTCTCCCCACCCCTTCCTCCTTCCCCCTATTTCTCCATCTCTTCACTCCACCATCCCTCCATCTCCCCATCTCTCCCTTCATCCCTCTGTCCCTCCATATCTCCATCCCTCCATATCTCCATCTCTCCATCCCTTCATTCCACTATCCCACTTTCCCTCTGTCCCTCCATCTCTCCCTCCATCCCTCTGTTCCTCCCTTCTCTGTATTCCCTGATGCCAATAAAGTCCATTTACACCCAAATCACATCCCCTCCTGCTCCAATCCTGTGCAGACGCCCCTCCCTCGAAGCTCCCGGGTCTTTCCCAGCCTCCCTGCACTGCCAGCATTCCCACCGGGAGCAGGACTCCAACAAAAGCAGCGATCCCAGTGAAAGCCACACACTCGAACACGGAATTGCCTCGAGAAAGAAACAATTCCCACCCATCAGTGGCTGCAGCTGCCAGGAGTGCAGTGAAAGGCAGGATTATTCCTGTCGGGATTGTTCCTTTAATACAACACTTTGCATCCCCTTATTGATCCTTGGGCCCTGAGGGGGTTGGGTTTGTTGGGTTTGGGGTTTTTTTTTTTGCTTGTCTTTGCCCGGATTTGCTTAATTTCATTCTCACCTGTAGGCAAATTGTGGAAGCTCATTTTATGGATGGGATTGGAGCCCTCACTGCTGGGGATGAATGGATCAAAGGGCTGCCTTTGGAAAGGGAATAAATAAACAGCAACTAGGGGTGTTCATACACAGCCATTGCTTTGTCTTCTGGGATTGTATCACCTCTGCCATTACAGCTAGGGCAATTAAAACTGGGGATAATAATTAAAGGTTTGGGAAGCTCCTCAGTATCTCCCAGGCTGGACGTAGACCTTGGTCTGGGATCTGCTGCCCACAGAGGTCTTGCACATGTTTGTGGACTTTCCTACAGGAAACATTTTTGAATTCAATCTGTGTTGTTGTTTCAGGGTTTGCAGCACAAAGAACTATTAGTGAAATTAATTGCCCAGGAAGTTATGTGGGAAGAAGGACATGGAGCTGCTGGAATGAGTCCAGAGAAGGCCACTAAGATGATGACAGGGCTGGAGCCCCTCTGCCCTGGAGCCAGGCTGGGAGAGCTGGGGGGGTTCACCTGGAGAAGAGAAGAATCCAGGGAGAGCTGAGAGCCCCTTGTAGGGCCTAAAGGGGCTCCAGGAGAGCTGGAGAGGGACTGGGGACAGGGAGTGGCTTCCCACTGCCAGAGGGTAGGGTTAGATGGGGTATTGGGAAGGAATTCTTGGCTGTGAGGGTGGGGAGGCCCTGGCACAGGTTGCCCAGTGAGGTCTAGTGGAAGGTGTCCCCATGGCAGGGGTGGAACTGGATGGTCTTTAATGTCCCTTCCAACCCAGACCATTGTCCATTTCTGTGATTCTGGGATATCAGTGTGTTCCTGCTGGATCCCAGCCCGTGTGAACCCACTGGAACAGCCCCCACTCTGGAACTCAGGTGTGTCCCAGGGGTGTGCACAGCACCTCGCACCATTTGGGGGCTGGGGACTGGCCTGTGCACAACCTTTCTTTGAGCATCCCTCACCTGCAGCCAGTCTGGGCTCCTCTCACGTGCCCAGTCCTGCCCTGACCATCCTTTCCTTTTTTTTTTGGGAGAGGACATGGGCAAACCTGCCTGGTAAGGTTTTGCAGCATCAGGAGCCTTTGCTGCTCTGCAGGCAGCAGGCAGACCTGGGTGGTGTTAGAGGCTGCAGAATGAAAAAAAAATTGCTTGGTGTCTCCTGCAGTGAAATCTCTGGTTATTTATATATATGTATATATACATCCTGAAGCATGGCTGCTCACTCACTTGCAGGAATCAGCTATGGAAAAGCATCGTCAGGCAAAATCCATTAGCTCTAATCAGTGGAATTGATGTGCTGGCTGCAAACCTCTCTCAGAGAGGATGGGAGCTAAATAAATAAAAATGTCTCTGTTTTTAAATTACAGCCACCATGGCAGGAAGCAGGAATTGCTTTCTCCTGTTCCAGCCTCTTCTGGGAAAAGGCCGTGTGAGGCCACGTGGTGGGACATTGGTTTTGGGGTGGCCAAGGACATCACAACATCAGACCGTACCAGAATCCTGCCCAAAGGGTGTGGCAGAGCTCAGTGCAGGACCTTACAGGAGTGGAAGGTGGGGTTATTTAGGGAACAAACCCCACGGGGTGGTAGGGAGGCTCAAAGGGAGGCTCCCGGCTGATCCCTGACCAGGGGCGGAGGGAGGGGATGGCAGCTCCTCCCATCGCTCCCGGGGGAGCACCAACAAACGCCGGAGTGAAGTGAACGCAAAGAAAACGAAAATCCCAACAAGGTAGGGCTGGCAGGGACCCCACATGTCCTTAGGAGCCTTTCTCCTCCAGCACAGGGGGACCTGAGCATCAGCTCCAGGGGCTAAAGGCAGGGCAGACTCCAGCTCCAAAGCCAGCCCTGGAGCACAGCAGCAGCCCCCCGGTGAAGGGTGTTCACCACAACACTCAGTGAGGTGCAGGAAAGCTCCACTGACCCGCGTTTCTCCTCCCCGGCACTGCTGTCACCTGTCCCCGTCCCGTCAGGGCTGTCCCACACAACCCCCTGCTCTGCAGGACCTGTCCCCGTCCCGTCAGGGCTGTCCCACACAACCCCTCTGCTCTGCAGGACCTGTCCCTGCCCCGTCAGGGCTGTCCCACACCCCCCTGCTCTGCAGGACCTGTCCCCGTCCCGTCAGGGCTGTCCCACACAACCCCCTGCTCTGCAGGACCTGTCCCTGCCCCATCAGGGCTGTCCCACACAACCCCCTGCTCTGCAGGACCTGTCCCCGTCCCATCAGGGCTGTCCCACACCCCTCTGCTCTGCAGGACCTGTCCCTGCCCCATCAGGGCTGTCCCACACCCCCCTGCTCTGCAGGACCTGTCCCCGTCCCGTCAGGGCTGTCCCACACCCCTCTGCTCTGCAGGACCTGTCCCTGCCCCATCAGGGCTGTCCCACATAACCCCTCTGCTCTGCAGGACCTGTCCCTGCGCTGGAGACGCTGCTCTGAGCTGCTCCTGTGCCCAGCACCGACCTCCGGGGACAGGAGAACATGACAACACTGCGGGGGACAATTTAGAGAGGATTTCTAGTGGCCTCTTCACATCTTAAATCATTTTATAATCACACACAACTTCTGGGAATGGAGTTCTGCCTGGGGTGTTCTCGTTTTCCTTGTCAGCTCTCCTTATGACTCATGTATGTTGGGAGAGTGTTTCAGGGCCAAATGGGACAGGAGCCAAAGCAAATCCATATCAGAGTGCTGCATAAAGAGAATAATTGAAATGCATGAAAAGAAGAATTTGACCAATAATTCAAGTGCTCTAAAGGACATGAAATTTCTTTGATGAAAACCACTGGCAGAACACAGCCAGATTTCAGAAGAAGTGGTTTTGTAACAGGTAGTAAAATCTGAAATACTGTGTTTTGAAAGAATTTATATTAAAAGGGAAAAAAAAAAAAAAAAAACCAACAAAACCCCAAAAATCAAAGCCAAAAAACCCAGCAGGCAGAAGTGGGCTTCTGTCACACCCACACCCTCACTCAGAGCTGGGGAGGGACAAAGACCAGGCTTGGTGCAAAGGCATCACGTGGGTTTGGGGTGATGGGGAGAAGGAGGACCTTGCAGGGGAGACACTGCTGGAGGAGTGATGGGTCAGGAAGGAATGGGACACAGAGAAACCATGGGACAACCACTAAGATACCTTCAGTCAACTTCTGATAATTTTGCCCGCTGGAGGGTAAATTAGGTTGGTGGGAAGCTCTAGGAGTGCATGTGGATAACTGAGAGGCTTTAGGGTAAATGAAAGGGGGTTATGTGTGACTGGAAGAGAGGAGCACTGATCTGAAGGGTAGTTGTAGCTCTACTGCTGGGGCACCAAGTCCCACAGGGTCCACATGTGGTGGGGACTGGCCAGGGAGCCATGGACAGCTCCTGGAGCTGTGCAGTGTCCTGGCACCCTGTCTGTGCCCTGCACCCTGTCCATGCCCTGCACCCTGTCCATGCCCTGCACCCTGTCTGTGCCCTGCACCCTGTCCATGCCCTGCACCCTGTCCATGCCCTGCACCCTGTCTGTGCCCTGCACCCTGTCCATGCCCTGCACCCTGTCCATGCCCTGCACCCTGTCCGTGCCCTGCAGCCTGTCTGTGCCCTGCACTGCTCCTTGTGCTGCTTCCCGCACATCCTCTGGGCCAGGCTTTCCCAGCCCTCCCCCTGGAGCCTGGCCAGCTCTCCAGGGACAGCCCGGGAAGGCTCCCGGGCACATCCCACCGTGCTGACTTGCAAAGCCTCCAGCTCTGACTCAGGGTTTATGAGGAGAGGTGGACGTTGCCCAGTGGAGTCGCAGGAGGCACTGATAAAGGGATTACAGGGGACGACTTATTGAGGGATTAAAGGAACTTAATGTTCCCAGACCAAATGCAAGCCGTGGGAGATTGGATAAATGGCTATAAATAACCGAGAAGGGAAAGCCAAGGGGAATGTGGTGGGAGCCCCCCATGTGTGAGTGGCTGGGTGTGTCAGGAAAGGAGGCTGACTGAGGTGTCAGGGTATAGGATATCAGGGCTCAGTGTTTGGGCATGTCACCTACTGCTCAGTTGGTTCAGTACCTCAGACACGGCTCTGCCCTTCCCAAAAGCAGGAAAAGAGAGGCTCAGGGGGGACCTTCTGGCTCTGCAACCCCCTGACAGGAGGGGGGAGCTGGGGGAGGGGGTCAGGCTCTGCTCCCAGGGGACAAGGGACAGGATGAAGGGGAACAGCCTCAAGTTGTGCCAGGGGAGGTTTAGATTGCAAATTAGGAAAAATTTCTTCACAGAAAGGGCTGTTCAGCCCTGGCACAGCTGCCCAGGGCAGAGGGGGAGTCCCCATCCCTGGAGGGATTTAACAGCCCCGTGCATGTGGCACTTGGGGACATGGGTGAGTGGTGGCCTTGGCAGTGCTGGGGGAACAGTGGGACTTGATGACCTTAGGGGGCTTTCCCAACCCAAATGATTCTGTGATTCTAAGTCACAGGTTCAATTTTATCTGCGCTCAGCAATGAGATGCATCTCTCCCAGCTCCTCCTGTCTGTCTGGAGTTCTGTGATCCCCCTCTAATTTAGGCAGGGGATCTCAAAGCCCTCCATTAGCAGGTATTTTTCTCTCCTAATTTAAGAAAGTAGAAAGACAAAAAGCAAATGACATAACCACAGCAGAGCAGCTCATAAATATTTATTACCCAGCTGAGCCTTGCTTCACTCCTTGGTCAGCCCTTCCAAGGAGCCGACTTGTTAATAATAAATCCGGAGCATGGGGCTGTGCCTGTCATAATAAACCACAGGCAAAGAGCTGGGACTCTCTGCAGTACAGCTGCTCTGGGAACAAGCAACACAACTGCTCTGGGGCTTAGCCTGACGTTTCTGGGAGCAGAAAATGCTTCCCACATGTCTGGGTGTCCCCAAGGCACAGGTGTGTGGCCCCTTTCACCAACAAAAACCAAAAGAGCTCCTTGGCATGGCTGGGTTCCAACAAGGACAAGACTGGATGGAAAACACCATCACTGAACCAGATATGTCCCTGCCAGGGCTTTTCAGAGTCATAGAATTGTTTAGGTTGGAAAAACCCCCTAAGACCACCGAGTCCAGCCCTTCCCCAGCTCTGCCAAGGCCACCACTGATCCATGTCCCCAAGCACCACATCCACAGGGCTGTTAAATCTCTCTGGGGACAGGGGCACCACCACTGCCCTGGGCAGCTGTGCCAGGGCTGGACAGCCCTTTTGGGGAAGGAATTCTCTGTAACAACCGCTCTAACCCCTCCCACCACCCCCTCCCTGACGGTGAAGGGGTTGCCCAGCCCAGGAAGACCGGGAGCCCCGGGCCCGCAGGTCTCTGCTGAGCATTTTGGAAATCACTGACGGTTTCTCACCAGGAAACATCCCGTCTCCAGGCAACAGTGCTGAAAGAGTTAAAAACCTCCTTTGCAGGGTCCTGACATCAGCTGCAGAACACAAAGGGTGGGGAGAGATTCGAGCGAAATCTAAACCATTTCCAGCTCAATTAAAGCAACCGGTGTCTTTAGGAAAAGATCCCTTGGGGTTTCACCAGAGCCCTGTTGTTCTGGTGATTGGGGAAAATGGAGTTTAACAGATGTAAATCCCTCGTACCCCCAACGTCTTCCTAGGGCCTGACAAAGGGGAGGGATTATTTTTCGGTCAACATCCCTGATTTGCTTTTGCCAAAGGTTGTTTTCGGTTTAGTTCCGTAATTCTTGGCGGCGGCGACCCTGGGGATCTGAAATGCCCCTTAGACAAGCGAGTGATGCCTTTTGTACTCGGCCGGTGCTTTGCAGTTCATCGGCTCATTGTTCAGTGCAGCCTGTTCCCGGTATTATCCCGTATCCTGGTTACAGCCAGGCCTCTCACAAGACGACTTCTTTGTTTTACCTGAGTGGCTTGTCAGTTCCCTGAGGATTTTTTTTCCTCCCAAATTTCTGTGTGTTTTGCTTTTTTCTGTTGTTGTTGTTTTGTTTTTCCCATGCAGTAAATTGCAGCTCTTGGCACTGAGGCTGAGGCTCAGACTGTGCACCTGCTTGGGGGTGGAAATGCCAGAGGGAGGGAGGATTTCCTTTCTCTGTACCCACATAAACGCGTGCAAAGATGCACGTGGACACTTGTCTGCCCCATCCATCCACCCATCCATCCATCATCCGTGTCCCGACAGAGGCATGAGGTTGCTCGTGTACCCTGTGCTGAGCAATGAAAACCCTTCTGTTGTCTCCCCACCTCCTCGGCTGAGATGGAAACCCATCCTCATCACATCACCCGCAAATAAAAGTGACCTGCCCGTGCTTGTCCTTCCTGCTGTGTGAAACCCAAAAGCTCGCCGGGGGATCGGGGTGCACGGGGTGGTTTGTAGGGGCAGAGGGAAAACCAAGCCTGGCTCACAGGCACAGGTGCCTCCTCCTCTCTACCAGCACCCAAATATGGCAAAATTTGAGAGAGACAGGGAAGGTGAAGGCGGGACCGGGCCCTGAACGGAGTTTACTTCCCATTTGGGTGGCCGAAGCAGGAACTGGTGCCCGTCCAAGAGCGCGGTGAGTCACTTTGGTGTCAGGCTGGGGCCACCTCCCGGCCGTGCCCGTCCCTCTCTGCCCGCGGAGGGTGCTGGGGGCAGCCACCAGCGCCACTGTACATTGCACAACCCCCTGTACAGTAACACTGAGCAAACATTGACGGGCGACTTTGCACTTTGCATTCGCCACTCGCTTCCTCCTCCTCCTCCTCCTCCTCCTCCTCCTCCCGAGACGCGAATGCGGAGCCCAAGATGAAGGTCGAGTTCGCGCCGCGCTCGGTGCCGCTGCAGAGGAGGCTCCAGACGGCGGCCGTGGCTCAGTGGGTCTTCAGCTTCCTGGGGCTGGGTAAGACACGTCTCCCTTTCCTTCTCTGAGGAGCCTTCCGCAGAATCCCAAAGCGGTTTGGGTTGGAAGCGACACGAAAGGTCATCCATGGGCCGGGACACCTTCCGCTAGCCCAGGTTGCTCCAAGCCCCGTCCAGCCTGGCCTTGGACACTTCCAGGGATGGGGCAGCCACAGCTCCTCTGCACAACCTGTGCCAGTGGTTTTGGCTTCTTCCCACCCCCTGCTCAGCGCACGGTGGCACCCGGGTGGGTGGCTGCCTACCTGTGCATGGGAATATCCACAGACCTTACGGAGCATCCAAACCTGAGCGGGGTTTTCAGCTCCTCCTGCTCTTTAGGTTCAGTGTTTTCCCTGTCTAAGGTGCTGCCCCGCTCGGCGATAAGTGTGGGAAGCAGCATTCCCGTGCTTGAGGAGGGGAAGAGCCCTGGGGACTCGCCTTTGCAGCCCTGGGAACAGACACTTCACTCCATAGAGGCGCCCCTGCACATCCCTAAAGGAAGTTTTTCCAAGATAGCCCAAGCAGGTTTAGGGAAGAGACACATTAGCAAACTGAGACCCGGGCGAACTCGGTGCTGTGTGGAGGGCATCGGGTGCTGATGGAAGGTTTGGATGGGATGCACTGGGAAATAAAGAGATGGGAGAGCCAGAGGCAGGTTAGCAGAGAGGGCAAACTCGGGGGCCATTTACAGCCCATCAGGCGCCAAGCTGGGAGGTGACATCCCGGAATTTCCGATTGTTAGGGAAATGAAGAGATGGGAGCATCAGAGGCGGGTTATCAGGGAGCGCAAACTGTCTGGGGCCATTTACAGCCCTGCGGGAGCCAGGCTGGAAGGTGACATCCCAGAGCTTCCCATTGTTACGCCAACTGGGAATCTGGGATAAGATCTGTGTAAAGCTCCTCCTTTGCTGTGGGAGGGCAGTTGTTGGCCAGTCCCAACTCTGCAGTTCCCTCTCTGTCCCTGCACCCCCATTTCCCTCCGTGGTGCCGGGATGGGATGGGATGGGATGGGATGGGATGGGATGGGATGGGATGGGATGGGATGGGATGGGATGGGATGGGATGGGATGGGATGGGATGGGATGCAGCAGAGATGTGGCCGCAGTGTTAACAAGGGATACAACAACACATCCCCATTCCCGGCACGGATGCAGCTGGGGCTTATGGAGCTTTCACAGTGTTTTCCAGTAAAACGATTCGTACTTGAGGTTTTTCCCTTCTTGGTGTTGGGAACAAGCTGGCACTTGATTTTCCAGCGAAGGAAATGACTTCTGGAGCCAGCAGAAAGACAGCACGTGGCCAGGAGGGAATCCTCCATGGCTGTAGGTTACTGTGGAGTTTCTTGGAACACAGGCTCGACCTCCTGCAGGGAAATGCTGTAGGAAATGGATGAGGATGAGACCCAACCTCACTCCTCCTCCATGGCTAACCTTTCAGGGTTTACCACCTTTCCCTGGAACAATTTGATTTTGATTTTGGGGTTTCTCTGTGATACAATCTGAAACCAGATAACCAAACCTTAGGAAGCAATTCCAGCCGGTTTGGTTCGTTTCACAAAGTTTCTTCAAGCCCGGACCTTTCCACCCAAAACCTCCCAGTTTAACGAGTGCAAAAGCTCGATGCCAAGGGATACCCTTCATTTCACCCCGTGAGCTGCCAGACATCCCCGTTGGCACTGTTATAACCCTCGGGCACAGAGTTCAGGCCTCTCGTAGGCAGGATTGAGCTGCCGGCTGCTCCTTTGTCTCGGGGACAGGCTCCTGCTGCAGCTGCCAGGGAAGGGCTCCTGAAATTCCCATTCCAGCGCTGCCAGGCACTGGCGCAGCCCTTTGGCCAGAGCTCCCCGCGCGCTGCTGGCAGGCAGCTGTTGCCATGGTTGTGCAAATACATCCCTGGAGAAGCCAAGCACGGGCCGAGGGCTCATTCATTGCCGGCGGGATGCGAGATGAGGCGGCAGCAGCCCGGCCCCGCTGCCCCACACCCCCTCAACAGGCGGGCATTGTCCGGGCTGCCGCTTTTCCCCAGGATGCTTTTCCCGAGGATGCTTTTCCCGAGGATGCTCCCGGCCAGGGCGCGGAGACAGAAGGTGCCAGATGCTTGGGGAGTGTGCACAGGGCAAGGATGGGCTGCAGGGCACGGAGCAGGGACCTCCCCGGCCCCCAGCACCGCCCAGGGCCCCCTCCTGGTGTGGAGCAGCCAGGCTGTGTGCAGGGAACTGAAACCAGGGGGGTGGTGCCCGTGCCTGCTGCACTGCTGCACTGCTGCCACCCTCCTGCCCACTCTCCATGGGCGTGGACATCCAGCCAGGCACATCCAGCCAGGCATGGACATCCAGCCAGGCACATCCATCCAGGCATGGACATCCACCCAAGCACATCCACCCAGGCATGGACATCCAGCCAGGCACATCCACCCAGGCATGGACATCCAGCCAGGCACATCCACCCAGGCATGGACATCCAGCCAGGCTCACCATGCAGAACCTGGAGTGCAGGGCTGAGCCCCTGCAAACGACCCCAGTGCAGGGGTAGGAGAGCAGGGCAGGCTGCAGACCCAGCTCAGCAAAGCCTTTGAACCCTCCCAGTCACCAGGCCTGGCTCAAAGGGCACACGGTGCCAGGGCGATCACGGTGATTCCAAGCCTCTGATTCCTCTTGGAAGTGTTCAAGGCCAGGCTGGATGGGGCTCTGAGCAACCTGCTCTAGTGGAAAAACCTGCCCATGGCACATGTAGTGGGCTCCTTTCCCAGGGAGAACTAAAAGGTTTTCAAAGGACTCAAAAAAACCCTGATCTTAAGGTTGAGTGAAGGTCACTGTGGCCAAACTCTGCCCCGCAGAAAAAAAAAAGAAAAGAAAAATAAAAAAGTCCAATTGCAAATGAATCGAGGGAGAAATTAATAATTATATAATTGCAAGATAAAGCCTCTCTTGGATGATAAGTGTGTGCATTTGGACCAGAACAACTCCTTCATTTTGCAGACTGTACTTTGAGCTTTGCACAGCACGATAAAGGGAGAATTAGGCATTGCAGGGTTTTGCAGCAGCCCTGACAACCCGGCTCCTGGGCGCAGGAAACTGCAGCCTGTGTGTTGTGTTCGCCTGTCAGGTGGACCTGGAGCTGCAGTTCATGCTCTGTGTAATTCTCCTCCAGGGTTGCAAAGTCTGTGTTTGTGTGGCATTTGAAAAAGAAGCCTGAGTAGCAGGTTGAGGGAGGGCATTCCCCCCCTCTGCTCTGCTCTCATCAGACCCTACTTGGAGCAGGACCAGAGGGGGCCATGAAGGAGATGCTCCAAGGGCTGGAGCCCCTCTGCTTTCCCACACAAAGCTGTGGGGAAATAATCACCAAAAAAAGGACTATGAGCTAAATATACTTATTTATCCTTAACTAAAAGCAAACAGGAGGTACAGGGAGGTCTTAAATGAGAGCATCCTATTCCTCTCCTCTGACAGGGCGAGATGAGCTGGAGAGAACAGGTGCCAGGTGACTCCCAAAGATGGAAATCCAGGTCTCAGAGGATGAGGGTGTGGGTGCATCTATCTCACAGCTGAAGCTGAAGCTGAGTAGGGCATCTCCATCCTCGGGTCCTTCAGTCCTGGTGCTGGATCTGTGATGGAGACCCCAAAAAGAACAAAGCACATAACACGTGGTGTAACCCACGGGCAGGGGAAGGCAAACCACTCGGGTGCTTTGTTTTGGTTTTTAGCTCAGTTTTCCCCCTCCCAAGCAACACCAAGGCTTCCAGAGGGACAGATGGAGAGGACACAGCTCTTCCCAGGCACATTCTAAGGCATCTGCTTTAGCAGGTGGCATCTTGGTGGCCATCACCACTTCCCAGTCTCTGCAGACAGACAGTCTTGGACTTGGGCAGGATTTCATGTACCAAGTGATGCTTGTTTGCACATAGACTTTTCTCCTCTTGTTCCCTGCCAAAACCCAAGGTATGAGGGGGGTGGGAGGTAGAGGTCAAAGCTGAGCACTGACTGGAAGCAGCTCAGAAAAGTCTCTAATGACTTGGGAAAGTCCCAAGTCATTAATGTCTTAGAGAATGAAATAGAGCATTCTTATAGAATTCGTGATTGCACCGAGTTGAAAGCACTGAAAATCCTCTGGAGGCCAAATTAGAGCTGAGAGAGAACCTGAGAAGTGGGGGAAAGGGTCCAAAATCAATAAGAAAAAACTCAATAAAGAGTAAAATCTTAAATGTGGGGTTAAATCAAGGGCACAATTAAAATGGGGAATCAGACAGGAGACAGTGCCCTGTTTGCTGCCATTGCAAAATGTCAGGTGTCAGCACAGGACATTCACAGGAGTTTTGGGATAAAATAAGGCAGTTATCATGGTTCCTCTTCACATTTCTGGGGCAGGTAGAAAAGAAACCACCTCTGGCTCAGAGGTGCCTTCACTCTGATCAAATAACTCAGCAGGAAGCCCAGAGGGGGCTTGGGCTCCATCCCGGGACAGAAGAGCCTCTCCCAGTGAACCATCCCTCTGCCAAAGCCCTCCTGACCCCGCTGGCTTCTCTTCCAGCCCCGTGCTGCATCGCTGCCTTCATCGCCCTCCTCTTCACCCGCTTCTGGCTGCTCAGTGCCCTCTATGCCGTGTGGTGGCTCCTGGACCGGGACCAGCCCAGCAGGGGCGGGCGGCGCGTCCAATTCCTGCGGAACGGCGCCGTCTGGAGGTACATGAGGGACTATTTCCCCATCTCGGTAAGTGCCGCCCGCCCGGCCCAGGGGGCCCTTCGGCGCTCCGGGGAGCAGCGTTGTCCTTGGGGTCTGGGGCCGGGTCACTGGAAGATCCAGAAAAAACCGCGGAGCAGCATTTTCACAACCCCATCCCTCAACCACCTGCCTCTTCCGCACCAGTTTGACCTCGCTGCCTTCCAGCTGTCCTCCACGTCTATATTTCAATATTTCCACGTCTATATTTCAATATTTCCACGTCTGTATTTCAATATTTCCATGTCTATATCTCAACACTCCTGCCCTTCGGGTTGCTCAGCGCTCACCCTGTGGACACGGGGCCAAGTTTTGACCAAAATTCAAGAGGTGCTGGTGCCGAGGGAGGGGACGGGTGGGGGGAGCTGGGTGTGCACTGGGCAAGCCTCGCAGAGCTGCTGCTCTTTCCAGAGAACTTCTGTGACGCTGTGTGACTTACTCCCAAGCCCGTGGCTGCCCTTTGCCCTTACCCTTTATCTGGCACCCCCCTGGATGCAGGGAGCAGCACCCGGTCCTGCCTCAGAGCCGCCACGGGTCGGCTCAAACCCGAGCAGTGCAGCAGAAGGGCTCTCCCAGGTCCCTTCCCACCCGAACCACGCAGTGACTCCGTGAGATACACGACTCCAACGATTACACGCAATACCTATCGCGTAAATTATTTGTGGCCATAACCCACCACTTGTGCACCAACCTCTCTGCTAAAATTTAGCTGCCGGCTGAGCCCGGCGGTGGCCGCTGTCCCGTCCCTTTGTGAGGACAGGCAGAGCCTCTCCTGAACGCCGCAGCCCTTGGCTGGAGGACCAGCAGGACCAGTAGAGGGAGCGCGGGACTGGGTTTGGCTGCTGCTCGCAGGGGTAGCTCGGTGGAGCCTTTTCCCCCCACTCTGATCTGGGAGAAAACAAGAGAGGGTTCCGCAAAGGGACAGCAGAAAACAAGACAAAAACGTAATAAAAAGAGCTTTTTAACCAAGCAACCACATAATGGTATTTCCCCAAAACATTTTCTCAGTCGTGGAATCACGGAATCATAAAATGGTTTGGGTTGGAAGGGACCTTAAAAAGCATCTGTTTGTTACCCTTTGCCATGGGCAGGGACACCTTCCACTAGCCCAGGTCGCTCCAAGCCCTGTCTAACCTGGCCTGGGACACTTCCAGGGATCCAGGGGCAGTCACAGCTTCTCTGGGCAACCTGTGCCAGGGCCTCCCCACCCTCTCAGCCAACAATTCCTTCCCAATATCCCACCTAACCCTGCCCCCTGGCAGTGGGAAGCCATTCCCTGTGTTGTTCCCAGTCCCTCTCCAGCTCTCCTGGAGCCCCTTTAGGCCCTGCAAGGGGCTCTCAGCTCTCCCTGGATTCTTCTCTTCTCCAGGGGAACCCCCCCACTTGCCCAAAGCCCCAGTGAGAGCAGGGGCACAAGAAGTGGGATCCAGGGACACCAACCAGGCTGGCCCCCAGCACCCCAGGGGCTGTGACTGTGTGTGGATGGAGTTTGCTCAGCCCTGGAGAATTAGATGTCCTGGGAAGATTAAACGTGGCTCCTGATCATCCCCAATCCCAGCAGCAAACAGGAACACCACGGTTTGGGATGCAGCTTTAATGGGTGCCTTGGAGGGACCCCTGGGTGTGTTTGCTGTGGGGGCTGAGCACTGCTGTCTGGGCAGGGTGGTGGGCAGTGTGGAGCTGAGCTGTGCTCCCTTGCTGTGTGCCAGGAGCACCCTCTGCCCAGCCCACCCTTGCACAGGAACCACTTTGCTGCTGGGTTTGCTCCCCTTGGAACTGGCTGTATTTTAGTTTATGGTTTGGGAGTCAAAGGGTCAGGCAGGACCTGAATGAGTTTGGGTGTTTTTAAGAAGTGGATGAGAAGAAAGCAGGTAGAATCCAAATGCATTGCCCAGGAGAGTTACTTCTGCTTCATTTCCCTGCATTTTAACCCTGCTCTAGTCCTTTTTTTTTTTTAATACACCCTCATGATAGGCCTGGATTTGACCTGGAGTTGTTTAAAAGCTTGTGTGCATGTGTCACTTGGGGACATGTGTTGGTGGTGGGCTTGGCAGTGCTGGGGGAATGGTTGGACTCAATGGTCTCAGAGGGCTTTTGCAACCTTAATGGTTCTGTGATTCTCTTATTCCAGTACCTATCTGAGCTCAGCTGCACTATAATGTCATGTAAAATATACCAAAGGGTTTAAAATTAATCTCCTTGGGCCAGAGTAGGTTTGAACAGATAATCAGTAATGCCTGCTGTGGGCTGATGAGTGAGACAATCACAGATGGGTTGGGTTGGAAGGGATCCTCATGGATCTCACCCAGTCCCACCTCCTGCCATGGGCAGGGACACCTCCCACTAGCCCAGGTTGCTCCAAGCCCCGGCCAACCTGGCCTTGGACACTTCCAGGGATCCAGGGGCAGCCACAGCTTCTCTGGGCAACCTGTGCCAGGGCCTCACCACCCTCTCCTCAGGCATCAGTGCCCAGCCTCACACAGGGAATTGCCTGTTCTCTGCCTGCCCATGGCCTGGGGCACGACAGTCCAGTCCATAGGAAATCCCAGCCACATCTCAAGGGGTGAATTAAATCAGGCTGGGTAAAGCAGTGCTGAACTCCTGGGCTGGTAAAGTCACTCAGAAGCCCTAACTCCAATTAGCTTAATTCCCCTCCAAAATGAATTAGAACCCAAAGAAAACAAATACTAAATGAGGGGCACTTTAATTCCATCTAAGAGCATCTACTTGGGATGTTAATGCCATTTAACTAATCCAGTTTAAAATTAATTTGGATTAATTTGCTTGAGATCCTCACCAGGACATGGGCTCTTTTCGGGGCTCCTGGAAGTTTGCATGTGCAGCTCCCTGACTCGGCTGGCAGTGCATGGGGAAGGTCTCACTCAGGAGCTGGAGGAACTGGGACAGGGTTTCACCCGTGTCTTGGACTCATATTTGAGCAGAGAGAATAAGGGGAGTTTTCTGTTTCAGAGCAATCACTGCAAGCCCTGAAAAACTGTAGCTATCAAGATATTTTTTCCACGATGAAGCACAAAATAGATCTCATCCTTCAAAGCCCAAACTTAAATTCAGCACTGAAAGGGCTGTCCAGCCCTGGCACAGGCTTTCCAGGGCAGGGGTGGAGTCCCCATCCCTGGAAGAATTAAACAGCTCTTTGGATGTGGCACTTGGGGACATGGATTAGTGGTGGCCTTGGCAGGGCTGGGGGAACGGTTGAACTCAATGATCTTAGAGGGCTTTCCAACTTAAATGATTAGGATTTGTTAGGAAGGCCAAGATCACCCCCCATCTGGGATGCAAAAGGCCTCATGGCACCTCTGAGAAGGGATCATCACTGCTGGCAGCAGCCAGGACACCAGGCAGCACCCTGACCGTGCCAGGGGGCAGCTTGAGGAAGTCAAACCCCCATGGCTGGGTTTGGAGGGCACAGCCCCGAGCTGCTGCAGCTCTCTGCCTTCAGAACACACGCCAGACACAGGAACTGGGCACCCCTGGAACCTGGGGGATGAGGAACTGCTTCTGGCTGACCTGGGCTCGGGCATTGGCTCAGTGAGGTGCTCACACGTGTGACACTGGCCTGGCTGGACACTGAAGTCCTTGCACAATTATGGAATGTTCCACTCACCCACAAAGCCCAGAGCAGCAAGTACCTTCCAGAGGGTGTGGGAATGACAACCCATGCAAGGCAGGAGGGAGGACAGTCCCACCTCTTGGCACCCCAACCCAGCTCTGTAAGGCACCTGGTGCTGGACAGGGTCAGGGATTAACTTCCCTGGGAATGGAGATTGACCTCTGGCAGGTGGAGAGGGGAGGAGGGAATAGACAGTGGGAACAATCCCGAAGGGAGGGTGGAGTTTCTGTGTTAAAGAATTTCCAGAAGGAGAAGGGAGGGTGAGAGTCCAGGGGCCTGACTGCAGCCTGGGAGACTTTGCCCGAGTCTCTCCTCTGCTGCAGATTTCCTTCTCAGCCCTGTCCAGGCTCCCTGGTTTCTCTGGGAGCTCTGCCCAGCTCATCCAGGTGTGAGCAGGCACTGTGACCAAACGGGGACCTGCTTTCCCCAGGGCAGCACAGAGCCACAAACGCTGCAGTTTCCAACACACCGAGCGCCTTCGCCTTCCCTCCCTGCTCATAAATCACCCGGAGATGAAGGGCTGTTTGGGAGCTGAAGATGAATGCAGGGAACATTGATGCAAAAAAAAGAGCACAGGGTAGCAGGGGCCCTGGGCACTTAGTGACTGGGCCATCTGCCCTGTTCCTGCTGGACAGGTCTGCACCCGGGCAGGGGGGGACTCGTGTTTGTCCACCCCCTCATTAGGAGCAGGCGCCTGAATGGGCTCATGTGAACAGTCAACAGAGCTTTGGGACAGGGGGGAAATGAGCCATGAGGGAAGGAAGGGAAATACAGCCCCACCATTAACCTGCAGCTCTGGCTGCTCCGGCAGAGCACACACACCGTCAGCTGCACCCCGAGGGGGACGGGGGTTCTGGGAGGGCTGACACCCAAAAACGCACAGGGGTTGGTTCTGCTTGAGCACAAGAGCCTTGGAGCTGCCTGGAAGTTCGTGGTGGCTCTGTGGTCACAGAATCACAGTATTGTTTAGGCTGGAAAAGCCCCCTCAGACCATCGAGTCCAACTGTTCTCCCAGCACTGCCAAGGTCACCGCCGGACCGTGTCCCCAAGTGCCACATCCATGTGTTTTTTTAACACGTTTAGGGATGGTGATTCCACTGCTTTTTAACTTTTTTTGCCTTGTATTAGGAATTGTATTGGAGGACATTTTACGCCAAGCCAGCTCCCAACAGCACCTGGAGCAGCCCAAGGCAGCACGAGGGACTGGGCCTTTGGAAATGTCAGCTTGGGCCCATGGGTGGGGGGAGATGGAAACGCTGGCAATGAAACACAGCTGGGTGAAAAAGGATGGGGTTGGGCCAGTGGACCCTTTCCAACAGCAGGCGTGGTGGGTGCTAAGGAAGCCCCTCCAGGAATGCCTCACCTGCTCTGCAGAGAAAATGCTCCCCCCCAGAGGTGACAGCCCCCACTCACAGCCCCTTCTTGGCTTCATCCCCCTGTCCAGCTGGTGAAGACAACGGAGCTGGACCCCAGGCAGAACTACCTGCTGGGCTTCCACCCCCACGGGGTCCTGGCGACTGGAGCCTTCCTCAATTTCTGCACGGAGGCCTCGGGCTTTTCCACGCTCTTCCCGGGCATCACCCCCCACCTGATGATGCTCTCCCTGTGGTTCCGGGTGCCCTTCCTCAGGGACTACCTGATGAGTGGAGGTGAGGAGCACGGCTGGGGGGGTGGGAACACAGAGGGGAAAAGAAGCCAAGGGGCTGTTTTCCCCCATCTGTGGCCGGTGGGACCCCGTGCATGGACTCAGCCACTGCAGCTGGCACCCCAAAAACACCCTGAAGCTACAAACTGCCCTCCTAGTTGTTATCTCTGTAGTTCCACTTCTTCACAGACGGTCTCTGAGCTCAGGGCATCACATCCAGGTGCTGTGCCACAGCAAAACCCAGGGCAAACTGTGAGCAGGAGTATCTGCTGCTTGCAGGGTGAGAGGATGAAAACAGCAGCTCGTGCTGCTGCAGGATGACGGGGCAGGGGAGGAAGGAGTAGCAGCAAAAAGGAATAGGAAATGGAATAGGTAAAAATGAAATGGGGAGAGGGGAAAGGGAATTTTGAGAGATGTTTAGAGGCTGGTAGGATGGCCTCCATCTCTCACCAGCGGGCTTGGGCACGGCCACTTCTCCAGCTGAATGTGGGCAGAATTCAACAGACTGAACACAGGCATCCAGTTCCACCTGACGGACCCCAGGGCATCCATCACCCTGTTTTGCACAGAAACTCTGGCTCCTGCTGCTGAAAAAATATTTACCTGGACGGTGAGGAATCAAAACAGCGAGATGGGAGAGAGTTGTGTAACCCAGGCAAGGGAAGGTTTAATCCCTGTGATGCAGGAGTTTGGTGCCTAGCTCATTTTCAGGTCCGTTGAATCCATTTCACGAAGAAGTTTTAATTTGCAAATTATTTCAGCCCCTGAAACAAGGATTTTATTTTTTTTTAAAGATAATCAAAACAATGTCGCTCTGTCATTTCTGAATTAGAGACTTCTAACTTTCGCAAGTAAACAACATCAAGGGACCAAATCCCTCATTACATTCCACTTTAAATCAGCAGCATCCACTGAAATTCACGTTTTGACCTAAAGCAAATGTTTCCCTGACTTTAGAATGGTTTGAGATTGGACATGGTTTCACTTGCCAACAAACCAAAACAGATTTTCCCTGGGGCTTTAGTGCAGTTAGTTCTCAGTTTATTTTATTCCTAATTTTTTTCCCCCTCATTACTCCCTTCTGAGGCAGACAGCAAAGGGATAATTGTGTGTTCACCCAGCAGGGCTGTGCACCAACCCAGCACCTTTCAGGGGGCCAAAGAGCAGGAAAAGCCTGGAAATGAAGTGTCTGGTACCCCTCCAGAGATGGATAACGGGGGGAAAAACACCCAGAGCACAGCAGTGGGGTGGGTTTGACAGATCTCACCATTCACCCCTCTGTGTCCCCCAGGCCTCGTGGCCTCTGACAAGGAGAGTGCCTCCCACGTGCTGCAGAGGCCGGGGGGGGGGAACCTGCTGGCCATCATCGTCGGGGGGGCTCAGGAGGCCCTGGATGCCCGGCCGGGGTCCTGCACGCTGCTGCTGAGGAACAGGAAGGGCTTCGTGCGCTTGGCCATCCAGCACGGGTGAGCAGGGCACGGGGGGGGGCTCTGGGCGGGGTGATGGGGGGTGTGGGACGGGAATGGAGGGGTTTGGGTCGGGCTGGGCTGATCCTGACAGTCCCAACCCGGGTTCCTCTGCCGCAGCACCCCGCTGGTCCCCGCCTTCTCCTTCGGGGAGAACGACCTCTTCGACCAGGTGTGGAACCCCAAGGGCTCCTGGCTGAGGTGGATCCAGCACCGGCTCCAGCGGGTCATGGGCATCTCCCTGCCCCTCTTCCACGCGCGAGGCATCTTCCAGTACAGCTTCGGGTTCGTGCCCTACCGGCGCCCCATCTGCACCGTGGGTGAGTCCCTCCCCGGAGCCCTGGCACACACCCAGGCCCCTGGGAGACCACGGCTCAGGAGACCTTTGGTTTTGAAGAACTTTTGCCCGGTTTCAAAGACCCCACGCCAGGTGAACCCGGGGAATTAATGCGGGGGATTAATCCAGCCAGAGCCACTGTTTGGAAAGGCTGGAGCTCACCCCACTGATTCAGTTTGACAGCCAGCAATTACTCCTAATGGCATTACGACCTGTTTGCATCTTCTCAATGGTTTTATGGGCCGGGCAGTATCACCAGGGCTCTCCCTTAGCTGGGTGAGGGATTGTGTTACACGGTGGTGAAACCCTCCCTCACCTGACAAACACAATCTGAGCAAGAGCCCAGAGCACGAGAGGAGCCTCACGGACCCCCCCTGCCCCGTGCAGGCACCTGGTCCTGCTCCTGCTGGCTCTGGGAGACAGGAAGGTGCTTATTCTTGTCTTCCAGAAACATTCAGATTTACCTTGAATTAAATGTGATCTTAAGATAAGGGGGCACTTGATCCCTAACAAAAACCAAACGATTCGTAAAAACTTTAATCTGGGCAAAGTGGAAGCAACTCCACTGCAAGTGTGTTTAGACAGCCTGCCACTGGCTCCTCTTTAATGCCTGTGCTTCTTTTCCAGTTGGGAAGCCAATCCCAGTGCAGAAGAAGCAGAAACCCTCTGAGGAGGAAGTGGATCGAGTCCACGAGAAATACCTGAATGAGTTGTCCAAGCTCTTTGAGGAGCACAAAGCTCGGTACAACGTCCCAGCTGACAGCCACCTGGAGTTTGTCTAGAGTGCCTCCAAGCAAGGTGAAACCACGGAGACCAAGCTCCAGGCTTTCCCTTTCCCTGGAACTATCTCACAACCTCAACACAGTCACAGTTAACACACAATCTGTACAGTGTAGGGAGAAGGAACTTGATTTTCCCAGGATTTGATGGGTGTAGAGCCAGAATTTTCGGGTTTTCGTCACACAGGGGACACGTGGAAGGTATAAAGAAGGAGAAGGAAAAAAATGCCATCTGTGGACAGCACTACTGAAACTCCCCAGCACACTCCCAGCCTGCCTTGGACGGCAGTTTTTCCAGATATTTCCAGGCGGATCTGAATTCCTTAAAGTTTCCTTTGCGTTATTTTCATTCTGAAACGGGATGATGAGCCATAATTCCTGCTGAATGTATGGGGTTTTTTTTTTAAATATAATTCACCCTGATCAACAAACAAACACTGTTTGCTTGGTGCCTGTGCTTGCCCTGAGCTCTTTTCTCCCCACCTGCAGCACAGTTTGTCAGAAAGCTCATATTCCACAGCCTGGTGCCAGGCACCCTCAGCAGCAACACCAGGGAGAGGCTAAGAGAGGGCTCATCCAGAGGGTTCAGCATCCCTGGGCTCCAGGAGTGCTGCTCCTACCCTGATTAATGCAACCCCAGACCCCCCTGCATGGGCTCCCCTGCTCCTGCAGGCGCTTTTTGTGATACAGGTGAGACCATTTCCCAAGGGGAGAGGAGCACGAGAGGGCAGGGAGAAGTGATTTGGGGCAGGAAATATCCCCTGGGGTGTGGTCTGGGAGAGCCACATTTGGCAGGTGACCAAGGCTTTAAAGAGCTGCTGCTTTTCAACACCCAGAACTTGGTTAAACTCTGCACTTAATGGGATTTTGCAGCGTGGAAGTTTCGGGTGGCAGGAAGGCACCTGCTCAGATCAGCTCTGCACCACCCTACAGAGCCCTGAGACCTTCACTTCTTCTTCTCTCTCTCTCTCTCTCTCCCTTCATTTCCCTTTCTCTTCCCCCACATCCCATTCCCAACCTTCAAGGAGCCACCAAAAATCCCATAGATCACGTGCACTTCCTTTTTGTCCCTGAAACTGCAACAATTGTATTTTTGGACAAATTTTCCTCATTCAAAAAATGAAAACTCTGCCTCAACAGACAATACTGGGGCCACCACTGGGTTTTGTTTCCTTTCCCTTTCCTCCCTCCCTGAGCAAGTTATTCCATCGGATTCTTAATCCAAATGACCTGCTGCAAATCCAACTATTCCCAGGAAACAAACAGTAACAGGGAAGAATTTGGTGGAGCCCTTATCAACATTTCTAAACACTCCTGTAATCCCACCCTTAATCCAGTCAAATAAAGCAGGTCACCTGCTATGATTTCTTCCTTGCTTTCTATAAATAGATTTTTTTTTTTATATTGTCCTTAATTAAGCACAGAGGTGCCTGAACAAGAGGAAGATTTATGCACCAGAAAAATTAAAATATTTCTCTCCTATCCTTTTTTTTCGGCGTTCATCCCCACCCAAACTTCACCAGGGTTTTTTTTCCCATCCTTTCTTCTGCCTTCCCTGCCACTGGTCACCCACCCCCAGCTGGGTCATCCTGAGTGGTGCTGACATCCTGAAGGAGGGGAAAGGCAGAAAATGACTGGTGAGGGAAATCTCCCAGGGAGGAGTGGGGAGGAGGATGCAGGAGCTGCCTGAGGGGTGGGGGGGATGGTCAGGGACACCCAACAGCAAAGGAGAGGGGTCGGAGGAAGGGGTTGGCTACACAGAACTGGCTTCCCTCAAGGTCAGTTTTAGCCACAGACTGGAACATGCCCTTGATCCCTCAGGGACCCACATAACCCAGGAGAGAGGGGCCAGTGCCTGGCCTTGTGTTAAATATATAAATACAACATTAAAACAATAACTCATTGGTGTCCTTGCAGCTGGGACTGTTCGGGGGCTCAGCACCAAGAGGGGTCTCATCCCAAGAGTCCAGAGCTGGCTCTGAGTGAAACTCTGTAAATCCCGAGGCTTTGGTGCTATTTCAGCCTCCCCAGAGCTGTCTGGAGGATTAAAACTCCTCCAGGGCTGCACAAGGCAGGAGAAACCTTAAGGAAGGAGCAGTGCCCAAACCAGTCAGTCAAACCAAACAGCACTGGAGCTTGGGACTGGCTCAGCTGGAGGCACAAATGGTGCAGCTGAGGGACCCCCAAGCTGCCACCTGAAAATAAGGACCATTTACAGCCCAAACAACACATCCACTCCCCTCTTCTGTGCCTGGGTTTGATTTGAGAAACAACCCCGAGGAGAAGAGAGGAATTCAACTGCCCCCCCCCCTTGCAGGAATTTCAAATTTCACCCTTTTTTTGGGGACTTCTGTGGAAACTCCAAATTGGCAAATGAGGTAGAAAATCAAAGCGTGGTGACTTGGTATTCCCCTGCTGTCTGCCTCTTCCTCCCACCTCTTGCCTCCTGATCTCTCCTGTATTTCTGCTGTGAGAGGCTCTAAGCTGGATTTGCCTTACTTAGCAGGTCCAGATCATGGGGCTCAGAAAAAAAAAACCTTGATGACTGATGAATACAAAAAATGGACTAATTCTCCAAAGGAGGAAAACCAAGCAAAAATGCCTTTTTTTTTGCCCTTCTGTGGCTCTAGCCCCTCAAAGTTGCTTTGCTGCCCTGGGAATGGGGTTAGAAGGTTGCTTGCTGCGCTTGCTGTTGCAGCAAACAACTGGAAAAATGTGTGGTTTTCTGCTCAGGGGAAGAATTGCTGCCTTTAGCTCAATAAAGTCCCCAAATGTGGTATGTTAAACATCCCTCCCTCACGCCACAGAGCTTTTTCCTTTTCCAGAAAGGAAATAAAAATGCAAGTGCATCTGAAACCCATCACTTTGCATTAAAAAAAAAAAATAAAAATTAAAAACATTCAAAAAGTCAGGTCTCCCCATGAATACTGATGCTTTTTGGGGGGTAGTTCTGTCTGATTTGTACCCAGTGAGCTGCTTCTCTGCTTCTTCCCATCACCTGAGCTCAGCTCTTGGCACAGCCTTTCTGGGAGGAAGATGCCCTGAGAATTCCATACAGAAACCACAATGGGAAGGATTTGAAATCCCTGGGGCTTTATGAAATGCTTTCAGGAAACCACAAATGCACAGAACATCACACATTCACAGGAAACTGTGCCTGCACGGGAGAAAAATAATGCAAAGAACAAAAACGCTTGGCTAATTCTGGGGGAGAAAAATAATGCAAAGAACAAAAACACTTGGCTAATTCTGGGTGAGGGAGATTTTCTGGTGCCCTAAAATTGAAGGGGAACAGGTGCCAGCAAACAGTGCTTTTTATCTTCAGCACTGCCAGCAAGGACAGGACTTGGTTGCTCACCTCAGATAAAAGCTTCTGGACAAGGGGGTGTGTGGATGCTGAGGACTTCAGAGGAATTCGCCTCCACATCACCAGGGACTTTGGACTGGGAGAGCAGCTCTGCACTGCCAAAGGCAGGTGAACAGGGCTCTGGATTCTTCCCCCAAGGGTATGTCCTGAGGTGCAGGGGATGTCCTGAGGTGCAGGGGATGTCCTGAGGTGCAGGGGATGTCCTGAGGTTGGGATTTTCAGAACTGTTTACAAAGTGCTTATCTCCCACCTCCTGAAGAGGACATCCTCTAAGCTGTGGGGATCTCCCAGAAAGCCTGAGCACCTTGTTTTCCTCATCAGCAACCCTAAAATTTGGAGAGACTGGGCTCCACTCTGTGCTCCCTCCCTGCAGCCACAGCGTGTCCCTCGGAGGAGGGTGACAGGATCCTCCATCCTCTTTTGGGTCAGTCCCATGACATTCCCTACAAACCCCAGGGTGTGCCTTGCTTCCCGGGACTGCGAAGCACTTTACAAGTAAATAGGATCCCTAATCCCCAAGAGGTGGAGCAGGAGCTCCTCTAACCCCTCTGTTGGTGCTGGGCCGCTGTTGACCCCGGACCAGGAACGTCACAAGGCCAGAGATAAGGAATAAGCAAGACCCTGTGGCCCAAATTCCCAGGTCACCCAGCCCCGAGGGATCTGCTGGAGGAAGGCTGTAGCAAAGTTGAGACCCAAATCCTCCTGAACCATAGAATAGCTCACCACCCTCACTATAAAAGACTTCTTCCTGTATCCAGTCTGAATCAATCCTCTTTTCTATGAATACAGAGGTAAACAGGAGAAGGAAGGACATCAGTCTAGGAAGAAATAGGCCAAGCAGGTTGAAATGACAATAACTTTAAAGCAAGAAAGCAGAACGGCTAAATTCTTACTTAAAAACTAGAAACAAAGAGGTGATGACCAGATTTGACAGGCATTTAGTATAAAACGTGTTCCCTGCCTCAGAAAGTGCAAATGGCACAGTACAAGTCCTCTCCACATTAACCCAGTGGCTCAGGAGCCCCTGCAGCCCCCACACCACACTGGTGGTGGGTCTCCCTCGCCAGACTTCAGGCCTGGGCATGGCTGGAGCAGCAGGAAAGGTTAATTCTCACTGACAGCTTTATTTGGGTAAAGGAGACCTTCCTTCCACCACCTCACTTTCTTTTGTGTTGGCCAGCACAGAGTATTAGAGGCGTCAGGAGCAAGGAAAGCCGGGAACAAGCCAAGCCACTGGCCACTGGTGGCAGTAGGAAGGAAGGGGTATTGATCACTTCCTAGCAGGTCACGCTAAAACTGGCCTCACCAAAGATCTGCTGAAGCCTATTAGCCAAGGCACATCCTGGGGCAAATCCTCTTAGAGCAGTGGAGGTGAGAATGGAGCTGATGTTACCCTTCCCAGCGCTGCAATCACAGAGAGCCAGGGCTGGGAAGGGATATTAAGGGGTCAGCAGGGCCATGCCCTTTATCTCAAGGGAGGATCAAGTCCATCCATGTCATGTGTCACCAGGCAGACATGGTGTTAACATGCTCTGAAAACTCTCTACGATGAAGATGCCACAGCCTTTCCAGAGAATTTATACCCAGCCCGAATTCTGCTCCAAATTCCCAAGGCTGTGATTAGGCCCAGGGCTTTTGTTCCCATCCAGTACGGGCATGAAGACAAGATAATTCCCTTCTCTGTATCTGTCTCCATGTCTTTATATATCCTGTCTCCTCAACCCACAGTTCTGCAAGCTCAAACACGTCTATTTGTTCAGTTGGATCCAGCAGAACCTCCAGAATCACCTCCCCCAGGAGGGGAGCTTGTGTGCACATACACCTGTGTGTGTGTTTTGTGTGTGTGTTTTGATGATCAGCTCGGCTTCTGGAACTGGATGACAAGGGGGCCACGAGGGCTTCCACGAGTCTGAAAGGCTGGAAAATGGCCTGTGGAAATTGTAGAAATGATGTGCTTCCCACATCTCAAGTTTCCCCACCTGTGTTTGGATGCTGGTGCTGTCCCAGGGCTGTCTGGTTGCCAGCAGAGAGGTTTGAGGAGTCCACAGGGAAGCCTTGAGGAAAATTCACTCTCCATCATGGGCAAGAGCTGAAAATGCTCATTTTTAAAGAAGCACAACGTGATGCTTCCAGAAAGATCATGGAAGTCTCCCACCTTTCAATAAGGGGAAACTACTTTTCCCTGTTATATTTAACCAGTTTCCCACGTCTCATTTCCCCACACCCTTCTTGAAGAAGAAAGCGAACACAATGGAGAAAAACACTAACATCACCTTTTTTTAAGTGTGTGTGTATGTGTGCCAATTCTTGTTTCACAATTGGATTCCAAATGGAGCTGGTTAACTGTCTATTACTAATTCTCCAGTGCTCATTCAGCACAGGGACCAAAGTTCTTTGGCCATACAGTTAATTTTTAGGTGCTCTAATTTTAGACTGTAGCTAGGCAGCTCTATCCTGACTTGCAGCCAACAGCCAAAATCTGGCTTTGCTCTGTGACTTGCATAAATCTTCCTATCTGTCTGGTGGGGAAAAGCGAGGGTGGGACTTTTTTTAAAAAATATACATTTCTATGTTTTATTTTGGTTTTAATGCCCTCCAGCACAAAGCTCACTGTGAAGCCTTTCTTGCAGTTTTGCCCTGAACTTTGCTTCCACTTGTGAAAAAAAAAAAAAAAAAAAGGAGGTGTAAGTGCAGCTTAGAAGGAGAAGAAATGGCTACATTTCAAAACCTCTGTAGCGTTAAATAACTTTTAACTCCATGAACAAAAAAAGCAAGTGCTGTGGAAACAGCTGATTCCAGCTCTGGGCACCAAAGGGGTTGTGCCATTAACCAGGGAGTGTCACAGGACACTGCCCAAAATAGTGACTGTGGCCAAACTGAGCTCTGCAGGGCTGGTGCTCCTACCCCACACTGAGAAAGGAGACAGGACCAGTGCACGGAAGAAGTGTGGGGGTTCTGGTCCATCTCTGGGGATGGGCTGGTCAGGGCTCCTAAAAACACTCCAGCAAACTCAAAAGCAGGGGCAGAAAGGAGAGTCCAGGCACTGCTGTGCCCCTGAGGTGACAGAACGTTTCCACCAGAGCAAACAGGACCTGCAGGATCCCACCAGAAGCCAGGGCCAGGAAGCAGCAGAGACCAGGGGTAGCCCTGAAGCTTATGAATCCAAGGCTAAGGAAAGGGGTGAAGCACCAGGCCTGGAATTCCTACAACCACCTAAACCTGCGCCGTTCCTTCCGAGGGATTGAGCAGCTCAGTTCCCCAGCAACCTGTGCCTCAGTTCCCCCCTCCATGCCCAGGGCTCACAGAGCCTTGGGGTTTATGGGAAGCTCTGTAGGGAGGCAGGTGCTGGGTGGGGAGGTGGGAACACACCCTGAAGCTCAAGATTCAGCTCATCGCTCAGGCGAGGTCTAAGCCAAGAGCACAGGTCCATAAAGATCGGCTGGAACCAGAACTGTTCCCATTTAGGCAGGAAAAAGGATGAAGGGACAGATGAACCCTCCGCTGACTTTCTGCCAGCTCAGTACAAAATGTTCAACACACCCCGGGGCAGGTGATGGATGGACCTCCCCGAGGGCAGGGGCAGAGGTCTGGGGGCACCCTTGTTTGTGTGTCCCTCCCCAGTGGCACGTGGGGGCTCAGGTTGCATTTTGGGAGTAGTTCCTGCCCTCCTGTGCCTGAATTAACTGGCAGAGGAAGGGGACACAGTGTCTCGGAGGGAGAGCAGAGTGACACACAAGGCAAAGGGGACACAGACAGTCACATTCATGGCAGGGAGAAAAACAACCACTGCAGGAGTGAGAAAGGGGCTTGTTGCTGTTTTTCCTGCTTGGCAACCCGACAAAAGCAAACCTTGCTGGCTCCTGACTGGGGTTCAAACTCCTTGAGAAATCCCAGCTCTTATCATCTGGTTTACTATTTGTGTCACTGGAGATTCGCCATCACTCCCAGCTGGGGGATGTCACAGGTCAGAGGAGGGGGCAAGGGGACAGCAGACGTGACCTGGAGGTCCCTGTGGTCTGGTGGGACACAATCTGGCAGCACAAACTTGGTGTGCTTGCAGAGCTCTGTGCAGGGCTTGCCCTCTCCATGAGGATGCAAAGAGAGCAGACCTGATTTCCAACCCAAATTCATCCCCCTACAGACATGGGAGGAGGGGCTGGAGTGTGCTCAGGGAAGGGAATGGAGCTGGGGAAGGGGCTGGAGCACCACGAGAGGCTGAGGGAGCTGGGGGGGCTCAGCCTGGAGAAAAGGAGGCTCAGGGGGGACCTTCTGGCTCTGCAACTCCCTGACAGGAGGAGGGGAGCCAAGAACAAGGGACAGGACAAGGGGAAACGGCCTCAGGCTGTGCCAGGGGAGGGTCAGGCTGGATACTGGGGAAAACTCCTCCATGAAAAGGGTTGTCCAGCCCTGGCCCAGGGCAGAGGGGGAGTCCCCATCCCTGGAGGGGTTTAACAGCCCTGTGCATGGGGCACTTGGGGACAGGGGTGAGCGGTGGCCTGGGCAGCGCTGGGTTGACAGCTGAACTCAATGATCTCAGAACGCTTTTCCAAAACCCAAATGGTTTTGTGATTCCACAAAATAAACACTGAGCTGGACCTGATCACTGACCCACGTTATGGTCCCCACCACAGGGGTGGATCCATCATCCTCTTAGTGAGCTCAGGAGCAGAAACCAGAGAGAAACAGCCCTTTTCAGATGCTGTGGTTGCACTCCATGCAGAGATGGCTGGATTGATGGACAATCCTGGGAGCTGTAAATCCTGGGGTTTTAAGACGTGTATTAACCCTGGAAACAAAAATCTATTAAATATAATAATATTGCCCTGGAAGAGGAAACTTAAAAATCCATAAGCACAGGGTTAACCACAGGCAGGGAAATCTCCATGGTTTTAAGTCAGAGAAGGAGAATTACCAGGATAGATAAGGCCTCCTGGGGTGCGTGTGTTCTGACGTGCCAAATGCAGGGAGTTTCTGCCATGATCCAAACCTCTGGCCCCTGGGTGAAGACACTGGACACTGATGCTTTGAGAGCAGGGCATTTTGTGCCACAGAAACAGAGCTACAGAGCTGCACACCAACTGCTGACTCAAGGTACTGCAAATCCTCCCCACGCCTCGCAAATGGTTCTTCCAGTCCCTGAATAGAGGTGGGAAGGGAAAAACAAGTGTGTCCTCAAAAGCTTTTATTCAACAGGCATCGCCCCAAAAATTAGGAAAAAAAAAAAAGGCATTAAAAAACGTGGCTGTGTAAGGGTGCATTGCTGCTCTGCTGTGAGATTCTGTTGCTGCTAAAAACCAGAAATAAAGGAGTCTGAAACTAGTGTGCATTGTTCTTGGCTGCAGGGAGCTGCAGGACTGGCTCCTGCCCGTGTTACTCTGCCCACAACCCATGTTTTTCAGGCTCAGGTGGAAGAATAGGAGGGTGTTTGAAAGGGTGTTATTGTCCAAGAATAATCGTGCCAGACACACAGGGTAATAATAGACAGGGTTGTGTATCTCCTGCCCCAACCCAAGCACCAAGAAAACAAACCAGGGGCTCTTCCAAACCCTCTGGGGGAGCAGCAGCGGGTGGTGGGAAAAGGCATCCTTGGGGGAACGGAGCCAAGGCAGTCCTGGTCTGTTCTTTGGGGCTGTTTGCTGATTTCCAGGGACCTGAATGGGAGAGACAAAAAAAAAAAAAAAGGTTGCAGGACAAGTCCTGGTGGAAGAAGTGAGGTGGGAGCAGGCTGGGAGCCAGGGCTCTGTGTCAGTCACGGAGTCCAGGATGGGTTGGGTTGGAAGGGACACTAAAGATCATCCATTCCCACCTTCTGCCATGGGCAGGGACACCTTCCACTAGCCCAGGTTGCTCCAATCTGGCCTTGGACACTTCCAGGGATGGGGCACCCACAGCTTCTCTGCCCAACCTGTGCCAGGGCCTCCCCACCCTGCCAGCCAGGAATTCCTTCCCAATATCCCACCTAATCCTGCCCTGAGGCAGTTTAAAGGCGTGCCCCCTCATTGTGCCCCTACATGCCCCTGTGAAGGTGGGGGCTGTCCTGGGGCTCAGCTGCATTGTCAGAGGTTTGGGCTCAGCTTTTCTTTCCTCCCAAGAAAGGTGGTGTCACGATCTGCACCTGCAAGTCAAGGATTAGAGCTGCTGCTCAGCCTGGGGCTACGGTGGCTGTGTCTTTGCTCCTGCCAGCTGTGATACTCCAGGAAGCACAAAGAGATTTTATAATGATTAGGGGGTTTTTTTATTTTATTAGTGCATTCTTCCAGGCTGGGATGCTGTTGCAGTGTATGGAGCAAGAAAAGTAGCCCAGATCCCACCCCATGCCCTTGGCTGATCCCACAGCAGGGCAGGGGGGAATCTGCCCCTCTACCCCTCAGGTGAGACCCTCCTGTAGAGCTGCCTCCAGCCCTGGGGAACAGCAGCACAAGGACCTGGAGCTGCTGGAGAGAGTCCAGAGGAGGCCAAGGAGATGCTCCAGGGCTGGAGCCCCTCTGCTCTGGAGCCAGGCTGGGAGAGCTGGGGGGGTTCACCTGGAGAAGAGAAGCTCCAGGGAGAGCTGAGAGCCCCTTGCAGGGCCTGAAGGGGCTCCAGGAGAGCTGGAGAGGGGCTGGGGACAAGGGATGGAGGGACAGGACACAGGGAATGGCTTCCCAGTGCCAGAGGGCAGGGAGAGATGGGATATTGGGAAGGAATTGTTCCCTGTGAGGGTGGGGAGGCCCTGGCACAGGTTGCCCAGAGAAGCTGTGGCTGCCCCTGGATCCCTGGGGGTGTCCAAGGCCAGGTTGGACGGGGTTTGGAGCAACCTCAGAGAGTGGGAGGTGTCCCTGCCTGTGGCAGGGAGTGGGATTGGATGGGTTTAAATTCCCTTCCAGCCCAGACCAGCCTGTGATTCTGTGATCAGGATTCAGAGAATTTGCACCAAAATATATAAAAAGGTGCCTGTAGGTCAACAGAAAGATGATGGATCTGGAGAGAAGGTGATCCCAGCACACAGACTTTTCTCTCTCTGCCTCTCTCGTGCTGTGACAACTCACCACTGTGATTTTCTGCAGGTTTTTATTCCAGTTACAATAAGAAGAGATGTCTCAGCCCTCCTTTGCTTGCAGATAACTTTATTTAGCTCTGCAGGGGACACAGGCAGGAGAACATTCCCCTTTCACTCAGCAGTACTGCAGAGGGGATTTATTTCTGTTCTGGGCTCCCTTTTGGAGGTCTCAGCCAAGACTTGTTGGGCAAGACCCTTTCTTTAGACAAGCTCTTGCAATTTTACGTTTTCATACAGATTTCAACAGGCCATTACAAGTGTTGGATCACAGCCCTGTGGCCAAATGGGGAGAGAACAAGTCCTGGTGCCAGTTTGACTCAAAAAGCTGGGGATGGGAATGCCTCGGGGGACTGAGAAAAAAAATAAACCACTCTTTCACCTCTGAGTGGCAGATTTAAGCTCACCACAGCAGAAAATATGACATGGGGGTTTTTTGTGAAACAGGCTGGTAGACACATCTCTCTGGGCCAAAAAGTAGATGTTGGAAAAAAGCTGCTGACTCGAGTGGGCACGATCCTGCTCCCACCCAAAAAACTAGTCAAAAGTTGAAGCATTTTTGGGGCTGCTTCAGTGGTTGTTGGTACCTGTCCTCCACGGGTGGGGAGCTCCATGTGCTCCTTGCTTTCCATAGGCTTTTCCTTGAGGGATGTTAAAGTGCTCCTTAAATACAGATGATTCCATTTTGTGCAAATTGCAGAGGAGGAAAATGAAATTTGGGAAGGGGTGGTGGCCTGATCCTTTGTCCAGAGCTGTAGCAAAGTCCCCCCTTTACCAGCTGGGCTGGAAATGACCCTGTTATAAAGAATCTGGTTCAATCTCATGGGAGCTGGGACGGACCCATCTGATCTCAGAAGTCTCTTGGCAAGTGCAGCTACGTTAAAGCCTTGGTTCAAACCTAAATAGCCCCTTGTTTCTTAGGGATCCCTTGAGCATGTCGTTAGAAGGAATGAGGCTTGGTCAGTGGTTTGGGCACAGAGAAGCTGTGGCTGCCCCATCCCTGGGAGTGTCCGAGGCCAGGCTGGAGCAACCTGGGCTAGTGGGAGGTGTCCCTGCCCATGGCAGGGAGTTGGAATAAGATGAGCTTTAGTGTCCCCTCCACCCCACACCGTTCCGTGATTCTCTGTGGCAGGGAACGACACGCTCTGCAGAGGGGATGGGGGAGACCCCCTTACTTGTCCCCCCGCTCCCAAATCCCCATCCCGCAGCATCCCCGGGGCCGAGGGCTTCGCTCCCACTCACTTCTCCTGGGCTGAAGGACGCGGGCGGTGCTGCCGGGCCCGCCCCTCCCCGCCCTCCTCCTCCTCCTCCTCCTCCTCCTCCTCCTCCTCCCGGTATAAAGGGATGCGCCGCCGGGGTTTCCCCCGCTCGCGGCTGCCCCGGGGAGCGGAGCCGGGGTCGCTTCTCCATCCCATGGCCGTGCCCGGGTCCTGACCGTCCCTCCACCATGAAGACCATCATCGCCGCCTACTCCGGGGTGCTGCGAGGTACCGGGCTGGGCAGGAGGAGGAGGAGGAGGAGGATGCTGCGGGGTGGGCGCGGCGTTCCCGCGGTCCAAGGGCTGCAGTGGGAGCGGCGCCGAAACACCTTCGTGATGTCCCCCCCCCCCCCTCTCCCCTTACGATTTTGGCGACAGGAGTGGTTGTTTGAGGGGGAAGAGGAAGGGGAAGAGCGATGTGCAATGGCGGGGAGGCGGCTGCGGCTTTCCTTCGGTTGAGGATTACAGGTCTCTGCGCAGGTTTTGTATTTTAAGCGAGCTCGGAGGCTCGGGCTGAGCTCCGGGGGCTGCTGGAAAAGGGCTCTGCTTGGTCCAAGCGATTTTGCACCTTGGCAGAGTGTGGGCTTGGGTCACTTGCTTATAAACGAGCCTTTACCCCCCCCCCCCCCCTTTCTGCGATGGTAGGAAGGGAAGTGTAGTAGCTTTATAAACGCTGCACGGCTGGTAAAACTCAGCCGCAGCCTTATATTCATAGAATCACGTAGGTTGAAAGAGGCCTCTTAAATGCATCAAATCCAACCGGTTTGTAATCCTGCGGTCCCACCCCTGCATCAACAGGAGAGGGGAAAGAAGCAACACGTTGCTCTTCGTTGTTGCTTTACAACGGGGGAGCTGAAGGCTCAATGTTCAGCGAGTGTTCGCGGCAAGAAGTCCCTCCGAGTTGGTTTTTACAGCTCTTGGTGCCGGTAAGCGACTTGCGAGAGCAGTGGGAAGGGTGTCAGTGGCTGACACCCATCGCGGGCAGAGCTCCTGCGGACACCCAGCGCGTCCCTGCACGCTGGGACATGTTGGGTGAAGGCTTCGGAGGCAACGCAGGGAATCCCGAGGCACAGGCTCCCTTGCCAGCTTGTAAAGGCAGCTCGGAGGATCCTGCAGGAATGAACTCAGCAGGTCTGGGTGTTTTGCCGGGCAGAGCTCTGTGCCCGTCCTGCAGGGGTGCTTGTCTGCGGACAGAAGTCAGGGTTTGCAAACAGCGGGGGCTTTGCATGAGAATGCGCTCGGACAGCGATTTACCCTGTGATTTGGGGAGGGTCCTCGAGTGATCGCTGCGTTGTGAAAGGCTTTCCGCCCTCAAAAAGCAACGCTGCTGATTCCTCCTGGGATGAGGAGACCTGTGAAATGGCTCGTTGATTAAGCAAACCATTAGCAGAGCTGAAAGGACTTGGACCTGGCGAATTAACCTCTGAACTCTTGTTTTTGCACCGAGCCCTGCGGGCAGAGCTGCTGGTGCTCGTGTCTGCCAGAAGGATCCTAGACATGGATCCGAAGGATCAGCTGAGAACCGACCGGAGAGAAAACCCCCGTGTGTTTCCTGTGCTCATATCTGCTCCTCAAAATAACTTCTCCCGCTTACACAACTAGCAGAAGGCAAGAGATGTTTTTTGAGCTGAGAGAGGGCACTTGAAATAGCAGCACCTGAACTGTTAAATTGAGGGTTAACAGCGAGCCAAGCGCAGAGAATAAATAATTCAGGAGGCCTATAAAATATGTAGGGCTGACCTGGGACCTCAGCGGCCACCTTGTTGGCACTGGCATGTTAATGATGGATCTGGGACACGTGCATTATTCAAAATGGAGTGTGGTTTAGGGACAGTGATTGGCCTCATCTCCAGATAATCCCGATTAGCGATGGAAAGCTGTCTTAACTCTCCTCAGGTCAGTTTTCCTCCGAGGTGCCTCGTGGGGGTCTTGCAGCGATATTTGTACTTTTTAACTTGTTTCTGCCCGGGGAGGCGGGAGGCGTTGCCTTGGCGACCGCAGCATCCACCCGCACAGCCCTTGCCGGGGCTGCAGCCTGGACACGGGCAGCAAAGCACGGGACCAGCTTCAGAGCCTGGCTTTTCAAAGCAGAGCCCAGGTGCCTCGCAGAGGAGCCCTGACTCGATGGGCTTTGGGGCTGGTGATGTGGGACCCTGCAGATCAGAGACTGGTAGAGGTGCAGCAGTTTGTCTGTGAGGCCTCATGTCCTGCTGGCTCATGTTGGATAACTTCCCCACTACAGAGGATGTTTGGAACAAGCCCACCAGACATTTTTTCTCCCACATCCCTGAATATTTTTTTCCAAGTATCTCACCTGTGTGAAGGGCTGACTTAGGCAGGGTGAGTGGCTCATCCTGCCCTTCAGTCCTACTGCTTCCCTGGCATGTGGCTTTGCCCCAGTGCCTGTGACTTTGGCTGAATGAAGTCTGATCCTGTTTAAAAACAAGCAAAAAGCTTCCAAATAAACAAATAACCCCTCAATAAAATAAACCAACATTCAGGCATCTGCCTCTCTCTCCATCCCTGTGTGTACTCAGGGGAACTTTTTTGGATACCAACCCCGTATTGCAAAAATCAGAGCAGGTCTTGGACCAGTGCCCAGGTTGGGATGATGCTCTGACACACCTGGGTTGGGGCAGGAGGGGTTGCTGTCTCCTCATCCTGCCCCATTTTGGCCACGGGCTGTCCAGGAGCTGTCTCTCTGTGTTTGGCAGAGCAGCAGGGAGGTCTCATCCCCCTCTCCCGAGGGGGCTGTCCTGTGCTGGTGTCTTTGCTGATCTTGCTCTATCCATCAGAAGTTTGGGATCAGGAGGGTGGCTTTGCTAGGCTTTGCCTTGGAGCTAGTCTTAGGCTGCACCTGAGGTTTAACAGACCTCCCTTCTGCTCTGGGGTGGGGCATCCTGGGAGCTCCTGTTTTGGGGGCACAGCATCCCCGGGCTGCTCTGGGGTGTCTCCTCCTGGCACTTGTTGCTCCTGCTGAGCCCTTCCCTCAGTGCTCTGCTCACACCCACGAGCTGCAGCAGGAGGGTTCATCTGCTCCTGTCTGGAGCTGTGAAGTCTTGCTGACTTCAGTCTAAAGGTATTGGCTGGTCTGGGGCAGCTGGGCTTCATGGTGACATCCCTTTAACCCCCTCACAGCTGTGAGTGTGCAGGCTGAGGGCCAAGTTCAGTGCTGTGAGTAAACGTGGAACTAAACTGAGGTAAATGCCATACCAAGTTTGTTTGTTTGGTCTGGGGAATCCCAGCTCCTTCCTAATACAAATATTAGGATATAAATGTTGTTGTTGCATGTCCCTGTCAATGGTGCTGTTGATCTCCAGTTGTAGACACTCTTTCCTGCAGATGACATGGGATTATTGAGGAGCTTCCTGGGACAGGAGCAAACTGGTCTAAAGCTGTGCACAGGGCAGGATAACTGCACCCTGCTCTGGTTACTTATTATTTTCCTAAGAAATTGTTCCCAATCTAGTGAATATGCTTGTGCTTGGGGCATCTGAGTAAACCCAAGACACAGAAGAACTTGTGTTGCTCAAGGGGTTTTACAGGTGTCCCCTTTGTAGCAGCTTGCTGTGTGGACTCTGCTCTAACCATGGGAGGCTGGGTCCTCCTGAGTGTCCTGCTCTTGGTGTATTTATCTTATCTAGCTTTGTTATGCCTCCAATTTCAGCTTCTGTGCCAAATATGTGGCTCAAAATGTCCATTTGCACTTTTTGCTTTGACAGATTTAACTTGGTTTTCCTCTAGATAATCTGTGTGATGCAATTTAATTCCTGGCCAAGAATTAACATACTAATTGTCTGGAAAAGGTGGCAGATGAAGCTTGGCTTTTAACAAGTGTTCAGTGTATTTTTAACTTGTCTGTAACACTTGTGCTTCCCCTCAGTTAATTTCTCCAACTGCGTTTTAATGAAGTGCTGTGAACTGGGGTTTTTCTGGTGCCCAGGTGTGAAGTCCTGTTTGCTTCCACCCCTGGGGTCCTGGATTCTGCTGGGGTTTTAATGTGTGAAGGGTGTTTGGTGTGGGCCCTCAAAAGGAAGGGTTTTCTCTGAGTGCCCAGAACACAAGTGTCAGTGTTGGGTCGCTCTGCTGGAGCTGAGTGCCAAAAAACCCTCATGTGTCTGTTGACTTGTCCAAGCTCTTCTGCTCTGTCACCAGCACCCGGCCTGGTTCTCCAGAGCAGGGAGAGTCTCTCCAAAAATGCCTCCTGGCTCCTGCAGCTGGAGGGGAAAGGAGGCAAGGTGTGGGTGGAGGGTTGAACACACAAAGTGTTGGGTCTGCCCTGATGTGCACAAGGCTCAGGACTGGCTGGGAAGGGCCTCTCAGCCCTGCCTTCTGTAACTGCCCATTGATGCACTGGGTTCATCTGGGTGTGCAGGTTTGGTGCACAGGTACACACTTGCAGGTGACTCTGCTCATCCCCACAGTCCTTTTCATTGCCATTGGACTAATCATCCTTAACTGGGAATTAAATGTTAGTATTAATCAACCCATGGTAACTATGGGCTTTCCTGTGGGGGATCTTGTTCCCTGGGAAGGATGTCTTTGCTTTCAGCAAATAACTGACCCAGGACACCACTTGTCCAAGGGCAGGTGCTCAGAGCTTTCTGCCAGAGCAGCTCCCTGTGTCCAGAGGAACTGACACAAAAAGCAAACAGGCTGACAGGTTGACTTGTGCTACCCAATACTGTCTATTTGCAGGGCTGGCAATGCCTACGATGTGTTAAAGCATCCAGAGAATGCTGCAGTCCAGATTCTCATCTGGAGGGGTAAACAGTTGTTCCCTTTGGGAAGAGGAGAGGGATTGAGCTGATCCAAGGCTGCAGTGTTGGGTTTACCAAGCCAAGGATGTTTTGGTGGTGCGAGTGCAGGTGTTGGAAGGATCTAATTACACAGGGCTGGGCTTTCATTGTGGGTCACGAGTCATCTCTCAGACTTCTGGCTTATTTTGAGGACACAGACATATGGCGGTGACACCACTGCTGCTACAGGCTTCTTTTAAACTTGTATCTGGTTGTCCTCAGACTTAATACTGTGCTATGTTACCTTGTGAAGAACTGTTCTAGCTCTGCCTCATCCTGGATTAGTGCTGCAGGTCTCAGTTTGTGGTGATATGATCTATCCCTACCTACATCTTGATCTGCTTGGAGCGGTTAATGGCCAAGTTGTTACCAGGGTTTTTCATTCAACAGGGACTAAGCAGAGCCAATGGTCTGAGCTGGGTGGGCTGGCTCTGGATTTAGGCTGCAGCCTCTGCTGTGGCTTCCCAGGGATGGGGCATCTGCCCCCTCTCTGGGGAACCTGTGCCAGTGTTTCACCACCCTCCTTATCTAATCTAAATCGACCCTTGTTCCTGTGAAACAGATGCTTCACTATTTAAAGGATGTGTCAGTGAAAATTTCTTTGTAGGAATGACCAAAAATCCTCTGCCTGCTTTTATCTGGAGAAGGAGTTGGTGTCAGTCACTTCCATTGGACTGAGTATGAGTGCTGGCTGTGGCATCACCACTGGCAGGGTCGTGTCAGCAAGGACTGAACCCATTCAGTGTAACAGCTTCTTTCATGTTCCTTCTAATAACAGGCTGACCCTTAAACAGAAAATGAAGTATGTAAATAAACCTGGCTGGAGCTTGATTTGCATTTTAGCCAGCCACTATAGTGCTTTTAAAATAAAGAAGTGAAGGAAAACCCACTTGCAAGTGCTTCTTTCTGCAGGCTGTTGAGCATATTGGCAAAAACCAGTGGGTGGTTCCTCATATAGAAAGCAAGTCTTTCACTTCAGTTTTTTGGTGTTCTCCCCCCTCGAATACCTTGAGCTTCTCCAGCCGTGGCTTTCAGCTCCTTCCTTCCCCATTTACTGCTCTAGGGACACTGTGATAGTCCTCCTGCCCCCTGGAGCTGTGGATCCTCAGTGTGGTGGGTCAAGGTGTTGCTCAGCCATCTCCTGGGCTGTGCTGGAGCACAGAGCTTTCCTGGAGCAGCACGTGGGAGTTGTGAAACAGGGCTGCTGAGGGTGGGTGGCACAGCTCAGCCCCACAGCCTGGTGCCTGCCTGTGGTTGGAGGCAGCTGCTCTTTGTCTCCACCGAGCTCATGGGTTCTGCTCTTATCACACACCACTTCCAGGAACTGGCAGCCCGAGGTGAGGGTGTGTTAGGGACGTGTGTTAACATCCTCTGTGTTTCTGTGGCCAAGTGAAGAGAGCTGTGCTCAGGTGGGAGCTGGTGTTACCCATTAATCCCCTCCAGTGTTCCCAAAAGAGCTGGATGTGTGCAGAGGGCAACCTTTCCCCTGCCAGCATGGGAAGTCTTAGCCTTTAACAAGTCTTGCTCTAAAAGCAGATTGCACATTGATCTAAGACCTCCTATTTTATGAGCTGGACTTGATGATCCTTCATTGTATGACTCTATCTGAAAGGAAAATATTGTTCCCTTTGCTCAGTGTGCACATGTAATGTTATTTCTTTAATTTTTTTTTCCCCCCTCAGGCACAGGATCGAACATTCTTTCTGCTCTGCAGGATTTGTTCTGGCTGTCGAAATCCAAAGTAGAGAAACAGCTCCAGATCATCTCTGTGCTGCAATGGGTTCTGACTTTCCTTATCATGGGTAAGTAATACCTTTTAGCCTAAGGCAAAGCTATTTTTGATTTAATTCTGGAAGAATTTTAGTGCAAGAATGTTAACTGTTACCTTAATTCCTGGATGTGCACTGCAGCGAGGGGTGTGTGGATATTGTAAGCCACAGCTACATACTGGGATATTTTTGGCAATAAATGACTTTTTACCTGGCTCTAGAAAGTCATAGGAGCTGTGGAAAGACCAACTGATGTTCAGCTCATGTCTGTGTCTACCCTGCAAATCAGACTGGAGCAATTGGAAATCTCCTGCCTGGGTCACTCCTGGGAATATCCACAGAGATTTCTTAGAAGCAACTGGTAACTGATGCAAGTAACTGCAACAGGAGAGTCTTCCTTTGGCTTGGTCTCCTTCCAGGAGGCACCAGAGCTGGGCAAGGGGTGTTTGTGTTAGACCAGAACAGACTGTTTGTCTCTGGGCTGTGTAGAACCTCAGGCTGCTCTGCTCCACTGTGCTGTTGATAATTAAACTGGAGAAAGACGCTCAGTGCAGGCATCAAGTCTTGTTCTTGGCTGGTGAAGCAACTGCCCTACCTGAAAATATGATGGAGAGACACCTGGAGACACCCTGGAGGGAAGGCTGAGGTTCTCCAGAGCTCTAGAGGAAGCTGGCTCTAAGGAGTTTTTAGCTAAATCCAGTTCAATTGAGGATTAGTGACATGGGACTGAGACTGCAGCACAGAGGGGTCAAAAGGCAAGGGGTGTAAATGGAGACCCAAACCTGATGCAACCTTGTTTTCTTGTCTTTCCTGGACCCCTGCAGGTATTGCTTGCACTTTAATCCTCATGTACATCCTGTGCACAGATTGCTGGGCCATTGCTGTTCTGTATTTAGCCTGGCTGGTGTTTGACTGGAATACACCAAAGAAAGGTAAATATTGCAGAACAGATCTTTGCTGTTTAAGTGCACATATTTAGACAAAGAAGCACTTCCTTGTAATGGGTGACTTCCCTTCTTAGTGGGACTGAGTGTTCAGTGGCTGAATCACTGACCAAAAGCATTTAAATGTCAGCCCTCGGCACGAGCAGTTTTACTGATGCTGATTACATTCACTAATGTTGTGCCACTGCTGGGTTTTAGCAATGTATTTGTAAGGCTCAGGTTCTTTGTGCAGGTCAGAAAGATGTACATAAAGATTCCAGACCTTGCTGTGCTCTCCAGCTCCTGCAAGGGTCAGGTTATGATGTGGCTGTTAAGATGTGGCTCCTCTACAGAGTCAATGCTGCTGCAAATTAAGCAGAAGACTTTATTTCAGAAAAAAAAGCCTTGTAGAAACCAGGTCTGGGAAGCAGCAGTGGCAACAAGATTTGATGGCAACTCCCTTTAAAGCCAGATTAGCACAGTTCTCCATTGCTTCCAGATGACTGAGATCATCCAGGATCTTGGCCTTTCCCAAAGGATGAGTCTGAGTGTTTCTAGTTTGAATTGTCTGTTGCCCAAGAACCAAGCCAAGTTCTACCCTGACTTTGCAGTCAGGCCTTAATGAGCTGGAAGGACCCTGAATTCCAGAGCATGGATGGTTCTTCCTGATCTCAGTGGAAGGTGCAGGTGTCCCACTCAAGGAATGAAAGTGTTGGTTCCTCTGGTGGGACAGCAAACCCTCTGGAGTCCTCTGGGCTTTTTCATGGGCAACTGTGTGGAAAGAGCTTTAAAAACTAGGTTTTTTTTCTTTTCAGGGGGAAGAAGATCCCAGTGGGTGAGAAGCTGGGCTATATGGAGGTACTTCAGGGATTATTTTCCAATAAGAGTAAGTAACTCTGCACATTGGGACTTAACTGTTTTAGTGCCCTGCTGCACCTGCACTAGTCCATGCGTGGCACTGAGCTGCCAGCAGGACGTGGCTCAGTGACTGTCACACTGCTGCCTGTGGCAGCTGGGGTTGGACAGTCTGCAGTGCATCACCAGGGATGGCAGCAGGGGTGGCAGAAGCTGCTGCTCCTGGTGCTCATACCAGACTCCCTGAGGCAATCTGGCCTGGAGCAGAGAGAGCAGGCTCCCTGTTCACCTCTCCAGCTTCTGCAGGCACTGGCACAGGCTGCTCAGAGAAGCTGTGGCTGCCCCTGGGTGCCTGGAAGTGTCCAAGGCCAGCTTGGACAGGGCTTGGAGCAACCTGGGCTAGTGGAAGGTGTCCCTGCCTGTGGCAGGGGGTGGGAATGAGATCTTTCATGCCCCTTCCAACCCAAACCATTCTGGGGTTCACTTCTGTGCTGCAGCAGAGTCCTGTGTTGTGTCTGACCCTAACTCTGTTCCCCTTGTAATCTGGCTCAGTTTTGGTCTCTTCTCCAGTTACACTGCTTCCCTGGGATGTAGGATGTATTTATACATTTTATATATATATATAATAGCTGGGAGGCCTGAGCCCTTCCCAGGGAGCAGTGAGATCAGCTCCCAAGTCTCTTTGCTTTGGAGAAGGGGGTTTCCAGCAGTGGGAAGAGCTGCAGTTCTCCAGCCTGTACCTTGCTCCCCACATGCCTGTGTTTTTCCTGCTGGTTCAGGTATGTTCAGACAGAGGACAGGGCTGCTCTGGGACTGCAGGATGGGCCGAAGGGCTTGGAAGGGAGCAGATTGGCCTGGGAGGGAACTGGATCCCTTTGGAAGGGCACACAGCTGAAAGGACTATTATGTAAGACTGCTGGCAAGGTTTATTCAGCCTGAATGTGAGGGAGGGACCTTGCCATGGCTTCTGAGCTACCTAGCCCCAAGATAGTCCAGCCTCAGAAAGGAACAGGGAATCCAATTCCAGCAGGATGCCAAAGCAGCTTACACTGGATTTCTCCTTTGTGAAGTCACTTGAACTCTCAGGGTGCCTGAATGTGCTGCTGGTGAACAGACCTCTTGTTGTACTCTCAGAAACATGGAATCATTTGGGTTGGAAGAGACCTCTAAGAGCAAGTCCAACCATTAACCCAGGGCTGCCAAGTCCACCATGAAACTTGCTGTTGTTAACAGGTAATTCTTGGCAAGTGTATGTGGAAAATTCACTTTGCCTGCACAGCCTGGGTCTCCTGGCTGAGGGAGAGCTGAGTGTGCTCTACTGCTGGAGATGGTCTCAAATGTGTCCCCTTTAGTACCAAGTCCTCAGTGCTGCAGAAATCCCTGCTGAGGAATAAAACAGGCTTGGTTTTCCTTGGGACTCGATTCCACAGGGTCACCGGTAGGGCTGGTCCGTTGTTTCCCCATTCCTTTGGCGGTGTGTTTATCCCTGTCTTCATGGAAACATGCTCTGCACAAGCCCTGCAGGTCAGAGCCACTGTGGGTGTTACAGGTTTGTCAAACAGTTGTGCTGGTTAAGTAGGTTTGGAGGTGAGATGGGGCAGATAAACCGAACTTCCCAGCTGGTTTTTAGGTAAATACCTGCTGGTGCCCACAGTCCATCTGTGAGCACCCCTTGTGGCTGCTTATCCTTTGTCACTGAGGGGTGGAGTGGAGCAAGGTTTATGCAGAGGGCAGGACATGAGGGCTGGCAGCTGGGGGTGGCTCCTGCCCCTGCTCTGGGGGCACTGCTGGTGGCTGCAGGGCTGTCCAAAGCTGCTGCAGGAGTCACAGGGCAGAGTTTGGGTTGGAAAGGGCCTTAAAGATCATCTTGTTCCACCCCCTGCTATGGGTAGGGACACCTTCCACTAGCCCAGGTTGTTCCAAGCCCCGTCCAACCTGGCCTTGGACACTTCCAGGGATGGGGCAGCTTCTCTGGGCAGCCTGTGCCAGGGCCTCCCCACCCTCCCAGGGAAGGGTTTCTTCCTCCTTGGCTTGCTGTGTCAGAGCAGCTGTGTGGGAATCAGGCTCTGCTCTGCTGTTTGTGCTGACTAGGCTGCTCTCACCTGAGTCTGAGACACCAGCAGGACTCTTGTACCTGTACCTGGAGATACCAGGCCATGTTTTGTAACACCAGGTGGGTTGGGAAAGCAGCCTGGATCTGGCTCAGTTACTCAGCACGAGCAGTGGTTGGCCACGTTCTCTGGGGCTCCAGGCAGCTGCTCTGACAGCAATAAGCTATTTTGGGGCACTGGAGGCTTAGGTTTGTCTGCTGCTTAGTGGCTGGGCTTGCAAATACTGCTGTAAGCCGAGCAGTGCAGGAGGAGCTAAGGAAGGTTCCAGGGAGGTATCCTGGAGCTAAGGGTGAGGGCCAAGCTCTGCAGGTGTGAGTGGTGCTGGGCTGGAGCAGCCAGGTCCCAGCAGCCTCCCCAGCACATCCTGCTGGTGTGAGGATGCCATGCTGGGGGTGCCCCCATCTAAAGGTCTTTTTTGGGTAAAAGAAGCCACCTGGGGGTGTGAGTATAGCTGCTGCTTATCAGCAGCACTTCAGATGGCAGGGCTGCTGCAGACCTTTGGCTCCCCTTTGTCAGGCTGTGAGTGCTTCAGGTGTGTGCAGGGAGACCTGCTCACTGAGGTGGGAGAGTAGGCAGCTGGCCAGAGCAGGAATTGCTGCAGAAAGTGTGGGTTTTTTTCCCCTCAGTGTTTGTCTGTACTCTGTGGCTTGGCTGGCTTCCTGGCAAAGCTCCTCCTCAGTTGTTGTACACGAGTTACAGGATGGAGATGGAAGGGTTTGGTAGCTGTGTCCTAACCTGGGCTAGTGGAAGGTGTCCCTGCCCATGGCAGGGGGTTGGAACGAGATGAGCTTTAAGGTCCCTTCCAAGCCAGTGCAGTCTGGGATTCTGTGTGATGTATTTTATAATACTGGGAGCCTGGAAGGGTCTTCAGGTCCTGGCCTGCCCTGCTGGGAAGGTGAGATAATTCATTCCAGAGCACGGCTGGGTGTGATGCAGCCAGTTGCAGTTGCTGGGCTGTTTTGCAAGCTCAGTGCTCACTAGAGCTGCTGCTTGGATGCTGCAGGGTGGGCTCTGGTTCTCTGCTCTCTGCAGGCTCCCATGGTCCCTGTGCTGCTTAGCTCCTGCCCAGAGCACTGGTTGTCACCCTGCTCTTTGGCTCCTGGCTCTGAGCAGCAGTGGCTCTGCAGCCCCTTTCTCCACTCCTGAATGTGCCACTTGCTTGTCCTGTCTGTACAAATAAATTTGCCAATTTTATTTTTATTTCTTTTTATTTCTCTTCTTTTTATTTCTCTTCTTTTTATTTCTTTTTATTTCTTTTTATTTCTTTTTATTTCTTTTTATTTCTTTTTATTTCTTTTTATTTATTTTTATTTCTTTTTATTTATTTTTATTTATTTTTATTTATTTTTATTTATTTTATTTATTTTTATTTATTTTTATTTTTTCCTTCCTTCCTTTTTTTCCTTCCTTCCTTTTTTTCCTTCTTGGCAAATTTGGGGGTATCTGGCACTCAGACATTAACATTAGTTTTCTCTACACTATTGCACTGGTTTATTGCTTCTTAAAGGCAGGCTTAGGTCTGTGTGAAGAAGACAGAGGGATGGATGGCCCTTTGCTCCCAGAGGAGCAGGTTTGGGCTCAGGCAGCAGCTGGGAAGGGGTGTGTGGGTGCAGTGGGGGGAAGGTCCAGCTTCATTCCCACCACAGATTGTCCAGCTGGGATGCAGCAGGGACATGCTGACTGTGCCTCATCTGGGAGCACTGAGGCTCCAAGGAGCTGCAGAGACCTTGGAGGCTCAGAACAGTTGCAGTGTTAACAAATGACAACTAAAGAAATTCCTTGGGGCATCCTGAGGGGGCAGCTCAGTGTTTGCTTGGTGAGGGGAAACGTGCAGGAAAACCAGCAGTGAGGGATCAGCCTCCTAAGGAAGGCTTCACTCGTGGAATCATGGAAGGGTTTGGGTTGGAAGGGACCTTTTAAAGGCATTCTAGTTCCAACCTCCCTGCCAAGGGCAGGGACACCTTCACTTTTGCTTGAGGCCAGAAACAAATGATTACAGCATTTCAAAAATTTCTGCTTCTAGATGAAATTTAGGGAGAGATGAACGCTCTGCCTTTGGTGCTGGCAGGTCAGACCCTTCCTGGGCTGAGTTTGTGCATTAATGGATCCAAGCCCTGTGGAAGGGCACAGACCTGTCTGATGTCTGGTGGTGACCAGGCTGACTCCCAACCCTGCAAATCCCTCTTGGGAGAGTCTGATTCCCCCTGAGTGTCCAGTGCTGCTCAGATATTCCCCTTATACCTTGCTGTGGGTGAGCTGGATCCCTGCACACCCCTTGGAAGGGGTGTGCAGGGATCCAGCTCACCCACAGCAAGGTAATAAAGGTTCTGTGGGTGACTGTGGTGGGTGCTGCCAACCCCAGAGCTCCATACCAGGAGCTCCTGGAAAGCAAACCCGCTGATGAGGCAGCAGCTTGGCAGGGGCTCACACGAGGCATCCAAGCAGTGGCTCCACTGGGATCTGGGTGTCCTTGCACGTGGTGGAGGGGCTGGAGCAGGAGGACAGCGTGTGTTCTGGGTGAGCTGTGTGGCCCTGCCAAGCCCGGCACGCAGAGGCCTCGTGCTCCGGCGACAAGGACAATCCCCCTGTTCCAGCTGCCTTCCTTTTAAAGGAGCTGTGCTTGGGGCAGGGGAAAGGCGAGGCCTGGGAAGCACCCCCCTGCTCTGACAGGAGCTCTGGGGAGGGAGGAGTGTGTGACCCTGGCCCAGCCAAGCCACGTGTGTCTGCAGCCATAGACCCGGAGAACTGTTTGGGTTGGAAAAGCCCTCTTGGATCACCAGTCCAACCATTCCCCAGCACTGACCCATGTCCCCAAGTGCCACATCCCCACGACTTTTAAATCCCTCCAAAGCTGGGCACTCCCCCTCTTCCTGGGTAGCCTGTTGGAGAAGTGTCTCCTAGGACTGAGCAAGAGCTGGAAGATGGAAGCAGCAAGAGCTGCTTTTTTCCTCCACTCTTTCCTGGTGTGGTCTTTTTCAGTCTGCAGCCTGTGATCCCTGTCTGTTCTAGTGGATCAAGGGACAGCCCTCCCACCCTGGGGAGTGACAGCACAGTCACCTGCTAATTGGGAAGGGAGGGAAAGGAGGTGAAAGGATGACTTGGTGTGGGATAGGCAGTGGGGCTCTACAGAGCCTCTGTGCTCTCCTCCTGGAGTCCTGTGTGACCTCAAATCCAGAGGAAGGTGTGGAGAGGGGCAGTCACCTTGCTGACCCTGCTGCTGTGTCATGCCTGTGTCCCAGCAGCTGTCCTGAATAGCACAGGGGCTGTGGCCTCGTGTAGGGACAGCTCTGGGGACAGGGGGAGGAGGGGATCAGGTTTCTGGGCACACTGGTTCAGTGTGTTGCAATGGCACTTCAGCTCCCTGCAGTGGGATTCAACAGGAGGGACTCACTCAGTGCCAGAACTCCTCCTGGCCGGGGCAGTGGGGTGGGAAATGCTGCTCTGACGTCTTGGAAAGCCGCGTTTTTTCCGATGGGAGCTGATGCAGAGTGGCCTTTGCAGCAGAGTGGCCTTTGCGTGGACAGTTTGAGGGATGGGGGGCAGTTGTCACCTCACGCTGAAGGTGCCACTTACAGGTCCTGCCCCTGGGTGCTGCAGTTGGCAAAAACTGGTGCTGTTGAGGTTTAGATTTAAATTGGATATTGGGAAGACACAGTTGACTGTGAGGGTGGGGAGGCCCTGGCACAGGGTGCCCAGAGAGGCTGTGGCTGCTCCATCCCTGGAATTGTCCAAGGCCAGGTTGGAGCAACCTGGGCTGGTGGAAGGTGTCCCTGCCCGTGGCAGGGGGTGGGACTAGGTGGGTTTTAAGGTCCCTTCTAAACCCAAACTATTCTAACATATGGGAAAAAATAAAATTTGATCCCTAGTTTTGCAGGACAATGCCAGAACCCTGCTGTGCCTCCTCAGATCCCCTGGGTACCACCAGGGAAAGCTGCTCTGGCACGTGGGATGCTGCTGATCCCCACAGCATCAAAAAACACCTCTGGCAGCAGCAGTGCCAGGACCTGAGTTGTGCTGTGCTGCCCAAGACAGCTTTGGAGTGTCCGTGCTGTGCAAACAGAGCAGCACATGGTTATAGGAATATTGCACAACCCCAGAGCAGTGTGATCCCAGCTCCTGGAGCACGTCCTGCAGGAACCACAGCATGGCTGTGCATGGCTTGAGGTCCTTTGGCATCTAGGCCAGGGCTAAACCTCTTGAAAGTAGGGATAGTTTCCAGTGGTAAACCACCCTTCTGCATGCTTTTCCACTTGGAAAGTGGCCAACAGGCACATTAAGTGGTTGGGTCTATTTTTCAGGCATTAAGCAAACTTGCTTCTGTTCTGGGACAGTGATTTTTGTGTTCCTTCCCCCTCACACTGGGATGTGAGCCACTAATGTGCTGAGAGAGGGAAGGAGGCGTAGCTGTGGGCACAGGACTGGAGAACTTGGTTGGTTTGGGGAAGAGGTGTGCAAGGATTCCTCAGGGAGGAGCAAAGGGCACAGGCTGCAGCAACCCAAGACCAGTTCCTGCTCATGTCCAAGACCAGCCTGATTATCCTGCTCCCTCTGCTTGGGAGCCTGAAGTCTAAGTGGCCTCTGAAATCCAGGATAGCCCATACCCCAGCTCTTGGACTGCTGCCCTGGTGGGAACAGAGACAAAACCTGGGGGATGTTTTTCTTCTCCCATTTTTATTTATTACCTGAAAACATCTGCCTTCACATGAGCTCTCTCTTCTCTCCTAGCTGGTTAAAACCCACAACCTGCTGACCACCAGGAATTACATTTTTGGGTACCACCCACACGGCATCATGGGCTTGGGGGCCTTCTGCAACTTCAGCACAGAGGCCACGGGTGTGAGCCAGAAATTCCCTGGGATCCGGCCCTACCTCGCCACCCTGGCTGGGAACTTCAGGATGCCCATTTTGAGGGACTACCTCATGTCTGGGGGTAAGTGCAAGCACACTGTGCTCCCTCTGCTCATGCCCTGGGCTGCATTCCCCTCTTCCAAGTGACCACTTCCCCCTGGGAGCACCACCCCAAGTGTTGCTTTCGTAGAGCTGTCAGGAGGAAGCTGGGAATAAATGTGAGTGCCTGCCAGGAGTGAAGAGGCTGGGCATTCCATGGTTCCAGCTGTTCAGGAGAACTCCTTCCCTGAATATATTCCTAAAGAGGGATCACAGGGCTTGGGCAGTGATGCAGCTTTGCTGAATGACATTAATGGTCTGTTCTAATGGATTCCAGGATTTTAATGCTGGAGGGCTTGTAGGTTATGACCAGCTTTTAAACCCTTAAAAAATAGTGTTCTTGTATGGCCTGAGCTCCATTTTCAGTGAGGATGCCCATAGGTTAGGTAGAGGTGAGGGAGTGACACTTAAAGACCATGAATTGAGCAGTCCAGTACCCTGTTTTCTGTTCCTGGAACTGATTCACCAATAAATGCCTTTACAACAGATCTCTTAATAAAGTAGCAAGGCTGGGGAGAGGATAGGAGGAGCTGTGCCTGGCTCTGACTTGTCAGGATTGACTGCTTCCAAGATTACTGCCTTCTGTTGGTGAGGGAGAGGAAAAACTGCCTGGATCTGATGTACAAAAGGTGTTTGTCCTTGCCTAGAAAGGGCAGTATCCCCAGCTGGTTTTTTATCTTCCTGCAAGTTGCTGTGTGAAGTCCACAATTTGGGAATTTCACGGGACAGCAGTGCAGGAGGAACTGGGATCTGCTTTCCAGCCCATCGTGCCTGTAGACTTAGTGATGTGTTGCTAAAGTTTCCATGCAGCATCAGCTTTCCTATATTTTAAAAAACCACGTTCAGTCTTCTCAGTGTGACTGGCAGATGAATCCTGTGGCCAACCAGAGTTGCTTGCCTGTTTTTGGAAGGAAGGTGGGAGTAGACATGACCCGTGTCACTGCTGGCTTGGCTGTCCCTGGGCACTGTGGTCAAACCAGCGGGAAATTCCGCTTCCCATGAACTTGGGATTCAAGCAAGGCTATAGGTGTGACAAAGTGACCTTTCTGAAAGCCATCATTGTCTTCACTTTCCTATCCCAGGACTTGAGTGAGGCTGCAAAGGCTTTAACACCCTTTGGAAAGCACTGGTAATTCCCTCAGCCCTTTGTTTTGTGGATGAGCCACTTCAGGTGAAATTCTAAGGAATCCAGTACACAGTTAGTTGGTTTACAACTGCTAGCAATGATTACAACATCCTACAGCCTCCTGGAGGTCGGGGTGCAGCAGGGATCCTGTAAGGCATGAGGAGATGGCCAGAAAATCCTCTATACTGTGTGACTGTGCTAAAGGGCAGAACTCAGCGACTGCCCTTGTCCCTGCGTCTCACTGCATTTTCTGGAGGCAGGATTTGGTGCTGGGAGCAGCAGGAATCTCCTCCTGCTATGAGTGGGAGAGGGCTGGACACAAACCTGTGCTGCCCCCGTTAGCCAGGGCTGTGTGTTCAGTATGGAGGATGGCAGCAGGAGGAAGGGTGGAGCAGTGAGCACAGCCTGAGCCTTTCAGAGGAAAAGTGTTCAGAGTGCTGAAAAAACTGAGCTTTTCATCTTAAAATCCAACTGATCTATCTGAACTGTGTCTGCCCCTCTCTTGTCTGGAGCTGGGATAGGTGATGACCTCCATGCCCAGACAGACATGAAGGCTTGCAGACTTGCCCTGTCTAATTCCCCTGGGCCTGTTCATCATCTAGTTCTTGGTTCAAGTAATAAATACCATGAGATGTGCAAAATCAGCTTCTAAAATTAGTGTAATGCTGTCCTTCCCTGGGCAGTGACCTGAAGCTCTTGGGTCAGATGTGTTGTGTGAGGGGAATGTAAATGATGGCATCTCACTTCTCCTTGGCTTATCCAGGCTCAAAATGTGAGGCAGGAGCAAGCTCTGGCAACGACTGTAGCATAAAAGTGAATTTAAAGAGCAGAGAATCAAATTTCTTACCAGTCTTACAGATTAAAGGTACCTTCTTTCACTGGGTTGTTATTTCCCTGGAGTGGGGAATGGTGTTTTGGGCAGGAATTGCTTTGTAAAGCTGAAGGGGAGTCCTGTCCCTTCCAGTGCAGGACAGAGGGAAAGACCTTCCCAGACACTTCTGAGTATGGACTTATTTGAGCACCCAGTCCCACACATCCTTTCCTTCCCAAGACAGCAAAGAGTTGTGTTCTTGCCATGCAAGAACTTCATGTTGTTTCAGGAAAATATTTTCTAAATGAATTCATAGATCTGTCTCAAAGGCTTATCCATGTTATTCTCTTTGTATCACTAGAGCATTGTCCCAAAGGACAACTCAAGCCACAAAGTTGTGCTGAGGAATTGCTCACATTCAGGCTCTTAATCCATCAAAATAATACGGCTGGTTTCCTCCACCCTAAAGGTAAACGAGATCCTGCTGTAAAGTGTACAGGGAGGGATGCCTGACACAAACACCTTTGGCATCACTGAGTGCAGAAGAAAATACTTGCTGAAGTCTTTTGGTAAAGGAAAGCTTTTGAGAGCTGATGTTGGTGCAGTTTATGACCAAGTCTAGTGCTGCCAGGTCTATGAACTGCTTCTTTAGCTGGGGAACGGGTGCCTGATAACACACACCACCCTCTGTGGCAAAACCTGGAATCAAGGCACAAACTGCAAGTGTGGCTGGTGGCTTCGGGGTCACCTGAGTCTCACAGCCTGCCCCTTGTCTGTCCCCTGCCCCAGGCATCTGCCCTGTGAACCGGGACAGCATCGACTACATCCTGTCCAAGAACGGCAGCGGCAACGCCATCATCATCGTGGTGGGGGGGGCAGCAGAGTCCCTCAACTGCACCCCGGGCAAGAACTCGGTGACCCTCAGGCACAGGAAGGGCTTTGTGAGGCTGGCACTGAGGCATGGGTAAGGGCAAGGGGCAGCCGTGGGGCTGGGGCAGCGCTGCTGCCCTGGGGAGGGGCTTTTGTCTGAGCAGCCTGGCCTGGGTGGAGAGGGCCCTGCTGGGTGCAGGGGGTTGCACTAGGCAGCCTTTAAAGGTCCCCCCAACCCAAACCATTCTATTGTGTTCCCTGAAGCAGCTGATACCTTGGAGGGTTCTGTCCAGTCTCGCTGTGTTCTGTGGGTGTTTGCCCAGGAGTGTCCTCTGGCTTCTGGGACAGCGGGAAGGGTCAGGAACCTGCACAGGGCATCACCCTGTGACCCCATGGGTCTGAAATGAGCTGCCCCTCAGAAATGGGAGTTGGAGAGGTATGGAAGCATGTCCACTGCCTGACTGCACAGTGTTCAGGGGCCCAGGGCCGGGACAATTCTCTTGCAAGCCTTAAAAGTGGATCTACTCCATTATGTCCAGCCTGGCTGACTTACGTGTCCTCCAGCCTTATGCTGCAGGAAAAGCTCTGGACAACGATCTCAGCAACTGTGCAGCCTGGCAGAGCCCCAAGGGTGGGTGTGGGGTGTAGGACAGAGCAGGGGTGGGGTCCTGACATCTGTCTGTCCTTCCAGGGCGGACCTGGTTCCCGTGTACTCCTTCGGGGAGAACGAGGTGTACCAGCAGGTCATCTTCGAGGAGGGCTCCTGGGGCAGATGGGTCCAGAAGAAGTTCCAGAAGCACATTGGCTTTGCTCCCTGCATCTTCCACGGCCGTGGCCTCTTCTCCTCCAACAGCTGGGGGTTGTTACCTTACTCCAAGCCCATCACCACTGTGGGTAAGGTTTTGGTAGATGCTGTGTGCCACTTCAGTCTGTGCCATACCCCTGCTGTAGTTTGGTCGTGGAGCCTTGACTATAAAATTGCTTTCCCTTCTGTATAAACCTCCCAGCACAGCTGACAGTGAGCTAGAGGAGTTTCCAGAGGTTACAAGCCTTCTGGCATGTTTTGCTTCCAGACAGTTTTGCAAGTGAGCCCTTTCAGGGGGGAAAAATGTGCTGTAGCTGCTCCTTTCTCTGCCCTTGGATGGGCAAAGTCAGGAGCAGCCTGGTCCCCACACCCCTGGGACTGGCAGTGGGGAGCTGTCTGATGACTGAATCTTACAGACAAGCCTAAAACTTGCATTTGAGTCTTCCAACCCAAGGCATTAGGGCTTTGAGGGAGGGGGGAGAAAGGTCAGCTTTGCTTTTCTGGGGTGTGTAGGGGAATACACAAGAACTGACTGTTGGCTCCTTATAATTGAGGAGGGATTTTTCACTCTGCTGTAAACATAAGTGGGACTTTCCATCCACCCTGTACAGTGGGGGCTCTGCTCTCTGGAGTTTGTGTAGCTCAAGTGGGTCTGGTATTGCTGCAGATGTGATGAGGGCCCCGGGGGTGGGACAGTTGTGCTTCAGAGACTGGTAAAACTGGGAGAACTGGGGAAACCTCTGCTATGCTGGCACAGGTGGATGTGCTGAACTACCACAGCTGTGGCCACAGATGACAAACCTCCAGGCTGTACAGGGGCATTTAACCTAGAGTGTGGATTTTCCCTCTTTTTCTCAGTTGGAGAGCCCATCACCATCCCCAAAATTGATAATCCATCCCAGAAGGAAGTGGACTTCTACCACAGCATATATGTGGACTCCCTGATCAAACTCTTTGACAAATATAAGAGCAAATTTGGCCTGCCAGAGACTGAGGTCTTGGAAGTCAACTGAAGGCAGTGGCTCAGCAGCACCTCCTCCTCTCAGAACCAACACATCTTCTCCAGGAGTCCAAGCTGTCATGGTGTACTTGAAAGCATGTGTGGGTGTATGTGTCCTCCAAAGAAAGTGTTTAAAGTATTGCTAGACCGCTTTTAAAAATAATAAAGAAAGGCTTTACTTTAGATAAATCCCATTACAAACATCTTTTTATCCAAAAAAAAAAAAAGAAAAAAAGGAAAAAAAAAAAGCACAACTCTCTTTTGCTGTGAGGATTTGGATGGGGGAAATGTTTGCCTTTGGAATCTGCTCTGTCATGCTGTTGGATCACCAGCAATGGATTAGAAACGTTCCTGCAGCTGCCGTACCCACTGGCACAAGCTATTCTGGGGGGAGTAGGATCCATCTGGTTTTCCAGCTGAAAAGCAGCAGGTTGGTTTGACCAGCAGAGCAGTGTCACAGGAGTGTTGCACAAGGGTTATGTTGGGATGTGCTTATGTGGCACAGGGGCTATCTGCTTTGGAAAAGCCCTCTTTGGGAGCACAGCGGGGGGCTGCCAGCCTCCCTGGTGTGGCACCTCTGACATGTGGAGCAGGGAACCAAAAAGGGCAGAGTCTGGGCCTCAGTCCACAGTGTGGGGGGTGCTTTGGTGGCTGTGACCCCAGCACTGTGTTTGGGACGCCAGTTCAGAAGCAGGTCTGTGCCAGGCTCTGCTTTCACAGAGGCAGGTAGCTGGAGATATGGGATCCCTTCTTAGCCAAGGATGAGCTCTAGGAGCAGTGGGGTGGTGCAATCATGTGGCCCTGGTGTTGCAGGCCCTGTAGGGGTTAAATGCAGTGGGGCTGTTCGTGCAGGATCCCAAAAGTGTTTGGGGAAATCCAGGAGTAACTTCTGCCCTAAGATGGCTTTTAACTGTTCCGTCCAGTGAATGTAAAGGAGTAGCTTTTTCACACATAGGACCTAAAGTGAGCTACTTTTAAAAGTGTTTATATAATCTGTTTACGTGGATGTTAACACTGCTTGTAGTGAGATTTCTTCAGAGTACAACGTGTTTATGTCTAAACCTGAAACATTGCACTACTTGCATGTCTGACCTGCCTTTTCAGCCGTCCAGTGGAGTGTATCTTGAGCTCCAAAATGTGCCTTTCTTCCCCGCAAGAGGATGGTACTTCACATTCCTGGAATCTTGCCTCTAAAGACGAATGTTCATCTGTCATATTTGATAGATTATTGTATTACAGAGTATCAATTTTTTTGTACAAATTTCTAGAAATAAACTTGGGCAAAACTAGCGGGCTGCCTTGGTGCCTTGGGTGTCGCAGTGCTGCGTGGCTGGGTCTGTGTCCCAGCACTGCTTTGGGTGACTGCAGCTGGGCCTTGGCTTTGAGGGGGAGAGGAAGGCTTGGACTGACCAAAAGCAGACCTGGAAGTGTTCAGAAAGTGTGTAGATCTGGTGCTTGGGGACTGTGGTTCAGTGGTGGACCTGGCAGAGTGAGGTTAATGGTTGGACTTGGTCTTGGAGGTCTTTTCCAGCCTTAATGATTTTATGTTTCTGTTCTACCATCTGCACTGTCCCTGCATGGGACACCCAGGATACTTAAAGCAAATCTTTGTGGTTTCAGAGTGGGGTTTTGCCCATGAGTGTACAAGGAGCTAAGGCAGCCCCATCTCTGCACCTCCTTTACTGAGCAGGTAGAGAGAGCTTATGTCCTTTTGCTCCTTTCAGCTGATTACTTTGGGTTTTGTTGCTGCCTGGATTGCATTTGTGGTCCTCAGCTCAGGAAATCCTTCCAGCCCCTTTCAGTACTTGGAGAGGGCTCTTTAAAATCTGACTTTTTACATGGATGGATAATGATAGGACAAGGGGTAATGGTTTTAAACTAAATGGGGTAGAGATTTGGATGAGATGTTGGGAAAAAATTTTCCCCTGTGAGGGTGGAGAGGCCTTGGCACAGGTTGCCCAGAGAAGCTGTGGCTGCCCCTGGATCCCTGGAAGTGTCCAAGTCCAGGTTGGATGGGGCTTGGAGCAACCTGGGTTAGTGGAAGGTGTCCCTGCCCATGGCAGGGGGGTTGAAAAGAGAGGACCTTTAAGGTCACTTCCAATTCAAACTGTGCTGGGATTATTCTTGTCAGAGCCCTGAGCCTCCTAGTACTGGAGATGCAGAGTGCTCCAGAAATAGCACCCCGTGCTGAAAAGTTCACGTGGGCTTTTTTAGTACCGAGGGAGGGTTTAACCTGTTGTCTCTGGCCCGTGAGCCCTGGAAGGGATCCATCAGTGCTGGCTGACACTACTGTTCTTCAAGGTGAAAGCCAAACTTATTCCCTGCCCTTTTCAGACTTGGCCAGGGGAGTTTGGAAGCGTCCTGCTCAGGGAGATAAACCCGGTGTGTTGCTGCTTCCCCTTTTCCTCACCCCCCCGTAGGATTGATTAGTATCTGTTTTCTCCCAGAAGACATTAAGGTTGGATTTCCAGTGCCTTGCCTGGAACCATGCCGTGGATGCTCTGCCCAGACCACTTTGAACTGTTTGCGAGTCGCTGGGAACCACTCTGAGCGGGGGCTGGAGGAGGCCGGTTCTTGCAGAGCTTTTTTCCCAGGCGCTGTTCCCAATTGCCGGGTTTTCTCCCCGAGCCCAGCGGCAGAGGGGGGAGGTACCTGGAGTGAGCTCCATTCTGGGACCGGGATGGGAAGAGATCCCGAGCAAGTGCTGTCCTCGTGCGGCTCCCCTCGGGAACTGCAGGATAACTGCCCAAGGTTTCCCTTTAAAGAAAAATCCATACTGTCACGAAAAACGGGCCTTTTCCTGCCTGTTCCTGGCAGGGATTCAAGAGACCACCTTATGCAGCGAAAGGGCAGGGGAAAAGTGTTAATGCAGGGATTTCTTTGCTCTGCTTTGTGGGGTTATTTTCTTTTCTGGGCGGGGGGCACTTGGGGTTGAAAATGTTTCAACAGGCTATAAAAGGCTATAAGAGGAGCCTGGTGGGAATTTGAACTCTGTCCATGGTCCGATCATTTACTGGTTCCTCCCAGATCCGATCCATCCTTGTTCTGGGACTCTATGACTCCTCAGCCCCAGCACAGACCAGCACACCTAGAAAGCTTTTCTTCAAGAGCAAATGATTTTGGTTTTTTTCCCTTGCTGCCTTTAAAACCTGTTGTTATTTCCCCTATTTTCAGGGAATGATGGATGCATGGATTTAAGATACTGGCAAATTTTAGGGACATTGCACTCAGTTTTGCTACAGGAGTCTCACCCACCAGTTACAGTGTGAGTGGGTCAACCTGTATTTTTTTTTCTTGGGAAAAGATATTCCAGCATGTTTATTCCTGGGGGTGGGGGTGGGTGTTGCCGAT